>NC_056451.1:2659259-2995461 GCF_018296145.1 Oncorhynchus tshawytscha
ACACATTTTCGCAAACACTGTCAGGACTCATATCGGCCACACGGTGGCGCCATTACAGGCACATGTTATATCTCTTGATCTGTTTGACTCGGAGTGAGAATTTGGCACATTTGCTCAGGATATGAGTCTAGCTAACCCATGAGATATCTCAGTCAACACTGGCTGATTTTGTCTCGCGTGACTTTTTGCCTTGCCATAGAGATCCAGCATTTGCAAAATTACACTGATTCGCCCAAGGGGGGCGCTAATCATCTGTATGTACGTTATCTCAGACACCACTTGCCCAATTTTGACATTTGTGGGGGACAACATGTTTACTGTTATTTGTCTTGCTATTAACCCCTAAGCCTTTGGGGGCTTAACATTTGGAATTGTTTTAAGATGGTCATACCATGGATCATTTAGCTATTTGATTTGGAATTTTAGGACCCCTGTAGGTATAAAAAAAATATATATATATAATTTTTTTTAAATTTGAAACATTGAATTTGGGCTTATGCTATTAGCCTTAAACGCATTGAATAACAGAGCCTGGTTCCTCTCTAGGTTTCTACCAAGGTTCCTGCCTTTCTAGGGAGTTTTTCCTAGCCACTGTGCTTCTACATCTACATTGCTTGCTGTTTGCTGTTTGGGGTTTTAGGTTGGGTTTCTGTATAGGGCTTTATAGATACATTTGATAACATTCATACGTGACAATAGTCGAAAAATGTGTCAAAATTAAGTATGGTTTGAGGTGTCTGAAATGCATCTGAGATAGTGTGTGTGTGTATATAGGAAAGCATAAAAAAGGTTACATGTGTAACCTTGTGCCAGAAAATCCTATTCATTTTCATTCATTTTTTTACCGGGTTACCATGAGAAGAGTCTCGTGAAACTTGTGGGCATTAATGAGCAAAACGGAGAACACATTTGTGAGTCTTCGCTTTTGATGGTGGGGTCATAAGTTTGAAAGCTCAAACTGTTCGGACTTGACAGAAGTGTCCGGAGTTGAGACCCCGGTGTTAGCGACATGAGACTAGTCCTGTGAAGCGTGTGTGTGTCGTAGAGCAAAACCGAGAACACCATTTGTGTTCAAATAGTTTCTAGCTGCAACCGTTTTGACACTGCGGACATTTTTGTGAAAAACACATTTTTCTGGAAGTCTCCTGGTCTGACAAACACCTCTGTAGCTCTGCCATCTTCCATTGCAGATGCGGAAGGAGGACATCGCCGGATGCGTTAGATCGAGACACAACCCCATGCACATAAAATTCTAACTCTGTCGGATTTGGATGGCAATTTTATATTATGTTAAAATTGATTTCTGCACGGGCATCGACCTTAGGGGGGTTAACATGTAGTGTACTTTGTTAAACACATTTATTACAGTTTGGATGGAGTGAAATTTGAAAACGGGAAGATCAATGTAGCGCGTAAGATGACGGCCAACAAGCCACGATGTAACCAGAAAAAGTGGTGAGTAATTGCAATGTGGCAGATTTACGTGAGAAAATATTGTTCATAGAAAGATAACTACTAGAATGGACATTCTTATTCAAGTCAATGTTCTGTGATTTTATTCAATTGTTGTGCCAGATAATCACGGCAGAGATAATGTCAGATAATCACAATATCAGAGGAGATCTTGTTCCGTCTAAGCTGTATCTGTCTCCCCGAAGCTCCTACCTCTGTGACGTCACTCTGAGATCTGTGGATGGCAAGGAGTTCCCCTGTCACAAGTGTGTGCTGTGTGCCAGACTTGGTGAGCTTCAGTGTGTCAACATATTGTTGCGTTTCTTGGAGTGTGAGGGGTGAACGGGTTTGGGTTATTCAATGTTGTCGACATCTGACACTAGATTTTCCAGTCATTTGTTGAAGCTATGGGGCCGGTTCTCCGTACACAGATTAAGCCTAGCCTAAAAGCATGCTCAATGGAGAATCTAAATTGAAAATTATTTTTAATTAAGCACTAAGATGAATCAGTATCTGGGAGATTTTAATATGTCAAAAAATGTAATTGAAATTTCTTAGTGGCGGTTGCATTGTAAACATGTCATGTATGTGTTTTCAGAGTACTTCCACAGTATGCTGGCGAACCCCTGGATAGAGGTATGTCGTAATGTTTTTGATGTTATTTCAGTTTGATCAATCTGTATTAGTTTATACAAATGATCAAATATCTGTTTTTAGTTGCTGGCAATTGGTGGTCTTGCTCATTGTACGCGAAAGCTTCATTTTAATATTGCCAGAAGTAACCGTTGGCTCTGAAAACGTTGTCGCACATTGTGCTTGAGTAAGTGTGCTGCTACTTGTGAACAGTGTTGGTAATGTTGTTGTGCGCTCCCAACAGGCCACTTCATGTAGTGCACTGGAGATGCCCACCAGTTCAGATATACTGCAGGTCATCCTAGAATATGTGTACACTGACGAGTCTCCCACTATCAAAGGTACACAGGACACACCAGATCATGCATATACAACCTGTACACACACACACACATACATGCTTCAGGACTATGGATGGAAAATAGCTCTTTTGCCAACTTGGGTACATATACATTGACTCTGAAATAAGTGTGCGCTGTCCCTGTCAAATAAATGCGTTAAATGAATATTGAGTTAAAAATAGGTGTCATGTGGCTACCCATAATATTTCTGAACCTCATCATGTTGACTTTGATCTTGATGCACAAGGTAGTTGAAAGCTACATGGTGGAAGCAAAGTCTCTCTCTCTCTCTCTCTCTCTCTCTCCTCTTCCAGAGTCTCTGAATGTGGAGTTTGTCTGCAACGTGTTGGTGGTGGCCGATCAGCTTCTCATCACCCGACTGAAGGAGATGTGTGAAGTGGCCATTACTGAGAACCGTACGTCCTCTCATCTTCCCTCTGTCCTTTTAGCCTCCTCTGCTCTCGTCTCATCCCTCTGTCCACTCCTCTCTCTCATGCCTCTCAACATGATATCAAACAGCTTTGTTGTGTCTTAAAAAGCACTCGTGTGAGAGCACTGTCCTGTTTGTTTAAAAAAAAAAAAAAAAAAAAAATGGCTTCCTCTTCCGTCTCCTCAGTGACACTGAAGAACGCTGCGGAGCTGCTGCAGTTTTCTGCCATGTACAACGCTGAGCAGCTCAAACTGTCCTGCATCCAGTTCATTGTGCTCAACATGGCTGCCCTGCTCGAGTCCAAGTGAGTGTGTGTGTGTGTGTATACAGTGCGTTCGGAAAGTATTCAGACCCCTCGACTTTTTCCACATTTTGTCATGCATTATTTTAAAATGGATTTTAAAAAATATATAAAAGTCCCCTCAATCGTCTCACAATACCCCATAATGCAAATCTATTACAAATAAAATAACTGAAATATCACATTTACATAATTATTCGGACTCTTTACTCAGTAATTTGTTGAAGCATCTTTATTACAGCCTCGAGTCTTCTTGGGTATGACGCTACAAGCTTGGCACACCTGTATTTGGGGAGTTTCTCCCATTTTTCTCTGCAGAGCCTCTCAAGCTCTGTCAAGTTGGATGCGGAGTGTCGCTGCACAGCTATTTTCAGGTCTCTCCAGAGATGTTTGATCAAGTCTGGACATTCTGAAACTTGTTCTGAAGCCAACTCCTGCGTCGTCTTGGCTCACCCCAGTCTGAGGACCTGAGCCGTTCCTCTTTCCCCTGATCCTAACTAGCCTCCCAGTCCCCGCCGCTGAAAAACATCCTCACAGCATGATGCTGCCACCACCATGCTTCACCATATGGATGGTGCCAGGTTTTCTCCAGATGTGACCATTGGTATTCAGGCCAAAGAGTTCACTCTTCGTTTCATCAGACCAGAGGGTCTTGTTTCTCATGGTCTGAGTCCTTTTGGTGCCTTTTGGCAAAGTCCAAGCAAGCTGTCATGTGCCTTTTTTTATTCAGGAGTGGCTTCCATCTGACCACTCTACCATAAAGGTCTGATTGGTGGAGTGCTGCAGGGATGGATGTCCTTCTGGAAGGTTCTCCCATCTCCACAGAGGAACTCTACAGCTCTGTCAGTGACCATTGGGTTCTTGGTCACCTGCCTGACCAAGGCCCTTCTCCCCTGATTGCTCAGTTTGGCCAGTTCAAGGAAGAGTCTTGGTGGCAACAAAAAATATTCAGTTTAAAAATGATGGATTCCACTTAGGGACCTTCAATGCTACAGAAATGTTTTGGTACCCTTCCCTGGATCTGTGCCTCAATACAATCCTGTCTGGAGCTCTACGGACAATTCCTTCGACCTCGATGCTTGATTTATGCTCTGACATGCACTGTCAACTGTGGGACCTTTAAATATACAGGTGTGTGCCTTTTCAAAATAATGTCCAACCAATTGAATTTACCACAGGTGGACTCCAATCAAGTTGTAGAAACATCTCAAGGATGATCAGTGTAAAACAGGATGTACCTGAGCTCAATTTTGAGTCTCAGCAGAGGGTCTGAATACGTATGTAAATAAGATATTTCTGTTGGACGTATGGCTTATGTTATGTGAACATGCTGTATACTACTTAGGAAACCGATGATGATTCTCTTGCTCTCGCTCACGCTCTCTGTGTATTTACAATGGTGCTTGGTCTTCACTGGTTTCCCTTGTGACAGGTCACACATCTTGCTGCTGTGATGGCACACTGTGGTATTTCACCCAGTAGATATGGGAGGTTATCAAAACTAGAATTGTTTTTGAATTCTTTGTGGAAATATGTGTCTCTAATATGGTCATATATTTGGCAGGCGGTTAGGAAGTGCAGCTCAGTTTCCACCTCAGGCTATGTGTACATTGCCCACAAAATGTCTTCTCTTTAGAGCCAGGTCTGTCTTTGGCATCCTTTCTCAATAGCAAGGCTATGCTCACTGAATCTGTACATAGTCAAAGCTTTCCTTAAGTTTGGCTCAGTCGCAGTGGTCAGGTATTCTGCCACTGTGTACTCTCTGTTTAGGGCCCAATGGTATTCTAGTTAGCTCAGTTTTGTTTGTTAATTACTTGACACATTGGAAAGAATTCTTTTTTTTTCTCTAGATTTGATTGGGTCTAATTGTGTTGCTGTCCTGGGGCTCTGTGGGGTCTGTTTGTGAACAGAGCCACAGGACCCGCTTGCTTAGGGGACTCTTCTCCAGGTTAATCTCTTTGTATGTGATGGCCTTTGTTATGGAAGGATTGGGAATCGCTTCCTTTTAGGTGGGTGTAGAATTTAACGGCTCTTTTCTGGATTTTGATAATTAGCTGGTATCGGCCTAATTCTGCTCTGCATGCGTTATTTGATGTTGCACACAGTGGATGTTTTTGCAGAATTTTGGTGTTTGTCCCATTTTGTGATTTATTGGTTGGTGAGTGGACCCCAGACTTCACAACCATAAAGGGCAATGGGTTCTATAACTGATTCAAGTATTTTTAGTTGTTGTCAGATCCTAATTGGCACGTTGAATTTTGTACCTTTTTGATGGCATAGAAGGCCCTTCTTGCCATGTCTCTCAGATCGTTCACAGTGTACCTGTGGCGCTGATGTTTAGGCTATGTATCGTTTTTGTGTGCTCTAGGGCAACTGTGTCTAGATGGAATTTGTATTTGTAGTCCTGGCAACTGAACCTTTTTTGGAGCACCATTATTTTTGTCATACTGAGATTTACTGTCAGGGCCCAGGTCTGTCTGTCAGGGCCCAGGTCTGTCTGTCAGGGCCCAGGTCTGTCTGTCAGGGCCCAGGTCTGTCTGTCAGGGCCCAGGTCTGTCTGTCAGGGCCCAGGTCTGTCTGTCAGGGCCCAGGTCTGTCTGTCAGGGCCCAGGTCTGTCTGTCAGGGCCCAGGTCTGTCTGTCAGGGCCCAGGTCTGTCTGTCAGGGCCCAGGTCTGGTCCCAGGTCTGTCAGGGCCCAGGTCTGTCTGTCAGGGCCCAGGTCTGTCTGTCAGGGCCCAGGTCTGTCAGGGCCCAGGTCTGTCAGGGCCCAGGTCTGTCAGGGCCCAGGTCTGACATAATCTGTGCAGAAAATCTAGGTGCTGCTGTAGGCCCTCCTTGGCTGGGTACAGGAGCACCAGATCATCAGCAAACGGTAGACGTTGACTTTAGATTTTAGTAGGGTGAGGCAGGGTGCTGCAGACTTCTAGTGCCCTCGCCAATTAATTTGTGTATGTTGAAGAGGGTGGGGATTAAGCTGCATCCATGTCTCACCCCATGGCCATGTGAAAATAAAAGTTTTTTTGTTTGTTGCTATTTTAACCGCACACTTGTTTGTGTACATGGATTTTATGATGTATGTTTTTCCCCCAACACCACTTTCCATCAATTTGTATAGCAGACCCTGGTGCCAAATTAGGTCAAAAGCTTTTTTGAAATCTTTACCTTTGTTTTAATTTGTTTGTTTGTCAATTAGGGTGTGCAGGGTGACTACGTGGTCTGTCGTATGGTAATTAGGTAAAAATCCAAATTGACAAATGTAGGAGTCTGCTGTTAATGAAATGCAGATGATTTTCCCAAGGTTGCTGTTGACTCATTGGGGTTAAATTTGTCCCCACTTTTGTGGATTGAAGTGATCAGTCCTTGGTTCCAAATATTGGGGAAGATGCCAGAGCTGAGGAGGAGGATGATAAAGAGTTTCAGTATAGCCAGTTGGAATTTGTTGTCTGTATATCATTTCATTGAGGATACCATCAACACCACAGGCCTTTTTGGGGTGGAGGGTTTGTATTTTGTCCTGTAGTTCATTCAATGTAATTGGAGAATCCAGTAGGTTCAGGTAGTCTTTTAATAGTTGACTCTAAGATTTGTATTTGATCATGTATATGTTTTTGCTGTTTTTACTTTGTTATAGGGCCAAAAAGATTGGAGAAGTGGTTTACCCATACATCTCTATTTTGGACCAATAACTCTTCGTTTTGTTTGGTATCTTCCCAGAAGTGGCTAGTCTATGGATTCTTCAATAGACTCTCTCTTCTCTTTCTCTCTCCGCCTCCCTCTCTTTATCCATCTCTCTCTCTCTGTTTATATATCCGTAACTCAATCTCTTCAGAGCGCTGGATATCTTGAGTGATGACGTGCTGGTGGAGCTCTCTGCCTCTTACAGGAGTATGGTGAGTCACTTCTCCTCAGTGCCGTTACCATACCTGCATCAACTGCATGGTGAGATACCTGGCATATGTTCATTAGGGTAACTCAACAGAAACTGTTCCAAACAGAAAACGACAATAGGTGTTTCTTATTGGATGGTTCCTCAGATAGTCCCTCCCTGTTTCACTTGTTTCTTCCATTCGATTCCTACTGAACACGACTGTTGGTTCTGACTAACTGACCTGTTACCATCCTGTTCCTGTCAGATTCCGGCCATGCAGATGCGACTGATCACTCCTTACCCAGACGCCCCAGACCTCAGTGTGTACGAGGACTGGGACTCTTCATTCAGCTCTAAAGCTGACACGGAACTGAACTACTCCTGCAGGTACTATACCATCTATCAAACTATGTACAACACTGTGGCTGCATCTCATTCCACAAAGTTGCTCCTTCGTTCACTCCCTGTCATGAATGAGATGGGACTGAATTGGTGCTGAAACTAGGTTCCAATGTTTTGGAATGAAATGCATCCAGCCAGTAACCTCCCTAACATTTGAACCGTGGTTGAATTTGTTCCTCTTCATCATCTGTCTCATCTTCCTCCTCTCAGGGAGACTCTGTTGAAGAAGGCTAAGTTAAAGGCCAAGAGAAAACCTAGGCGACGCTCCGACAGCTCAGGGGGTTACACCCTTTCTGACATCATCCAGAGCCCACCTGCTGCAGGTAGAACACACACACACGCACACTCTGTCACGGCACGTAATAATTATTTCCTTTAATTGGAGTTGGGCTGATATGGATTATGATGTCTCTTCTAGTCTCAGTCCTTTCTCCCAGCCTGGTAAAGTCAGGAAAGACCAACTCCATGGAGTCTCTGCAGGAGCTGATGACGTCTGACTCTGAGGGCAGCTACATGGGTGTGGGCAGCCCCCGAGACCTCCAGAGTCCCGTGTTCCACGACAGGCCTGAGGAGGAGGGGGCTGGAGGAGGTTCCAGGCTGAAGACTCCACCCAGCACCACCACCATGAGGAACGGCCTCCCCGCAGAACCCCCAAAGAGTTCTGCTCTAGAGCACATCCCCAAGATCACAGCCAGGTGAGCCAGGTCACTGTGGACCAGGTCAGGGGTGGAACTGTATGTGACATTGTGTCATTTCTCTCTTTCTCCAGTCCTGCTCTGCCACTTCCTGTCTTGGACCTCAGGGCAATCATGGATATGGAAGCCAGCTCAAAGACACAAAGTCTCGGAGCAACTCCCAAAAGTCCTGGCAGTGTTGGCAGCAGCAGCAAGCAGTCCCCTCTCCCAGCCAAGCTCTCCCAGAAGCAGAGGAAGATGATCGCCATGGCAACCAAGGAGGGCAGTGCTGAGTGCACCCTATCCAAATCGACACCAGTGATTACTCCCTCGAAGAGTGCGAAAACATGGTAAGCCCCTCTCCATAAGGATTGCTCCTAATATCAGAGCCAGCACAGAAGGTGGTGGGTTGGTGCGACAATCCCTATGTAATAGAATAGGTCCTGTCCCGGTCTCTCATTTTGTGTTGAAAATGTACAAATACAAAATCTGCCTATTCCCTCAGCTGTTAGTAAAAGTATTACTTTTTAATGCTTTGAAGTAGAACTTTTGATTATCAAATGTGGTTCCACCTACCTCCTCTCCTCAGGGCCACTTCGTTCCAGACACCTCCTTCATCTCGAGCGTTCCGGGACCTCCTGGTGGAGGAGGAGAGCCGGGTCAGGAACGGGGGGCCAGGGGCCCCGGGAAGGCCAGTAGCTCAGGGGCCTCCGGTCTCTGCTGCTCGGAGGGTTACCTTCAAATGTACGGCTGAGCCCCCCAGTGAGCCAGAGAGACTCGCCGGGTAAGACTATGCACGCATAGACAGACACGCACACATATGCAGTCTGTCATATTTTATGTTAATTGTCATCAACACACACATAGAGGTGTCCATTATATAAACACACAATATAGACTAGCATTTGTGTATGGCCAAGGGATGAATGCCCTTATGGCTGATTAATTTTGGGGCGGCAGGTAGTGGTTAGAGCGTTGGGCCAGTAACCGAAAGGTTGCTGGATCGAATCCCCGAGCTGACAATGTTAAAATGTATCGTTCTGCCCCTGAACAAGGCAGTTAACCCACTGTTCTTCAGTAGGCCATCATTGTAAATAATAATTTGTTCTTAACTGACATGCCTAGTTAAATTAAATAAAAACTAGTCTTTACCCCAAAGTACCAGGATTGTCCACCAGATGTCTCTAGAGTGTTGCCATGCTCATGCATATTCTTGTTTCTATCAGACAGGAATCTGACACAATAACATATCTACTAGCATCAATGTCATTTGGTTACCTTGGTGAGAAACAAATTTGTTGTAGTAAGGAGATGGTAAAGCTTGTATCTATGGTGATTGTGCCTTTAATTAGGCATATGTTATAGCTGATGGTTAACCATACAGGAATTAGTTCAAACTCTGTGAGGTATCTCTTTAGAATAAACAGTCACTAAGAAAGCAGCAAATGACTGGCAGAGATTCTGTTATTCTGTTATTCCAAAGGGAAGCAGACGAAAGAAGGAATAATGATTGAGGACTACTTGTTTTTATACAGAGAATTTAGAGTTGACTATGTTAAGCTTTACTGTCCAAATGAAACGCTCTGGAGTGCGGTTTCCCAGACACAGATTAAGCCAAATCCTGGACTCTCTATTGACCAGGATTAGGCTAGTCTGGGAAACCAGCCCTGAGTCTGTGGTTTGTTTGACCAGATGCATCAGGAAATGTTCAAATGTCATCAGAAGGTAAGAAGCCGCCTTCTCTACACTCACTCGCATGAAACTCCTGCCTACATGGGTGCAAAGTGATCTATGCAGATGCACAGATTGCACAAAAAAATGGCAACGTCGTCATTCTTTTAGCGAGGAAAAATGTAGCCCTAACTGCCTTCGCTAAACCTGCCCTGGAATTTTGGGCAACCAATCGCAGCACTCCAATGGAGAGCAACTGTCGTCGAGTCCAGCACCTTGTGAGCACATGCAAACCAGTGGGGATGGCTAAATAATTGAACTATTCACTAGAGGTACTTGCCACTGTGATTCATGAAATGCAGACTCTTGGGAGTATTTTGCTAACACGAAATTGTACTTTGCTAGCTCAACTGGTTAACATTAGCTACTAGCATATTTCTCATTGAGCACCAAACTTTGCTAAAGTTGCCTAGCTAGCTAACTACTTATAACTTTTGTTTCTCTAAGTTAGCTATATTAGTTATGTAACATATCTGCTATCGACATCAGCAAAATGTTTGAGAGCACTTAGCACTAAACGTTGTTAGTACTGTAATGATACAGCAAGGAGCAGGTCTCGAACCCTCGTCCTTCTAGCCTGAGGTCCGGCGCGCTATCGCCTGTGCCGCAAAAGCATGCTCAAGCGTCAGTCGATTTCCGCGCTTATAAACCCAGAGTCGTTCCAGTACCTTTGACGGCATGCACAGTACATCGAGCCCTTCAGTGACTAACCACACTCCAAACCTAAAGATAATTTTACCAGGTTCCCATAGGGTGGGTTGGTATAACGTTTTTGAATAATACAAGTTCTACATTTGCTATATGAGTGCGTGTGTAACAGTATAACTTTAGTCCGTCCCCTACCCGGTGCACACATCAACAACTGACACCCACGAAGCATCGTTACCCGTCGCTCCACAAAGGCGTCACCGATTGAAACGCTATTAGCGAGCACCACTGTTAATAACTAAGCTAGCCATTTCACATCGGTTACACGTGACTGTCAAATCTAAGTGATTTCAATGGGTCTTGCTCCTTTCTGATTTTGTTTATACTGTTCAAGTCAACCCATTTTTATTTTCATAAAGTTCTGCATTTCCACACTTTTATAGCCATTATTTTTAACCAAATGTTGCCATTGCAATTTGACGTGATTTAGAGCAAAACACTTGCGTGAACTGTTGGCATCATTGAAATATAATGATTATTCTAATTCTATAGATAAAATATAATAGTGGGAGATTTGAATACAGTGTTTGACATGACGACAATTAAAAATGCCAAGGAGGAGTTATTGTGACAGGGTAGGAACCAAATTTGTTAAGTGTTACCGAAGGGACCCAATAATCTTTTGCTACTTTTAATGTTTTCTCTTAGCTACTTGTAGTTAACATATTCATGCTTTGCTTATTCCTCTCTGGTTTATAAGATACAGTTGCACAAACGACATGCTGATTTAGGTCTACACTGTCACCTGTGTGTATATGTATATGAATGTATATGTGTGTGTGTGTGTGTATATATGTGTATATGTATGTGTATATATATATGTATGTGTATATGTATGTATATATATATATATGTATGTGTGTATATATATATATATATATGTGTGTATATATATGTGTATGTGTATGTATATATATGTGTATATACACACACACACACACACACCTAATTACGTTTGCTTTGACAACGTTTATTAGCTAGCTAGTGATTAGCATTAGCAGCTAACAACATTTAGACCCAACTTGCAAAGAAAATACAAACGAGCTGTTTGCAGATGTAAGAAACACAACCTAATATTGTAGTAAAAGAACGCTAGTGGAATTATGGTAAGAATCAAAGTGAAAACAGTATCCTTGTCATGCAGACGGAACACAAAGTGTCTCGTGGTGAGGAATAACACATGCGCTCCTTGAGTGACGAACGGGGCTAGGTCTGTGTGGAAAGCGGCATGGAGTGAGAGAGTGGAGACCGGATGACTCAAGTAGCGAAGTAAACTTTACAAATGTACACTGCTCAAAAAAATAACACGAACACTAAAATAACACATCCTAGATCTGAATGAATGAAATATTCTTATAAAATACTTTTTCCTTTACATAGTTGAATGTTCTGACAACAAAATCACACAAATGATCAATGGAAATCCAATTTATCAACCCATAGAGGTCTGGATTTGGAGTCGCACTCAAAATTAAAGTGGAAAACCACACTACAGGCTGTTCCAACATTGATGTAATGTCCTTTTAAACAAGTCAAAATGAGGCTCAGTAGTGTGTGTGGCCTCCACGTGCCTGTATGACCTCCCTACAACGCCTGGGCATGCTCCTGATGAGGTGGCGGATGGTCTCCTGAGGGATCTCCTCCCAGACCTGGACTAAAGCATCTGCCAACTCCTGGACAGTCTGTGGTGCAACAGTCTGTGGCGTTGGTGGATGGAGCGAGACATGATGTCCCAGATGTGCTCAATTGGATTCAGGTCTGGGGAACGGGCGGGCCAGTCCATAACATCAATGCCTTCCTCTTGCAGGAACTGCTGACACACTCCAGCCACATGAGGTCTAGCATTGTCTTGCATTAGGAAGAACCCAGGGCCAACCGCACCAGCATATGGTCTCACAAGGGGTCTGAGGATCTCATCTCGGTACCTAATGGCAGTCAGGATACATCTGGCGAGCACATGGAGGGCTGTGCGGCCCCGCCAAAGAAATGCCACCCCACACCATGACTGACCCACCGCCAAACAGGTCATGCTGGAGGAAGTTGCAGGCAGCAGAACATTCTCCACGGCGTCTCCAGACTGTCACGTCTGTCACATGTGCTCAGTGTGAACCTGCTTTCATCTGTGAAGAGCACAGGGCGCCAGTGGCGAATTTGCCAGTCTTGGGTGTTCTTTGGCAAATGCCAAACGTCCTGCACGGTGTTGGGCTGTAAGCACAACCCCCACCTGTGGACGTTGGGCCCTCATACCACCCTCATGGAGTCTGTTTCTGACCGTTTGAGCAGACATGCACATTTGTGGCCTGCTAGAGGTCATTTCGCAGGGCTCTGGCAGTGCTCCTCCTTGCACAAAGGCGGAGGTAGCGGTCCTGCTGCTGGGTTGTTGCCCTCCTACGGCCTCCTCCACGTCTCCTGATGTACTGGCCTGTCTCCTGGTAGCGCCTCCATGCTCTGGACACTACGCTGCCAGACACAGCAAACCTTCTTGCCACAGCTCGCATTTATGTGCCATCCTGGATGAGCTGCACTACCTGAGCCACTTGTGTGGGTTGTAGACTCCGTCTCATGCTACCACTAGAGTGAAAGCACCGCCAGCATTCCAAAGTGACCAAAACATCAGCCAGGAAGCATAGGAACTGAGAAGTGGTCTGTGGTCACCACCTGCAGAACCACTCTTTTATTGGGGGGTGTCTTGCTAATTGCCTATCATTTCCATCTGTTGTCTATTCCGTTTGCACAACTGCATGTGACATTTATTGTCAATCAGTGTTGCTTCCTAAGTGGACAGTTTGATTTCACAGAAGTGTGATTGACTTGGAGTTACATTGTTGTTTAAGTGTTCCCTTTCTTTTTTTGAGCAGTGTGTTACACATGGCGTATCACATTTTAAAAACCAGACATTCAAATACTGTTATAGGATGTAAAGTAAAAACCCAAACCGGTCTGTGCATCAATACCGGTAATGACAGTCCACAACATACCCAATAATATTCTTTTTTTTATTTCATTGTGTATTAAAAACACATTTTTAGATCATTGTGAGGGGATTTTGCAGTGGTTGGAAGGGGGAATTTGGCTTCCTGGGATGTTGTCCGAGGTTCCAACAGTAATCATGTGGGGTGGGGCTTAGTGAATGGTCAATGTACTGAAAGGGAGGCAGCTGCCTGAAGCAGGGTGTGACTCACTGCTAGGGCTGTGGTGCAATTAGGCTGATGGTCACTATGACCTTTTCACTTCCCATTCAACAAGACTGACACGTCAGTTAGAAGAACTGCCTAGTCGACTTTGCCTCGGGTGAACTTTCTCATAAGAACAGATCCTATGATCTGCTTCCCTAAGGGCAACTTCAACCTGCACTGTGAACTACACCACCACTCAGACACCAGCTGGATTGGTAGAGCCTTAGATGCCAAAAGAGCTGAATACTTGCCTGGTCTCAGATCTGTTTGCGCTACGATGAAAATAACCATAGGAGTTGGCAAGACTGCATAAACCGATCTGAGACCAGGGTAACTGAATACTGTGTGCTCCTGATTTGAAACGACAGTAAACGATACGACTTCAGAATGGGTGTTTTGACATAACAAAAACGTTTGGGAGAGATTGTTCATGTACTGGTGCTGTATCCTATAACGTTGACATCTAGATTAACACATAATATGGGCAGAGGTGTTTGAGGAATGCTTGTGAAACCAATGGGTGGATGTTTTTACTTTGGTAGCAATGTTTAGAATTGTGACATCTCAAGTCTTATCAGGCCAAAGAATTACAGGAAGTGTGTGTACTTGTGTGACCCAATGGTGTCTATCTCTCTGTTTCTGCAGAAGCTCTTGACTTTCGCTTACTTCCTCTTCTATCAGGGTCATTCGGGGCATCTGTCTTCCAGACGTAGATCTTTTATCTATGCCCAGAGCCAAGATGGATTAAAGCCCACAGACTGGAAACGCTCTCGTTCTGGTCTGTGACGTCCGCTCCCACTGCAGTCTCTAATGGCACCCTATTCCCTATGTAGTGCACTACATTTGGGCTCCCGAGTGGCGCAGCAGTCTAAGGCACTGCATCTCAATGCAAGAGGTGCCACTACAGTCCCTGGTTTGAATCCAGGCTGTATCACATCCGGCTGTGATTTGTAGTCCCATAGGGCAGCGAACAATTGGCCCAGTGTCGTCGAGGTTTGGCTGGGGTAGGCCGTCATTGTAAATAAGAATTTGTTCTTAACTGACTTGCCTAGTTTTAAAAAATTCACCATGGCCCAAATGACTCACTCCATGCTCTGGTCAAAAGTAGTTCACCGTGTAGGGCATATGGGGTTATTTGGGATGTAACCTAGTAGTGGGCCCTGAATATGAATCAGCCAGTGAGTCTGATGTATTGTTGGCTTCTGATCCTAATCAGCATTGATAAGAGAAGACTTCCATGTCACAAGTGATCACTCAGAACAGGAAGTAGGATTCAGGTTCTCATCTACTCATGCTGATGAGCACTGAGGGAGGGATGGAAGGAGGGAAAGTTCAGGGCTGGGGAAAGTGTAATATCCATATGTGTAGTTTTTTTTTTTTATAGTAGAATATGTTTTCTCTATTGCCTTACAGGGACCATCTGTTTCATTAGCGTTTTCTTACACACACACACTCTGTCTCTCTCTGTGTGCATGTCAGTTGTAATTCACCCACACTTTGGTAGCCTGTGGTCATCCTTGGTTACCACTGTCACATGATATATCTAGTTCAGACCAGTCTTTCTCTGTGTCTTACTCTGTCAGATCAGCGTCAGAATTATGACAGGATGTACCTAACACATGTCAACTTGTCCCAACCGTAAAAAAAACAACCTGAACAACCACAGGGGGGAAAAAGGAACAATTGTTTGAGGGGGATAATGTTCAACCTGTCACAAACTCAAGGTAATTTTCTTTACTGACCAGCCCCTGGGTGCTGGGAGCGGCGGGCAGCCCCCCTACGGCCTCCATGGTAACCTTTGCTTCGATCGTGGAGGAGGAGAAACAGCAGGAGGCTGCACTAATCCGTAGCCGAGAGAAACTGCTTGCACTCATTCAGGTAACGTGTGTGTGCAGAAATTTGTAGCAGATGTTTACTATGCACACTGTGCTTTTCCTTTCACTGTGAGCTTGTCTGTCCAACGCACATACTCAGTACCTTGATAAGTGTCTCGAAGGGGAAATCAGAAATGCGTAGTTTCATCACCTCTGTCTAATGTCAGTAGGAATGACTTGTTTCCAGCTGTGCCATTTGACAGCTGCCTTGACTTGGCTGTGGCTTTGAAACACTCCAACTGTGTTTGTATTTTCTCCTCTTTTCAGATTGAGGAGGCAGCGATCCAAGAGCTTTTGCATCACTATGGCGCCCGCAACAACCCCAACGAGATGATTGTGGTGGAGAGGTCTGTCCAGGGGCCCATCGCCACCCCCTTCTGGAACAAACACTGAGACGTCTTACAACGCATGCGTTGTGTGACGCCACACCCACATGCGTTGTGTCTCTCCTGTCAGTCAGTGTTAAGATATACCCCAGGCCCAGTTGTGCCAGTGGGCTGGTTCTGACGCAGGTCTTTTATGCTTAACTCCAGTGTGCTTTTCTCGGGTTAACCTTTTGCGAGTGTCCCTGAGGAAGGAACAGTGGGGGAGAAAAGATCGAGGTATACAAGTTAAGATCTCATGTTATGCACGTTTTTTGCACCTTGCCATCAAAACATGAGTAAAGATATTCTTCCAAAAAGTTTCAGCCATTTTTAAAATATGTTCACAGTAGTTAAGAATTTGCCAAAGACAAAGCATTTAAGGAAGTGGAGCAGTCCAAACTACAAATTGGGTCCAAAACTACATTACCCAGAAGGATTGGTCTGTTTTCAGCACGTGTGTAAGCTGTGTGCCAATTAGGGAAAGTACTCCAGCACGAGTTCCTCTGAGAAGAACTAGGACGAAAGGAAGTCAGAGCCTGGAGTTCAGAGGCTAGCCTGATCTGGTTGCTACCTAGTTCTACTTTATGAGTTGGGCAATTAGTTGTGTTCTGGATATACTGTGTGATGCAGTGTAGTTGAATCATGAAAGGAGGAGGGTAGCGAGTGACTGTCATGCATCCTGCCGTTTTCTAATGTGAGCTAATTGCATATGAGAGTTCGCTGGTGTTTCCCTTTTATCAGAGTTATAGGACAAGCTGACGAGTGTTTGTGCCTTGCTTCCACCCTAACGATCCTCTGTACACACACTAATAATTTCACTACTTTCTGGCTGGCTGTATTTGAGTTGTTTTGCTTTATTTTGTGTTCTGGAGCCGATGTGTTGGCTTGGTAACTCGGACCATGTAAACCCAGTCTTATTCCATGCAGCACCCTTCGTTTGGGACTTTGGATGTGAGAAAATGGCATGCAATAAACTCACCTGTGCAATGACCATGTTTCCTGGTTCTATTACTCTTATTGTAGAATTGGTCTTATACTGATTTGTGCTATATTACAATAGACCTGTCTTGTGTTATGCAAAACAGAAGAGTGGGTGAATGTCCAAGGCTAATGATGTAGTTCTGTGTGATGTATGTAGTGTCCCCACAAGAATGGAGGCAAGCTCCCTGACAAATGTAGCTCTCGCTGAATCTATCTGAATGGAAACAACAGTGCCTCTCTCCACTCTAACATCTGTGCTCTGCATAAATAAACCACTATTAAACGCCTACCCGTGATGCCCCTGCCATGGAAAGAGAGGACGGGTGGTGATTAAGGGGTCCTAATAGTCCTAAGTCGATACAGTATGACATCAGGAGTCAGCCAGAGACTGAGACCTGAGTTCCTAGTGATTACTCCATTAAGCTCAATTAGTCAAAACTGAGATGATGTGTTACACAGAAAGGCTCTCAAAGACTTGGCTCCATGTCAAGTCGGACTGGTCCAG
The DNA here is from genome assembly GCF_018296145.1 of Oncorhynchus tshawytscha. Taxonomy (NCBI): domain Eukaryota; kingdom Metazoa; phylum Chordata; class Actinopteri; order Salmoniformes; family Salmonidae; genus Oncorhynchus; species Oncorhynchus tshawytscha. The sequence continues at coordinate 2,676,701 of NC_056451.1, forward strand.
CTAGGTCACTGACGGGCACATGATGTGAAGTGTTTACCTCATTAGTCGTTTACCTCTCGCTAATGAACGTGACATACTCCAGAGAGGCTCTCCTGCGCAGAATTGGTCTATATGAATGTGGATATCTCCTGAAATTCTCCTTGTTCATAGAATGTAACAGCTGAATTTCCATCTAATGGGTAACATACATTTTTAGAAGTTATATATTTTTATATATATATATATATATATTACTGCTCAAAAAAATAAAGGGAACACTTAAACAACACAATGTAACCTCAAGTCAATCACACTTCTGTGAAATCAAACTGTCCACTTAGGAAGCAACACTGATTGACAATAAATTTCACATGCTGTTGTGCAAATGGAATAGACAACAGATGGAAATTATAGGCAATTAGCAAGACGCCCCCAATAAAGGAGTGGTTCTGCAGGTGGTGACCACAGACCACTTCTCAGTTCCTATGCTTCCTGGCTGATGTTTTGGTCACAAAACACATTTCTTTTGAATTCATTAAGTTGTGCGACTGACTAGGTGTCCCCTTTCCCATAGGGGGAGGGAATGCTGTAGGTGTTTGTTCCCCTGTGTGCTGCGTGTGTCAGGTTCTTGTCCAGTTCTGGTGTTTAGGACACTATAGACTATATGTTCCTGGGTCTGAAAATGGTTGATCTCCCTCTCTAGGATGAAGAAGCTGTCGTCATTAAAGTATGGGGAGTCTTTTGGGGGGATATTGGTAGCACACAGGTGGACATTTTTCTCTGTTAAGATTGACTTACCAGATGTAAAATGCTCCTGTTTTAATTAACTTATTGGAGTGGGTTAGGTCTGGTCCATAACAAATTGGCATACCCCTTGACTCTTCCCTGTTTCACTCTTGGTAGTTTGGTGGATAGGACTACCAGGTCTCTGTAACCTAGAGGGCAACCAGTGTGTCCATCACCTCTATACCATGTTTCTCGATCGAGTCATTTCCTAACAACCAGTAGGTAGGTTGTCAACCTTTTGAGTAAAATAAATGTCTCTCCCTGTGTTGTATTCACGAGGCACAAAAAAAATAAGAAACGGGGAGATACTATCTACACTTGTTCAGTAAGAAGCACTAGTTTTGTTTTCTGTTGCACAACGTTCTGCTACGTTGTGCTCCCATAAATACGACCCTGATGAGCGTAACAGAGCAGCAAGCCAGACATTCTGGGAGCACAGTCCTCCTGTGCAGGGACAGACGGAGACAGCATTTCTGTCAGTTTTTTTCTTCATCCTGCAGATGGGAAGCTCATAGTACCGTCAGTTGCCCTCCAGGCCAGCCAGAGGAGATAATGTACCTCAGGATTAATATGTTTATTGAGAAAAGGGAATCATTTATACGCTCTACGGAATACCATTTCCTTCCATCCCACATTCCCAGTCTGTGACAAGGCGCTCCGATCCAACCCGGAGCATGGAACATTCCAGGCAAAGGCCTAGCTACACCTGGGTCATATTCACTAGTGCCCACCGTAGCAAAACAACAATTGTTTCTTGTTGGACAAGTACAGGTAGTCCCTACCTGTTTCTGTCAGGTTTTTTTTTTTGGTGCCTACTGAATGTGACCTTTTTGTCTTCCACCTGAATGGACATTTTCACACACCCCACCTTACTTCGACTTACTCAGTTGAATGAGACCTTAGTCGTTGTCCCTCTGTTTTAGAGCAAAATTTGAGGCTTCGTAATAATAACGGTGAATCGGTCTTTGGCTTCATCTTATTATTCATTTCAGCCCCACCTCATTGTGTGAGACTGGGATCCTCATTTTGGAAATGAAAGGGTGATGAGACTGGACATGAGAGTAAGGTGATGAGTAGAATTTAAGATGACGCCGAAGAGGATGACTGACGTTTTACATGCCCATAACCAGTTGTGCTATTTTGTTCGTTGTTTGTAACTTGTTTTTTTTTATATGTTGCTGCTACTGTCTCTTATGAGTGAAAATAACTTCTGGACATAAGAACTGGGATTACTCACCACAAACTTTTTCCTTTAACGAGTCCGACGAAAAATATACTGCTCTCCCGCGAACAGGCCCAGATCCCCGTCATTTGCGTAAAAAAAAGACTGAGGAAAAGAGGACGTAGATTGGGCTGCCTTTGGAGAATCCGTAGGCGAGCAAGTAAACTCCCACTGACATCAATTCTACTTGCTAACATGCAATCATTGGAAAATAAAATTGATGATCTACGATTACAATTATTCTACCAACGGGACATTAAGAACTGTAATATGTTTCACTTAGTCGTGGCTAAACGATGACATGGATAATATAGCGTTGGAGGGATTTTTCGAATCACCGGCAGAACAGAGAAGCTACGTCGGGTAAGATGAGGGGTGGGGTGTGTCTTTTTGTCAATAATAGCTGGTGCGCGATGTCTAATATTAAAGAAGTCTCAAGGTATTTCTCGCCTGAGGTAGAGTACCTTATGATAAGCTATAGACCACACTATCTACCAAGAGAGTTCTCATCTATATTATTCGTAGCCATCTATTTACCATCACAGACCGATGCTGGCACTAAGACCGCACTCAACCAACTTATAAGGCTATAAGCAAACCAAGAAAATACTCACCCAGAAGCGGTGTTCCTAGTGACAGGGAACTTTAATGCAGGTAAATTTAAATCTGTTTTCCAACATTTTTACCAGCATGTCATATCTGCAACCAGAGGTTAAAAAAACTATTGACCACCTTTTACCCCACACACAGAGATGCATACAAAGCTCTCCCCCGCCCTCCATTTGGCAAATCTTACCATAATTCTATAATCCTTATTCCTGCTTACAAGCAAAAATTAAAGAAGGAAGTACCAGTGACTCACTCAATACGGAAATGGTCAGATGACGCAGATGCTACGCTACAGGACTGTTTTTCTAGCACAGACTGGAATATGTTCCCGGGATTCATCCAATGGCATTGAGGAGTATACCACCTCAGTCATCGGCAGCATCAATAAGTGCATTGACTACGTCGTTCCCACAGTGACCGTACATACATATCACAACCAGAAGCCATGGAGAAGAAGCCACAGGCAACATCTGCTGCCACTTTCAAGGAGCGGGACACTAATCCGGACACTTATAAGAAATCCCGCTAGGCCCTCAGGCGAACCATCAAACAAGCAAATCGTCAACACAGGATTAAGATTGAATCCTACTACACCGGCTCTGGTGCTCGTTGGATGTGGCAGGGCTTAAACTATTACGGACTACAAAGGGAAACCCAGATGCGAGCTGCCCAGTGATGCGAGGCTACCAGTCATGCTAAATGCATTTTTATGCTCACTTTGAGGAATGCAGCACTGAAACATGCACGAGAGCACCAGCTGTTCTGGATGACTGTCTGATAATGCTCTCGGTAGCCGATGTGAGGAAGACCTTTAAACCGTTCAACGTTCACAAAGCAGTGGGATTACCAGGACGTGTACTCAAAGCATGCACGGATCAACTGGCAAGTGTCTTCACTGATATTTCAACCTCTCCCTGACTGAGTCTGTAATATCTACAGGTTTCAAGCAGACCACCATAGTTCCTGTGCCCAATGAAACTAAATGTAACCTGCCTAAATGATTACCGTCCTGTAGCACTCTGGTCGGTAGTCATGAAGTGCTTTGAAAGGCTGGTTATGGCTCACATCGACAACATCCTCCCGGATACCCTACACCCACTCCAATTCGCAAACCGCCTCAGCAGATCCACAGATGAAGCCATCTCAATCGCACTCGACACTGCCCTTTCCCACTTGGAAAAAAGGAACACCTAGATGAGAATGCTGTTTATTGACTACAGCCCAGCGTTCAACACCATAGTGCTCATCACTAAGCTAAGGACCCTGGGACTAAACACCTCCCCCTGCAACTGGATCCTGGACTTCCGGAAGGGCCACCCCCAGGTGGTAAGGCAACAACACGTCTGCCACGCTGATCCTCAAACACTGGGGCCCCTCAGGGGTGTGTCCCCTCCTTGTCTCCCTGTTCACCCACGACTGCGTTGCCAAACACTACTCCCTCACCATCACGTTTGCTGACGACACAACAGTGGTAGGCCTGATCACCGACAATGAGGAGACAGCCTATAGGGAGGAGGTCAGAGAACTGGCAGTGTGGTGCCATGACAACAACCTCTCCCTCAATGTGAGCAAGACAAAGGAGCTGATCATAGACTACAGGAAAAGGCTGGCTGAACTGGCCCCCATTAACGTCAACGGAGCTGTAGTGGATCGAGTCGAGAGTTTTGAGTTCCTTGGTGTCCATATCACCAACGATCTATCATGGTCCAAACACAACTAGACAGTCATGAAGAGGGCACGATAAAACCTATTCCCCCTCAGGAGAATGAAAAGATTTTGCATGGGTCCCCAGATCCTCAAAAAGTTCTACAGTGCACCATCAAGAGCATCCTGACTGGTTGCATCATCGCCTGATTTGGCAAGTGCTCGGCATCTGACAGTAAGGCGCTACAGAGGGTACTGCGTACAGGCCAGTACATCACTGGGGCCAAGCTTCCTGCAATCAGGACCTCTATAATAAGCGATGTCAGAGGAAGCTCATAAAATTGTCAGAGACTCCAGTCTCCAGTCATAGACTGTTTTCTCTGCTACCGCAAGGCAATCGGTACCAGAGCGCCAAGTCTAGGACCAAAAAACTCCTTAATAGCTTCTACCCCCAAACCATAAGACTGCTGAACAATTAATCAAATGGGCACCGGGCTATTACATTGACACCCCTCCATTTGTTTTGTACACTGCTGCTACTCGCTGTTTATTATCTAGCCATAGTCACTTCACCCCTACCTACATGTACAAATGACCTCAAACCTGTACCCCCACACACAGACTCTGTACCGGTACCCCCTGTATATAGCCTTGTTATTGTGTTACTTTTTTGCTTTTTTACTTTAGTTTATTTGGTAAATGTTTTAACTTTCCTTGAACTGCACTGTTGGTTAAGGGCTTGTAAGTAAGCATTTCACGGTAAGGTCTATACTTGTTGCATTCGGGCACGTGAAAAAGTTTGATTTGAATTACAACCTTGTCTCACATCACAATTTATCAACTATTTTTCACAAGTGTTCACACCTACAGCAAACAACTATAGCAAGACAAGCTTCTGGGTTCAGGGTGAGAGAATATAATTTCTGGCCACACCAGGCTCAAAACGAGCAGTTCAATAAAGATAATGTTCTAATAGAACTCAACACAGAACATCCCATAATGGACTTATGATACTAGTATGTCTCTTAAGTGGGCTGTGCGAATGTGGACTGATTTACGGTCTGTGCTTTCGGCTCTGTCCCTAACTAAGGTGGCCTTTGACTCTGGCCCTCTATAGGTTGTACTCTTACATCACTTTTGAGACTGACTCAGTGTCGAGTAAGAATACAATTCTGTTCTACCTCTTTGACTCTGTGACAAATGTCACTTTAACTCACTAGAGAGTGTCTGACAGTCCAAGAACATCATAAGTTGAGTGTTGAAGAGTTATTCATACGCTGCAGTCCTCACCCATCCATTGGCTAAAGTTCCTTCCAGCAGCTTATAGTCTCTCTTCATAGCCACGGAGAGTGGTTAGAGCCCCGCTAGGACTCCCAATCCCACTTAGCGGTCATGGAGCCAGTTAAGCATGGATTACTTGACTGCTCCACAATCGTCAGCTCAGCTGGCTGCTTTAGACCATTAAGGTCCGTTCCCAAGACAAGCTTGCACTGAGCGTGCCCACAATGTGCCGTCCTGCCATCTTGGCTGCTGTCTGGGGACGTCTTTGAAGCTCAATGAGGTTGGTGATTATGATGGGCTAAAACCACGTGCTACCTGGACCGCACCAAACATCCCGTCCTACTGGCCACTTGGCTAGACAACCAGGCTGCAGAAAATAGTCCTTTTTGTTTCTGTTGCTAGGCGGGGGACAAACCAAGGGTTGACATGACATTGTTTTGTCAGTTGTAGGTTTGTTGTATCAGGTCTTCGCCCACTACCTTTGTGAGGAGCAAAACTCCTATCACTTCCTATCCACGACATTATTGAATTAACAGCTCAATTACAATTAGTTAAGATATTAGAAAAAACCCTGAAATACACCGTGGTAGGTGTAAACGAGTGCCAAAGTTTGGAGGCTTTGCTATATTGGCCTAGCTGAGCCAGAGGTGCAGGTGTTGGGGCAGAGGTCTAGTGATGGTTGATGGTGTACGGTTGGACTGGAGAAATGTACCAGCCAAACCAACACAACACATGACAGGTGGAGGGTGAACCCACACAGCACAGCACACAGGTCAGATCAAATAGGGTCTGCTATGCCCATCACTCTCTAAAATGCTTTAGCAGCTAGCGGTGTGCATTCCTTCGCAGGTGTCACTGGACTCCCTAGTTGTCAGATCATATGCAGCCCATAATCCGACCTATGAGACCTCCAGTAGGACAGAGATGGGCCTCTCTGTGTCTCCCTGAAACACGACCCGTACTGTTATCCTCAGTATGGCCCTGTTAAAAGAAACCCAGATCAGTCTCACCATGCACTTACACACACACACGCGTGAACGTGCACACACATACATCATATGCACGCACACATACATGCATGCATGCGCACTCACACACAGTCACACGCACGCCGGTGAAGTAGGAAACATCAATATTAAAGCAGCTGCTGCTTTTTCATTTGCCACGACCCTATCTCACCAGGAGTCAAAACACATTGACTGAGAAAAGCTGGAAATCCCATTCTGTCCGGGAGCTTCTGATCCACACCCAAAACTAACTGTGCCGTCAGTGCCAGGAATGTCACGTCGACAGGACAAACTAATGCGACCCACCTGGAAATCCAGTCATCTTAGGCAGGGGGAAGGGGGAGACTGAGAGTGAAAGAGGTAGAGGAATAAGAGGGGAGGACACAGATGACTTAAACCCTGCAGAAGTGCAGGTCTTATGCTTTATGAATTGTTATAAGTGTATGACCTTTCATAATGGCTCAAGATGTATAATACAGTTATGTGGGAAATGTTTATTTGACTCAAAATGCTTGGTATTTTGTCAGGATCATAATGAGTCTAGACGTTATTAAGGAGTCATGCATGTATGACATGTCTTACACTGCATTATAACCGCCTTATAATGCTGCCGCCTCATTATACCTGCAGGCTTTAAGTAAAGTGCTACAAATCAAACCTTAAGCTCTTTATCCCCACAAAATGCACTGCCCATATAATGGACTTTGCAACTTTGCAAAATGCATCTTGCATCACCATTAGTGGTATATGCAGATAACATGCAAGAGTTCCGGTCCTGGTCTCAACTGTAGCTCTACACAAAAATATCTAATCTAAGGTAGTTCATGTTACTCACTTCAGCTGCCAAGAGGAAACAGATTAGCCTAGATGTATGTCAGTTGTTTCCACACAACTTCACAGCCAAAGATAGGAGATTAAAACACATACCGCTGAAAGGAGTGGTCTACATTATGAGAACTTTTTTTGCTCATTTGCCCGCACTAATCAATTGCTTAGAAATGTAGAATGATTGAATAACTTGAAATTATGGAAAGGGGGTAATGACCACAGATATAGTGAAGGAAAGGGTAAAAGGTTTGAAAAAATAAAGAGCACTTCAAATCCTCCGCATAAATCCTATGAAAGTCATTCCCCACATGAAATCAAACTTTTCCATCTATATGACCTATTCCAACTATCTTAGTTTGGCATCTGTAGAACGTTTCAGAGCGATTGTGGCAACGTATGTGTACGAACAGATATTTTTGCATTTACTATAGGCCGAAGTCCCCACTCCCATCTAATCAGTGCCTCGGTAATCATTCACTCATGTTAGAGCATAATAACCGGTGCTTCCATCCCCTCCTGTTAAAATGAGGTCAGATGAGAGAGGTCAGACTGGCTCTATTGCTCTTAATGAGATAGAAATTCTCATCATGCCGCTACAGGACCCTGGACCTCCATGGCCCTCTGGGCAATCCACATACTGACACCACAACCCATGCATCTCATCCAGCACATTAAGATAGGTCTAACTAGAAAACACACGAGTGCACTCTCCCCGGAACCGCATCGCCAAAATTTATTTGAGAGCCCTGCTCTCTATCCAACTCATTAGCGTTATGTGTTAACGTGTCGTTCCTCTCCATATGATCTGAGGAATTAGCTAGCTAGCCGCCCTGCTCGACTAAAGCGACTCGCTCACAAAACATGTTTAGTTAGCTATTGTATTTTGTTTTCAAAACATTGTTTCAGACGTCAATGACCTTTATTAGTTGTTGTTGGATGTGGAAGATGCAGACGAGTGAAGAATAGTGACTAAGACATTAGATTTTTAACTCCCCGACCGTCTCAAACTCTAAAGATGAGCTTAGGGGGAGATGATGTGGCAGTCCGAAAGGATGCGACTCTTCACGGTGCATCAATCCAATGGTTCCTTGCCAGCTGGTTGGCACAGTGAAAACCCTGGCTTCTTTTCGTTTATTGTCCTGATAATTTTTTATGGACCCTGGGGGCAGGCTTTCTGTGAGTGTAAAAGATTGTTTTTACGAGGGAGAGGGCCAACAATCACAGTTGAGAAATAAGATATTTTCAGATGTTGGGTCCTTCCATGGTGCATTGAAGTGAAGGGTCTTTTCAACAGTGGCGTGTTAGTCATGGATGCCAAGGGAAGCCAGGCTTCCCCCCAAAAAATGACCAACAAAAAATAAACAAATAATTTCTTTGTATGAGTAGCCCATCTATCTGATGTTGTCTGGTCAAAAAGAGGATGACAAAAAGAGTACGATACTGCACTGTACCGTACAGTATTGAAGAGCCCTCACTGCTGCTCGATCGTCCTATTTTTCCAACTTAATTGAGGAAAATAAGAACAATCCAAAATTAATTTTTGATACGGTCGCAAAGCTAACTAAAAAGCAGCATTCCCCAAGAGAGGATAGCTTTCACTTCAGCAGTGATAAATTCATGAACTTCTTTGAGGAAAAGATCAATTTCATTAGAAAGCAAATGATGGACTCCTCTTTAAATCTGCGTATTCCTCCAAAGCTCAGTTGTCCTGAGTCTGCACAACTCTGCCAGGACCTAAGATCAAGGGAGACACTCAAGTGTTTTAGTACTATATCTCTTGACACAATGATGAAAATAGTCATGGCCTCTAAACCTTCAAGCTGCATACTGGACCGTGTTCCAACTAAACTACTGAAAGAGCTGCTTCCTGTGCTTGGCCATTCCTCTCAAACATTTTAGAAAAGGCTGTTGCGCAGCAACTCACTGCCTTCCTGAAGACAAACAATGTATATGAAACACTTCAGACTGGTTTTAGACCCCATCATAGCACTGAGACTGCACTTGTGAAGGTTGTAAATGACCTTTTAATGGTGTCAGACCGAGGCTCTGCATCTGTCCTCGTGCTCCTAGACCTCAGTGCTGCTTTTGATACCATCGATCACCACATTCTTTTGGAGAGATTGGAAACCCAAATTGGTCTACACAGACAAGTTCTGGCCTGGTTTAGATCTTATCTGTCAGAAAGATATCAGTTTGTCTCTGTGGATGGTTTGTCCTCTGACAAATCAACTGTAAATGTTGGTGTTACTCAAGTTTCCGTTTTAGGACCACTATTGTTTTCACTATATATTTTATCTCTTGGTGATGTCATTTGGAAACATAATGTTAACTTTCACTGCTATTCAGATGACACACAGCTGTACATTTCGATGAAACATGGTGAAGCCCCAAAATTGCCTTTGCTGAAAGCCTTCGTTTCAGACATAAGGAAGTGGATGGCTGCAAATGTTCTTCTTTTAAACTTGGACCAACAGAGATGCTTGTTCTAGGTCCCAAGAAACAAAGAGATCTTCTGTTAAATCTGACAATTAATCTTGATTGTTGTACAGTTGTCTCAAATAAAACTGTGAAGGACCTCGGCATTACTCTGGACCCTGATCTCTCTTTTGACGAACATATCAAGACTGTTTCAAGGACAGCTTTTTTCCATTTACGTAACATTGCAAAATTCAGAAACTTTATGTCCAAAAAGATGCAGAAAAATGAATCCATGCTTTTTTCACTTCTAGATTAAACTACTGCAATGCTCTACTTTCCAGCAACCCGGATAAAGCACCAAAAAGACTTCAGTTAGTGCTAAACTAGAACCAAAAAATGTGATCATATTACTCCAGTGCTAGCCTCTCTACACTGGCTTCCTATTAAGGCAAGGGCTGATTTCTTATCTTTCTATCTATCTTTCTGATTTGGTCCTGCCGTACGTACCTACACGTACGCTACGGTCACAAGACGCAGGCCTCCTAACTGTCCCTAGAATTTCTAAGCAAACAGCTGGAGGCAGGGCTTTCTCCTATAGAGCTCCATTTTTATGGAATGGTCTGCCTACCCATGTGAAAGACGCAGACTCGGTCTCAACATTTAAGTCTTTACTGAAGACTCATCTCTTCAGTAGGTCCTATGATTGAGTGTAGTCTGGCCCAGGAGTGTGAAGGTGAACGGAAAGGCACTGGAGCAACAAACCGCCCTTGCTGTCTCTGCCTGGCCGGTTCTCCTCTCTCCTTTTACAGGGGCTGAGTCACTGGCTTACTGGTGCTCTTCCATGCCATCCCTAGGAGGGGTGCGTCACTTGAGTGGGTTGAGTCACTGATGTGATCTTCCTGTCTGGGTTGGAGCCCACCCTTGGGTTGTGCCATGGCGGAGATCTTTGTGGGCTATACTCTGCCTTGTCTCAGGATGGTAAGTTGGTGGTTGAAGATATCCCTCTAGTGGTGTGGGGGCTGTGCTTTGGCAAAGTGGGTGGAGTTATATCCTGCCTGATTGGCCCTGTCCGGGGGTTTCGTCGGACAGGGCCACAGTGTCTCCTGACCCCTCCTGTCTCAGCCTCCAGTATTTATGCTGCAGTAGTTTGTGTCGGGGGGCTATGGTCAGTCTGTTATATCTGGAGTATTTCTCCTGTCTTATCCGGTGTCCTGTGTGAATTTAAGTATGCTCTCTCTAATTCTCTCTTTCTCTCTCTCTCTCAGAGGACGTGAGCCCTAGGACCATGCCTCAGGACTACCTGGCCTGATGACTCCTTGCTGTCCTTGCTCTGCTGTTTTCAACTCTCTAGAGACAGCAGGAGCAGTAGAGATACTCTTATTGATCGGCTATGAAAAACCAACTGACATTTACTCCTGAGGTGCTGACTTGTTGCACCCTCGACAACTACTGTAATTATTAGTATTTGACCATGCTGGTCAAATCAAATGTATTTATTTATATATAGCCCTTCGTACATCAGCTGATATCTCAAAGTGCTGTACAGAAACCCAGCCTAAAACCCCAAAAAGCAAGCAATGCAGGTGTAGAAGCACGGTGGCTAGGAAAAACTCCCTAGAAAGGCCAAAACCTAGGAAGAAACCTAGAGAGGAACCAGGCTATGTGGGGTGGCCAGTCCTCTTCTGGCTGTGCCGGGTGGAGATTATAACAGAACATGGCCAAGATGTTCAAATGTTCATAAATGACCAGCACGGTCGTATAATAATAAGGCAGAACAGTTGAAACTGGAGCAGCAGCACGGTCAGATGGACTGGGGACAGCAAGGAGTCATCATGTCAGGTAGTCCTGGGGCATGGTCCTAGGGCTCAGGTCCTCCAAGAGAGAGAAAGAAAGAGAATTAGAGAGAGCATATGTGGGGTGGCCAGTCCTCTTCTGGCTGTGCCGGGTGGAGATTTTAACAGAACATGGCCAAGATGTTCAAATGTTCATAAATGACCAGCATGGTCGAATAATAATAAGGCAGAACAGTTGAAACTGGAGCAGCAGCACGGCCAGGTGGACAGGGGACAGCAAGGAGTCATCATGTCAGGTAGTCCTGGGGCATGGTCCTAGGGCTCAGGTCTCCGAGAGAGAGAAAGAAAGAGAGAAGGAGAGAATTAGAAAACGCACACTTAGATTCACACAGGACACCGAATAGGACAGGAGAAGTACTCCAGATATAACAAACTGACCCTAGCCCCCCAACACATAAACTACTGCAGCATAAATACTGGAGGCTGAGACAGGAGGGGTCTGGAGACACTGTGGCCCCATCCGAGGACACCCCCGGACAGGGCCAAACAGGAAGGATATAACCCCACCCACTTTGCCAAAGCACAGCCCCCACACCACTAGAGGGATATCTTCAACCACCAACTTACCATCCTGAGACAAGGCTGGTCATTTATGAACATTTGAACATCTTGGCCATGTTCTGTTATAATCTCCACCCGGCACAGCCAGAAGAGGACTGGCCACCCCTCATAGCCTGGCTACTCTCTAGGTTTCTTCCTAGGTTTTGGCCTTTCTAGGGAGTTTTTCCTAGCCACCGTGCTTCTACACCTGCATTGCTTGCTGTTTTGGGTTTTAGGCTGGGTGTCTGTACAGCACTTCAGCACATTAGCACATCAGCTGATGTAAGAAGGGCTATATAAATACATTTGATTTGATTTGCTTCCCGTAGCATTGAATACAAGGGAAGCCAGCGTGCATTTGGCCTCCCTTGATAAAAACAATAGTCAATCAGCATTGAGCTCAACTGTGAATGGTCCCGATTCACCCCCCCCAAAAACCGTCAATGGAAGCCAGTTTGGATTTGGCTTCACACCAATCACATCACGAACACAGCCAAACGACAGTGACAGAAAAAAACTTGAATTGTTGCATCTCGTTGTTGTCTTCCTCCGGTGTCTAGCTTGCTAGCGAAAATTGTCCTGTTCCTAAATTAACAAAGGATGGAGATAGGGATTTGGACTTGTGGTTCTTACTAAATTCTCTGTACTGGCCAATGATAATAAAGGCGATTCTGATCCAACCATAAATTCATACATTCTGCATGCCCCTGGCCTGAAAGGATGGAAGTTCAATATATAGATAGATATAGTAGGCTAATGTTAACTTGCTGGTTCATCATTGCCCATGAAAGGAAGTTAGGCTAGCGAGCAAGCATTTTAGCTAGGACAACAAAAACTAAACGTGTGTTGCCTACAGTATGATCGCCATAGACCGTTTCGGCGACATGAAAGAGAGGAGGATGGCATTGGCGTTTCTCTACAAGTAGGGTGAGTCAACATGTTGTTTTTGTACTTGTACGAACACACACACAGAGAAATTGGTACCATGGACAGCCACATCATATTTAGTTTACGTTGATTGGACTAAATTGTTTTTGGTATCTTTTAATTGTCACTGTATTAGACTAAGCATAGGTGATTTGATGATGTGGAAGTTGAAATTGTGCTGGAATAGTGGAGGCATCTCCTGTTTTCTTTGCGACTTGCGGTAACTCTCTGTGATTCTAAATAAATAGTTGTCTGAAAATGTCAAACATGAACTTGATTGTCCATGCTGTATGTCATGTAACTGTTTTTTTAATATATTTTTTTACATGCAATAGGATTTGTGGACATATGTTGTTGTCCGGTTTTGTGATGAAACAAAGGTGGTTGAATTTATTCTGCCCCCTCGTATTGTCTCTGCCTTTAGGCTTATATATCACGGTGGCAAGGTATATGAACTAACATGTTCTAGTGCAAACAACACAATTATCACAACACACAATATGCCATTTTTTTCCCTGGCTTGGCATCCCCAGTGATTTGACCCATCCACCGCTACTGCTTTTCAAAGCACTCACTGATTATGGCATCTCTGAAGATAAAGTTGTCTGTAATGATATAAAATTCAGAATTGTCCATGCAATGAGGATGTTTCCAGTCACCAAATGCATAATGTGACAATTTTTGCATATCCTTTTTTTCCATGCAGCCCCTGTCAACCATTGTTGAGGAATACACACCTACTGTCTCTATGGCAACCACTCTGATTTGGCTGGAGTGGAGTTGGCTGGTGCACAGAGCTCTTGAACGAAGGCCAACCCATACCGCCACACCTGGGAAATACATTGACTCCTCACATACATTTCCAGATGTGAGTTACTATTTGAGAGACTTGTGATCTCTCATTGGACTGTCCACCAATAAAAAGCTGTATAAGCGTGAGTGAGATGCATGATTTCAAATAATTTGCATATGGAAGTATGGCTGTGAATTTATCGGATCGAAGTCTATAATGCTTAAAATAAAATAAAATTGTATTAGTCACATACACATGTTTAGCAGATGTTATTGCAAGTGTAGCGAAATGCTTGTTTCTCTAGCTCCAATAGTGCAGTAATATCTAACGATTTACAACGATACACACAGATCTAAAAGTAAAAGGATGGCATTAAGAAATGTATAACTATTAGGATGAGCAATATTGGAGTCCGGAGTATAAATATATAGTATGATGTATGTGGATAGAATATTTAGTATATCTGTAGAATATCTGTATATATCTGTAGGATAGAATAGTGTATATTTACAGATTTTTTTATATGATAGCATTGACTAGAACAATACACACATCTAAAGTAAAGGAATGGAATTAAGAATATATATAAATATAATATAAGTATTTGGACTAGCCATGTCGGAGCGGTTGTGATTGTGAATGATCAGTGATTTATGTGAATGCAATTGCCTCTGACCCCCTGTTGTGATGTGTGACTGCAGGTAGGCTCTGGGATCTCTGCTCTGCTGTGGGCTAAGAGTTAATGGGATAATCTGGGTTTACAGGGCTGGGTGGCAGCAGTGACGCAGGGTTTGCACTGCTTGATAGATGCCCTGAAGGCTGCCCCACCCCGACCGGCCATGACATGGCACAGCATGTTAGTCCTAATATGAAATGTTTGGCTTTGGCAGGTTTCTCTCTGATGTTGGATGGAGGTGAGCGTCTGTTTCTCTGATGCTAGCTGTCATGCTGTGCTGCACTGTGCCATGGAAGTTCAGTCTGACACTGACATTAGAGTCTGACTAACACTGTGCTGTTGTGTCAGCTGTCTCACTCACACTTCAGTAGAGAGCATTAAGCCCAGGGGGGTATGATGATGGGGAAAACAAGGGATTCAAGACAACAGAGACCGCTAATGTCCACAACACACATTCACAACACTAGTTAGCCCAGGCCAGGGGGTATATTGGCCAAGAAGAGAGAAATACATGGTTGCATACAGGGACTAAACTCATATTGTCAGAACTTCTATGGCTGGACACGTCCCCATCACATTCATAAGACCACTGAGCTAGTCAGGCTTTCCCGAGCCTCTAGGCTAAAGTCCGCTCAACATTGGTAAGACCCCTCCCACATTAAAAAAGACTAGTTTACTATAGAATATTGAAGTACTTACTATAGAATTCTATAGTAAACTGAAGTATACTGTAGAATAATATACTACACACTGTATTATCCCTCAATCATGTGTAGTAATTATAATAGAATGTTGTATCTTTAGAATACTACAGTAAATACTACAGTATTAGCCGCAAAAAAAGCACTGTAGTAAATACTACAGTAATGTCTTCAAAAACACTACTCTTTTTAACTATAGTAAATACTACAGTATTTAAATTGTGTATACCCTGCCCATTCCCCACCCCCACATTGCAATTTGTGCCACACCTTAGTGAGATACCTACATGCTAAGTATAGACCAGACCATGTATTGTGTCTCCTACAGGTTATAGAGAAGAGCAGGAGCTCTGAACTATCCGTTCAGACCCCAGACCTACCTACCTACCTACAGGTTATGGAAAATGAGCTCTCTTCAGTATTTTTCCAGTAGGTTTCCTGAAGGAAAAAGCCTCCACTTCTATGTCAAAGATAATAAAACACTATAGTAAATACTGCAGTGACATCTGCAAAAACACTACAGTAAATCCTACAGTATACTACAGTCCACAAAAACACTTCATTAAATACTATAGTATATACTACAGCTTTATTTTACTACAGTATTGATACTATACTTAACTGTAAATACTCAGTAAATACTACAGTATTCACAGTAGTGTTTTTGCGGACGCAAAACACTACAGCGAATAAATACTAAAGTAAAATCCACAAAACACTACAGTGAATACTATAGTATTTATACCATAGTATACTATAGTATTTTGTCATGTGGGCTGGGATCAGATACAGCTTAACCAGGCACTAAATCAGGTCACGACTTGTACTGTTTGATAGAAACAACCCTAGGGTTGGAGGTTAGGAAAGAGAGTGTTCTTTGGAGGTGAGAGTTTGGGGGCCTGGTTTAGGAAATGGCATTAGGGAAACCATAATTAGGTATGTGCTGGTCCTGTGTGGTTCTAGGAACGCCAAGGTCATGGGTTCAAATCATGCAGGGATCACATACTAAAAATGTATGCACTCACTGTATTAAAAGTTGCCTTGGAGAAAACATTTGCTGTAAGTGGCATATTTACATGACATTTCCTCAACACAGCAAGTAAATGTCAATATAGGAAAACTGGAACTCTCTAAAATAGACAAACTGTAGGAAGTGTCATATTCTATGTTATGACTCACAAAAAAGTACTCAATTGTCATACTTGGGGAAAAGTAAAGATACCTTAATAGAAAATGACTCAAGAGTGAGTCACCCCGTAAAATACTACTACTTAAGTATCAAAAGTAGAAATGATTTAAATTGTTTAAAAAAAAATGTTTTTAAGGATAGCCAGGCACACACTCCAACACTCAGATATAATTTAAAAACAAAGCATTTGTGTTTAGTGAGTCCGCCTGATCAGAGGCAGTAGGGATGACAAGGGATGTTCGCTTGATAATTGTGTGAACTGGACCATTGTCCTGTCAAAATGTAACTAGTACTTTTGGGTGTCAGGGAAAAAGTACATTATTTTCTTTTGGAATGTAGTGAAGTAAAAGTTGGCAAAAATATAAATTGTAAAGTACAGATACCCCAAAAAACTACTTAAGTAGTACTTTAAATAATTTCTACTTTAGTACTTTACACCACTGCTGACAATATGTTGTTGCTGGATATTTTTCAAATTACTCATAGATTTGGTTAGGATTGTAATCTAACTTTTTCCCCTTTCCCATAGAGGGCGGTATGGCAATGTCAACTCAAAGGTAGGCTTTTGCTCCACAATTGTTGTATGGTCAATAAAATCCTGCAAGTCAAAATAACATTTCTTTATAATGAAAGCCTTACATCTCCTATAAATTACGACTTAATCTCAAAGGAGGGCACATTAGGTTATTATACTTTCAATGAACTGTGCCTGCATTTCATTAGAGAATATACAAAACGGTCATGTCCCTCTTTCCGTTTTTTAAGGGAAACGGAAGTTAGGTTAAATTCTGTATACCTGATAACTGGGGTTGTACATAGCATGTGACATTCCTAAAACTGTACCTGCCTTTCAGGGAGAAGCGACGCCCACAAGCCAAGCACAATGGATAGGTAACGGTTAACTTTGGAAACCAAAGTAGCCAAACTAAACCACCATACTTTTCACGTGACAAGTTACTTGGAAGGCTTTCAGAATTTATTGGAGGCGAAAAGGGAATCAAATATTTAGAAGTTGCGCGTCACAATCGACAGGATTCCACAGAGGGCTGATCACTGCAGAACTTGCCAAGTGCGTATTCATGCAAATAAAAAAAAATCATAGGCGTGCCTTTGGCGATGGAGTCACAGCCCGAACTCAGAACTCCTAGTATACCAACAAGCTCCAAAGACGGTGATGCGCACAGCTCGGATGCACTGAGTGACAACCGACGAGGAAACGTTTCACGGTCTATAAAGAAAGGAAAAGGCAGAAGTGACGACTATCTTTGAGAGAAGATCTTATTTACTGTCCTCCCTCATCTTACGACAAAAGACACGCGAGTCAACGGGAGTTAGCAGCTGGTCATTTCTTTACTGCGCACTGAGTAGCCTATTTCGCCCTGATTTTATTTATGTTACAGTATAATATAGAGGTACTGCACTCTGACTGAAGATACCGATGTGGTTGAAGTTGACATTGCTCCTCTATAGCCTACTGTCACTGCGCGTAAAATCCACATTTGGATACGGACCTGTCTCTAAAGAAACTTCATAGTCAATTGCCGTTTAATTTTCTCCACAATGTCTGAAGAACATAGTTGCACTGGTGCTAGTCCTATAACTGAGGTTGAAAACAGCAATATCAGCGTTCTCGGCTGGGAACAAGTGCAGCGCCTTGATGCTATCCTGACAGAGACCATTCCCATCCACGGCCGTGGAAACTTCCCCACTTTGGAGATGAAACCCCGACAAATAGTGAAGGTGGTGCGTAGTCGAATGGAGGAGAGGAATATCCACGTCCGGGACGTGCGGTTAAACGGGTCTGCTGCAAGCCACGTTCTTCATGAGGATAGCGGACTGGGCTACAAGGACCTTGACCTAATCTTTTGCGCTGATATGAAAGGGGAAAGTGATTTTCAGATTGTGAAGGATATCGTTTTGGACTGTCTCCTGGACTTCTTACCTGACGGGGTGAATAAGCAGAAAATATCACCATTGACTTTAAAGGTAGGCTACATTTTCCAGTCAACAGTTATTGAAATAAATCAAATGGCTATTTAGAAATACATTTCATTTATAAATATAGCTAATTGGGCTTTTACTCACCTTTGCCCTATTGCACATCATTGTGCATGTTATTTAAAAGTGCAATAAGACAAGTTTACTGATAGTATAATGTTGATTTTATCCAGTTAAGAGGATTGCAGTAAGCCCATTTAAAGCACATCCTGTTTCCTCGGCCACATACGTTCCATAGATAGGGCAGCCAATGTTTGCCCCTAGGCTACAGAAACATGCAAAGAAAATATGTGCCAATGTAATTACATTTATACATCTTTATGTGGCGCTATAGAAGATGAACTGTTCCTGATTTAGTGCTTGTATCGGTTGAATTGGATTTAGATCAGGAGTAGGCTACAGTATTTATATCCATGACAGTTATTTGTTTAAGATCATAGTGGCGCAAAAGCATTTATACAGTATGTATACAGTATTTTAAAAATCCACTCACAGTTATTCATTTTAACTGACAAAGGGCCTTTTATAAAGTATACATACAGTATTTCTATCCACTGGCAACTGGAGCTAAATATGAATTTCCCCTGTGTGTTTCTGTCGGACAGGAAGCCTATGTGCAGAAGATGGTGAAGGTGTGCAATGATTCAGACCGCTGGAGCCTCATCTCCCTCTCCAACAACAGAGGAAAGAACGTGGAGCTCAAGTTTGTCGACTCTCTGAGGCGGCAGTTTGAATTCAGCGTGGACTCCTTCCAGATCAAGCTGGACTCCTTGCTGCTGTTCTATGACTGCTCTGAGAACCCCATGGCCGAGACCTTCCATCCCACCATCGTGGGCGAGAGTGTGTTTGGGGACTTTGATGCTGCCCTCGACCACCTACGCCAGAAGGTGATCTGCACGCGCAACCCAGAGGAGATTCGGGGCGGCGGTCTGCTCAAATACTGTCACCTGCTGGTAAGGGGCTTCCAAGCCGACTCCGAGACGGAGATGAAGTCCCTGCAGCGTTACATGTGCTCGCGCTTCTTCATCGACTTCTCAGATATCAGCGAGCAGCAGCGCAAGCTGGAGTCCTACCTGCAAAACCACTTTGTGGGCCTGGAGGACCGCAAGTACGACTACTTGATGACCCTGCATGGGGTGGTCAACGAGAGTACGGTGTGCCTGATGGGACATGAGAGGCGGCAGACCCTGGGGCTGATCGCCATGCTGGCGGTGCGCGTGCTGGCCGAGCAGAACGTCATCCCAAATGTGGCTAACGTCACCTGCTACTACCAGCCTGCCGCCTACGTGGCAGACGGTAACTTCAGTAACTACTACATAGCCCAGGTACAGCCCATGTTCCACTGCCAGCAGCATGCCTACTCCTCCTGGCTACCCTGCAACTGAGACAGCACAGGGAAAGGAAGGAAGGAAGGAGTGAGAGAGGGGGAGGGAGACTCACTGTAAAGTGTTTTTCAGATAAATGAATGAGAGAAAAAAGGCATCCCCATGACTCGCCAAACTGTATTGAATTTAATTGAGTCAATTTCTGTTAGAGAGTGACGGTGGGGGGGGGGGAGAAAATAACAGTTCAGGTCTCAGCTCCTGTGAGGTCCATCTTAAACCAATGGCAGGACAGTTTACTGTGAAAATGCCACCCTGTCCGACACCTAACCCAAGCTTGGGAAGTATGGGATGGGGTTTTGCCCAATACAACGCAAACAATGATGGGCAAGAATGAAAGCAGCAGCAATACTTTCATTGACACTCACCTGGATTGACTGACTCTGTTGCAAACTGAAAAGGCCGTTAAATTGAGCGATAGACGGACAATAATGTGTGGCTGCATCTGTGACCTGTGGTGTCCAGCTGCCTCCATGGCTGTGAGGAGGATGCAGGTCCCTTTGCTCTCTGGGGGGTGTGGCTTGCACCCTGACGCGTGCTGGGCAATGCCCCAGCAACACAGGGGTTACTAGAGCACCATAAAACTCCATTTCTGGTGTGACATCGTCACAAGCTTTGAGTGACAAAAACTACACCTTAACTAGTAATGATTGATATGAACATGATGTGTTTACAAACCAAAGATTTTTTCATTTATTGTTTTCAATACCTACCCAAGTTTGGTGGGGAAGAAAAACAACATATAATGCTATCTATATTTGTATATGTGAACACGTGTTTTAAGTGCCTAATGCCTATCAGTAGTATAGGTAGAGGAATAATGAGCAGCAGGCCATATCATTTTGTGAATAAATCCAGTTTGATTTTCGTCAGGCACACAAGACAATAGCACCCCAGTGGCTTGTGAATGTAACCGTGAAATCCTGGTACAGTCCGTGTTGATGTCATATCTTTTGGAAGAAAACAACATATCCCCTTGCAGTCATAGAGTATTAGTCGATGGGGGAGAGAGGGGGCTTTTGCTGTACTTTGTACAAAAGTAGTTTGACAGATTGATGCATGACCTCGCGTTAACGTTTGCGGATATTTGAAATATTCCAGCTCCAATTAACAATAGCAGAACCTCCTCATAGGTGTGTTGAAGCCACAGAGGCTAGAGCACTATTTTCCGTTGCTCCCCCGTAGTCATTTTCAGACAAACAAACTCCACAGGAATATTAGTTTGTGCCATAGTGCATGTACAGAGATGGTTTAATATTGTTTTGTCGTTGTTCATGTTGACTGTTTCAGTTTCATATGGATTACTGTATATTCAGTTTCACACGGTTTAAACTTTACTGTATTTTGTATAGGGGTGCTTATCTTTTAACTCGCCTTTTGTAGCACGTTCACAGCAGGCTGAGGGATTGACAAAACCTTTGTCGGAAAGAAATAGGTTGAAAAAATAAACACAGGAGGTAAAAGATGCAGAACGGATCGAAAAGGCAGAGAGCGAGTCGGTGTGTGTGTGTTCCTGTGCTGCCTTCTAGGATGATACTTGCTGAGACACCCTAGCAGGGAATTACACAGCTGCCGAAGAGGTTGAACTAAGCTGGGCTGTGTATGTCGTGTGTGCACTCGCTTTGGGTCGGCTGCATACCTACCAGACAATGTTGTGCCAAATGTTTATCTGCCGCTTGCCCAATGTTGAATGAGTGTTCTGCCTTTTGTCGATGGAGCGCGAGGTTGAGGATGTGTTGTTTTTATATTGAAGGACAGATATTGAGCTGTAAGGGGGGACTTGTGAAGGAGTGCAAGTGAAGGACAGAGGAAAGCGTGAGAGGCAGGGAGCTGGGCTGGGGAGATAGGTGCAGATGGTGAAGGGGTTTGTCTTGCTTTCACCCAAGACAGACATGCACAGTGGTAATACCTCTCTCTCTCTCTCTCTCTCTCTCTCTCTCTCTCTCTCTCCCATCTTTAAGAGGACCTAAGCAGAGTGAATAGGCAGGAGAGAGAGGGGGGTCCTGGTACACACAACACAACTTTAGGGAGGTAGCCTGTTATTATCATTACCTCTGTGTGTCAGGGCCTCTTCTCTGTGGGACTAAACAGATATCCACGCATGCCTTATGAGCTTTGATTACATTCCCTGGGTTGGTGCACTGCCAATGTATTACTGTAAATGACCTGTTAATTGAGGCTAGGTTAGGCGGTGGCTACATGATCTAGCTGCTATGCCGTAAGTTCCAAGCCCATGGGGAAATACTGTCTCATGCTAATTCAGTTTCTCTAATGCCATTTCTAAACATAACATCTGAAACATGTTGATAGGAACTGATAGGAATTGATTTTTTGACATAAAGATGAAAATGATTGATGATTCATCACCAGTATTGTGGGTCTTGGGGTGAGAGACAGTGTTATTAAAAATAGCAACGTCGGTGTGCACTATACAAATCTAAAGTGTGTATCTTTAGAGAAGAACGAACAGTGTTTTCACTGTGGGTGGGATTCCTGGCTTCCCACTAGTGTACAAATGGGTCATGTCACAACTCTTTAGGACATCTTAAGGAAACTACTGTCTTTGTCACCACTGATGAGATCCTGCTCTTGTCTGCTCTCCTCTCCCCTCACTCCCATAATGTGTAAGCTGTAATGCAGCTCCCAGAGGGAGAAAGTGAATGGACTAATGGAGTTCTACAGGGCGGATGCACTCCATAGGGGATGTGAATCGGCTTAGGTGACCACTGTGTGACTGTAACCTGGGTGGTCAAGAGAACAGAGAGAAATGTACTCTACTCAAATCATTCTGTAGACTCCTTTATCTCTATTTGGCTATTTCACACGTTCTGGTCAAGCATTTTTTTTTCTTTTTGACTACATTTGGATGATATTGTCTGGATCGTGCAGGTGGTGTGTGTGCTCATCTCTTCTCACTCTGTGAAATTGGCTCAGAACAGCTCAGCCAACACCAGTCTACCATGTAGTTAGCAAGCAACACACAGGCTACTATGAGTTACTGCATTGTCTTGTATGCATTGTTTCAACTTTTCACCTCCTATTCATGCAGTCTTTTTCAATCAAACCTACAAAAAAAGAAAAAGCCTGCCTTATGTATTTTTTTATGATTGTTATTTTTATAACTGTATCAGACACTACCATGTTGCAGCGCTTTGGAATCTGTAATCAGGTTGCAAAATATCATTTCTCAGCTTACATTTTTTTTGCAGATCTTGTAAATGTGTCTGTTTCGAAGGTAAAGAATGTTTTCATCATTAAAAAAAAAACCTGAAACCCATATTTTCATCTCAGTTTCTTGTTTGTAACGATGTTTGTAGAAGAATCTATGACTGAATTGTGTTGACGATGACACTCAACTGTCTGCTCTGATTGTTCCTGTCTAGCGTTAGGCTATATCCCCAAACCACCATCAACGCTCAATGTCCAGACTTGGCCTCAATGGTCAAGGCAACTGACTTCAGGCTTCTTTTTCATGAGAGGGCATCTCTTTTAACGGATACTGGTGATTCAGCAGCGTTTAGAAGACTGGGTTCCCTGCTTACAGAGGACAATCCTGGCCAGATCCTGGCAGACCAGACCCAAAGGGCACCGGCCAGAGAACTGCTCCACCGCTGCCAGAAATAGCTGGTGGTGAGTGTGAGGGATTTGCGTCCACCCAAAAAGAGACTTTAACGCTTTTGTGTTGTGAATATCTTTGCCTGCTCATCAAATTCTCTTTCGGAATTACCCATCCACACCACTGTAAATGTTGACTGACTGATCAGGCAAGGGCAGGGTAGCAGTGAATGGACCAGTTCCATGGATTGAAATGGAGCTCTAAAGCAACGTAGCTCTAGTATGGGTCATATGAGTCACATGTCTCATTGTCTCACAAAGAAAGAACGTGGGAGAGAGAAAGATGAGTAAGGAAGTAAGCTATATTTAGGAGCCATGATAAGGATATTATCCCTTTCACTTAAACTTAAATGGATGACTGCTCTATGCTTGCAGACACACTTCACTTTTCCAAACCCATCAGAAGACGAGATACGAGAACATCTGGACAATCTGATCACATGTGCCTTCAGCTTCATCAATATCTCCTCAGTGCAGCCAGCTTCAAACACCAGAAAACATTAGAGATGCCTACACAGCAAATTCTCCAGTGTTGAATCAACACTGAGCATGTTTATTTTTTAATTAAAATGTTTTTGTAACCTTTATTTAACATGCTCAGACTTGCCTAGTTAAGTGTAACACTGTTTCAGGTCCACACTTCCACTGTTAAATTAACACTTTCCTTAGTGTAAAGCCTTATTTGCATATTTCCCAGTGTGCCTTGCCTTTCGAGAGTTTGTAGAGTTTCCACCCATGACTGTATTTTGTAGCGACAGAGACATGGTTGTTGCATTAATTCATTTTCAGCCTTGTGGCCTTCACCAAGTGAGATAAGTGAATATGTTATAATTAAAATTACTTTAAGACAATACACACTTCATAAGGCCTTCTTTTGAGGGCCTAGTTTTACCCTTATACACTGGCCTGAAACATATGTTTTACAGGTCACATTGGCCCTGCAAGTCACACTATGCTGGCTTGCAAAGTGATATGTAATTCCAATTGGAATCCAGCCTGAGTGGGGATATTCAACATTTGTCATTTGTATTTACCCGCAAGCTTTATTCAGAATGACTGCCAGGGTTGGGAAGACTGAGATCTGAGACGACCTAAAGAATCTAAACTAGAACAACATTACAGTTACGGGGGCAATACGTCCAAGTAACAGATTGGATGAGTTTAGAAAAATGTGTGATATTTATATTTAAGTAGCATAAGAATAATTCATTTATCAGTCAATGTACATGCAAAAACATAGAAACAAACAATAATAAAAAATTTAAAAAACTGCGACAGAGCATGGTGGGAAATATAACAGCACCGGCTGTGTTTTTTGTTGTTGTTCATCTCTGGTTATTACACCAACACTGGGGTTCTTTTTCACCACTGAGTGTTAATTTAACTATTTACAGAGGTCATGTCATTTCTGAATCAACACTAGAAATGTTACATTGAAAAATCAACACTACTTAATTAACACTGGCCAATTTTCTGTGTACTTAATGGCCTGTCTCTGGTTGAAAGGGATGAGAATAGACGAAACAAAATATGATATATAGCAGACCGTATGCTTGGGGGAGATCCAAGGTCCACCGCCGTGCGACTCCAAAAGACAGCAGTAGTGAAAACATTGGCAATAGTTAAGAGGTTCATATCATTTTTCAGTTAATTGATTACATGTTGTGGGAGGGAAAGGGGGAGGTTGTTGGAGGACTGAAAAACTGATCTATCTTCTATTCTTAAATTCCCTGATGCAGAGCTCCTCTGAATTCGTTAATGGCTTTTCCACCTGGGAATAGGAAAGTGGCCGGCTACTTCATGGGATTTTCTCTCTCTCTCGCCCTCTTTGCTCACCCTCTCCGGCTTGCTCTCTCATTTTTCCAGATGAAGGTTTTTATTGAATAAGCCAAGAAATGTTGGATCAATACTCGGCGTGGCCGACCCACCATGCA
This sequence comes from Oncorhynchus tshawytscha, assembly GCF_018296145.1. Lineage (NCBI taxonomy): Eukaryota > Metazoa > Chordata > Actinopteri > Salmoniformes > Salmonidae > Oncorhynchus > Oncorhynchus tshawytscha. The sequence goes on from NC_056451.1 coordinate 2,702,083, forward strand.
GAGATGGGAGCCAATGTTGTCCTTTACGACGTGGTCTAGTCATTTCAATAAGGCAACCATTTCCTCTCTTGGAAAAGTGTGAAACGGACGACACGGCCATGATTCCTCACATTGAGAGGTGCTTGTGAACAAATTCCAGGTTGGTGAGTTATAAAACATTTAGCGAGCATTAATCAGCTATGGTGAATACAGCCGTGCAGATAGAGAGATGTCAGAGTCACCGAAGGGTCACAGACTACTGTTTTTATTGTCTATGGGGACAGCTATGTGGTCAAATGTATCAAGCATTTCAGAATAGGAGTTATGTTCTAGTTATCTTAATTCGCTGTCATTTTAAAGGCAAAACTAATCCTAAATCAGCACTCCTACTCTTAGACGCTTGATATTCAGGCCATGATCTACTCCTGTTTTTAGAGTCTATGGCAATTTCTCTGATGTGGGAAATATACAACGTCATTCTCTAACATATTCATATAGTCTATCTATACTCACAAGTCATCTCATCATTTGACATTCATTTTTCAAATTACATTTTTTCTCGATTGCTAAAACACAAAAACTGGTTCCTGTAGCACAAAAACCCATACCCTTACGTCATTCCCAAAAACACACACATTTCCCATAACACTATTCACCTGTTTCCACACATTTCAATATTAAAATATCTTTCTGCAAAACATTACACAAAAGTGGCCAAATAAATAATTCATTGCACTATATATTCGTTCAGCAAACAAATGCTCTCAATATAATTAACTCAAGTCATCACAACCTAAACTCAGAGGACACATTTCTCCAGGTGCAAACAGTTATGCATTAGGGGGCGCTATTAACATTTTTGGATGAAAAACGTTCCCGTTTTAAACAAGATATTTTGTCACGAAAAGATGATCGACTATGCATATAATTGACAGCTTTGGAAAGAAAACACTGACGTTTCCAAAACTGCAAAGATATTGTCTGTGAGTGCCACAGAACTGATGTTACAGGCGAAACCCAGATAAAAATCCAACCAGGAAGTGCCGCATTTTTTAAAACCGCCTCATGACCAATGACTCCTTATATGGCTGTGAATGAGCTACGAATGAGCTTACATTTTCCACGTATTCCCCAAGTTGTCTACAGCATTGTGACGTCTTTTTATTCATTTCCATTGAAGAATAGCCGTAAGGGACCATATATAGCAAGTGGTCACATGGTGTCTCCCGCAGAAAATCTTGCGTAAAATACTGAGGTAGCCATTTTTCCAATCGCTTCTTATGAGAAACCAATTGCCTCGACGGATATATTATTGAATATATTTGTTAAAAATACCTTGAGGATGGATCCTAAACAACGTTTGCCGTGTTTCTGTCGATATTATGGAGTTAATTTTGAAAAAAAGTTTGGTGTTGTAGTGGTAGCATTTGATTTCTCAGCCAAGCATGATGAACAAACAGGAGCTATTTCGCCTACAAAAATAATATTTTTGGAAAAAAGGAACATTTGCTATCTAACTGGGAGTCTCCTGAGTGAAAGCATCCGAAGTTCTTCAAAGGTAAATTATTTAATTTGGTTGCTTTTCTTATTTTTGTGAAAATGTTGCCTGCTGCCAGCAGAGCCTAGCATAGCATTATGCCATGATAAACTTACACAAATGCTTGTCTAGCGTTGGCTGTAACGCATATTTTGAAAATCTGAGATGACAGTGTTGTTAACAAAAGGCGAAGCTAGTGTTTGAATATATTTATTTCATTTCATTAGCGATTTTCATGAATAGGAAAAGTTACTAGGGGTATTTATGTCCGCTGCGTTATGCTAATTCGTTTGAGGCTATGATTACGCTCCCGGATACGGGATTGCTCATCGCAAGAGGTTTTAAGCCTCAAAATTGTCAACACACCAATCAGAATTGCAGGATCAATAAATAGGGCCTAGAGGCATGTCCATGTGCTTTGGAACAATGGATCCTAACCAATGCTGAAGTTGCTAGACAATAGAGAGGACGAGGACAACAACAACAAAGAGAAGTAATCTCAGATTAAATCTGTGCCACCCTAGTCCATCGTGCTCATACATGGGAGGACTATGAGAGAAGCTGGACAGCTAGTGCAACCCAACCTAAGCCGTTACACGGTTGCATCCATTGTCTGTACTTTCAGAAGGAAAAACGGGTAATATGCCTTGTTGTTACTGTGATACATGTAATGTTGTGGTGCATATAGACTGAATCTCCATTTTGTTCTCAGTGTAGTTTTTACAACAGTGATGGATGACCATAGGTCAGTAGTGGTCAATTTCATTTTTGCAGAACTGAGAGGCGGACATCTATTGGAGGAAGACGGAGACTTCTCACAGCTGAGCAGGAGACTGCCCTGGTGTATATGATAATTGCCAATAATGCCATCCGTTTGAGGGAAATAGTTGAAAACCAGGTAGTCTTCCAAGGAATTGACAGCATCAGCATTTCCACCGTTGACCGGATCGTTCAGAAGAACCACATCAGGACAAAGCAGCTGTACCGTGTGCCTTTTGAAAGGAATTCAAACAGAGTTAAGGAGCAACGATTTCTTATACGTCTTATACTGTACAGACTTTTTACAGTATGTAGAGTATGGCCCATCTCTCCAGCATATCAATACAGTGCAGTATAGTAATGTGTTACAGTAACTGCAGTACACAATCTTTCATTCCAGTACAGTAGTACACTACAGTACTGTACTTGTAGTACAGTAAAATGTGTGTTTTTAAAAAACTTCTGTAGAGAATCTTTGAGCTGGATGCCATGGCTGACCCACAGAAATACATCTTCATCGACGAGGCAGGGTTCAACCTAACAAAAAGGCACAAAAGGGGGCGCAACATCATTGGTCACCATGCATTCATACAAGTTCCTGGCCAGAGAGGAAGCAACGTTACCCTATGTGCAGCCATCAGCAATTGTGGCGTTCTCCACCACCATGTCAAAGTGGGTCCATACAACACGGCACAACTACTTCAATTTCTAGATCAGCTGCACAGTAACATTCTTCAACAGGAAGGGGAGCCAGGGCAACCAGAGCAAGCCCAATATGTTGTCATTTGCGATAGCGTGAGTTTCTACCGGGCTGCTCTGGTTCATGCCTAGTTCATTGATTACCCCAGGTTCACCATTCTTTTTTTGCCAGCATATTCGCGAATTCTGAATCCGATTGAGGAATTTTTATCAGCATGGCGGTGGACAGTGTATGACCGTGATCCCTACGCACAGCAAAACCTCCTGGAGGCAATGGTGGACGTCTGTGGTGATGTGTATGTGGAGTCTATTCAGGGTTTTCTAAGGCACAAGAGGGCATTTTTCCCATGCTGCCTGGCAATAGCAAACATAATGTGTGACGTTGATATAAGATATTACGGCCTGACCCAGACCTGAGATGATGAGAACGCTGATGCTGATGCTGAGTAACCTGTACAATTGCTGCATTTTGAAATGAAGCTTTCAAATTGGGTATTTTTTTGTGCATAGACTCTTCCTTACATGTTTTGTCAGTGTGACATTTCAAAGGTCACGTTTTTGACCTAAACAGCATATACAGTAGTATTCCCTTATCCGCTAATGCAAGAGGTATTTATTACAGTAGTTTTGAATTTCTCTCACCAGGGTGTTCCTGAAATGGTTATCTGGATAGTCAGTGCTTTTAAAAAGTTCCAAATTATTTCTCTGAAAACCCATTCTAAACATTTTGCTAGCAGCGTTTTGAATGAATCCCTCGTGTGTAGCAAACAGTCATGTAGTCTGTGTTTTTGACAGCTTGAGTGCGAGTTGTCTGAGGGCAAAGTTTGAATTGGGACCCAGAAGTTAGATGTTTGTACTGTTGGGTGTGAGTTTTTAAAATTGTGTGTGAAGGTTTTGGTTTTGTGTCTAAGCAATTGAGAAAAACTGTATAACCAAGTACAGTAACAATTCCCCCCAGTCCAGACCACCACAAACTGTCTATTCTGTTCTGCTCAATTCTGTTTAACCATTCACCTTATTCTATTTAACCATTGGCCTTCTACATTTGAATCAGGTGATTTAGGAACTTAACGCGGCTCTGTATTTCAAAAGTGCCATGCCACTATAAACATCCTAATGATGGAAACATGCTGGCTATAACAGTAAACCTCCTCAACAGTGCCATTACTGTCATTGACATAACCAATATGCCATGTCGTCTCCATCATCCCATTGAGAATAGACCATGACAATGCAGTCTGAGTGACACAGAGTTTTTCCAAAATAACACACAGGATGAGGACAGAGTGAATCCTCCCAGCTGAAAGATATGAATTGATGAAAAGTATAACAGTCAGGCAGGCACCCAGGCTTTTGTTGAGGGAGGTGTGTCGACGATCAATGACAAAAGGTAACAGGAGAGCGTACAGCCTTAATTGTGTTACTGTGTGCTTTTCTGAGAACAGGCACTCCACTCAGTGCCAGTACACCTCTCATTTCATACATGCCTCTAGTCTAGTGTGTTGAGTATAGTGTGTTATCTTTTATTATAGATGATAGAAAAACAGAAAGAGAGAGACACAAAGAGAGAGGGGTCAGAGGAGCAGGAGTATCAAAGGGAAGACGAGTGGAGAGACAGAGGGGGAATAAAGAGAGTCAGAGCAACTGAGAGGAGACAGTGAAGTGAAACAGGGAGAGCAGGAGAATCTGTGAGAGGGCGGAATGGCAGGGGGAGAGAGATTCAGAGAGAATGACAGGGAAGAGGGAGAGTTGGAGACACTGAAGGAGAGGGAGTCAGAGAGACTGAGAGGGAAGAGTTGGAGACACTGAAGGAGAGGGAGTCAGAGAGACTGAGAGGGAAGAGTTGGAGACACTGAAGGAGAGGGAGTCAGAGAGACTGAGAGGGAGAGTTGGAGACACTGAAGGAGAGGGAGTCAGAGAGACTGAGAGGGAGAGCAGTGCAGAGTAGTGACATGCAGTCAGGGTAGGTAGTACTTACCCTGTGATAATCTAATACAAAAAAAAATGTTACGAAAAACCAGAATTTTTTTATGATATAAAAAATTATATAAAATTTTGTTATCTGATGTCATTTCTCAATGATTCTGGTGGTTTTTATGAAATGTTTTTTTGTTTGTTGCTAAAACTGCACTAGGGTGTTCATTCCTTCCTTTTCATCAATTCAAATCGTTGATGCAGATGGCCATTCCGGACTCCAGTCACTGTTAATGGACAAGGCCATCATAGGCGTCGCTGCTTTGCCGAGCTTCATTCATTGCATTGATGATTTCATATTTTGCTCATGCGTATTGCCTAAACATTGTGTCTGTAAACATTGTGTGTGAAAACCTGGGGTAATATAATACATTTTATTGTCACAAAGACCAGATAGGTGCAGTGAAATGTGTTGTTTTACAGGGTGAACACCCATGGAGAAAATTAGGGTTATGTGACTTGCTCAAGGGGACATTGGCAGATTTTTCAACTTGTTGGCTTGGGTATTCAAACCAATGACCTTTTGATTACTGGCCAAAAGCTCTAATCACTAGGCTACCTGCCGCCCTAAGCTGTGCACATTTGGGCGTGTCTACATTATTTGGTGTTCGCATCCCTTGAACTGAACGTAGCTGTCAAAAACAACCATTGTAGGGTTCGAAGAATGGAACGTCAACTATAATGGGTTAAGACCAGACAGAAGCAGTATATAGGAGCTCTATAAGACGTGACTTTATTCATGACATGCAATCACCATCTCCCTCACTGCTAGCTGTCGGGCAGGCAAACTGAGTATTGGACTGTCCACTTGTCTGAAACATCATTACCAATTAATAGATGTTACCTGGACCTGCTTTTTGGACATAATGGGGATGGGGCTTCTCCCACCACTCAAAGCGTGACTGGGCCTTGGTTTTTACAAGATGGATGCGACTAACTACAACAATTCTATATGGGGGCGCACCAGTGCGGGGGATTCTGCTCTGTGACCGGGTGGATGCCCTAATTGATGGACGAGCCTACCTGTGTTCTGTGTGGGGGGATAACTGTTCTTCCAGCTAATGTTTGTGTCCGTGTGACTTTTTGTGTCCGTGTGAAAATGGAACCAATGGAGGCCGTTGGCGATGCGCCTCCCACACGACTGTGGACATGGTGTTCTGCTGTGACTTCTAAAACGTTGTGACTGAGAGATTCACCTTGAAGGACAGACAAATGGATTTCATCTACAGGCCTAAATGCATTTTCTTTTGCAATTTGCAGGTTAGGCTACTGTTGTATGAACACGAGAACAAACCAAATGTGTGTGTGTGTGTGTGTGTATGCGCGTGCTGTGCGCAGTGTTATAGGAATAATTGTAAATCCATTGTGAAAGGCTATGGAGTTTGCGTTGCAAACTATTTGGATGAAATATGTCCATATTATTGATATTTTAGTGCCACATATCAGTTGTAACTGTGGATGCCACATCAGTCTATGGCTGAGCAGTGTGTCATTTTGTCAGATAATGTCAAATATGCCGCAATCAGAGTGTGTCTTGGCTACATTGGTATTTACATTTGGTGAAAATTGTTTGTCAATTTTGGTTAATAGCCTATGTCACTCTGGTTGTTGGAGCTATCTGTTGTATGGTGAACTTCATCAAGTTATATTTGTGAGTAAATCTGGTTTTGATAATAGCCCGTGCCAACCCAGCCACCGCCTGCACCGCACCTCACTGGCGCAGAGAGAGACAGAGAGAGAGAGGGGTGGTGAGATTGAGAGGGGGAGAGCAGGAGAAACTGTGAGTGGAGGGGATGGCACGGATGAGAGAGTCAGAAAGAATGAGAGGGAGGGGGGTAGAGAGTAAGGGTAGGTGATCCTCTTGTCTGGGGGATTAGACTCCTTGAGGTTAGTCAGACCCTGTAGCCTACAGCACGGATAATCATATCACACTCTCAGCACCTGAGGTAGAAATAGGGGGAGAGAGAATGTTCTGAAAAGGAAAAATAACCATGCTGACAGGGAGAAAGATGTATACAAGGATAGATGAAGAGAGAGAGAAAGGGATGAGGGAAACATGCACACACATTGGCATGACACACCGTGTGCAGTGTTGATTTGGGCGTAGCACTGTTTACTATGGGTGTGTGGCATGGAGAGACTTGTCAATACTAGTTAACCCATACATCAACAAAAAATAAATGCTACTGTTTATCCAAGTGTTACCTAGCGAACACAAACACACTGATACGTATTTAAACATATTGAAACTGGAACACAACACCCATGCATAGGTGGTAAACTTGTCAGCCAGTAGGGCTCGGCTCTGCCCTTACCTTTTAAACACACTCGTAAATGTAATGTTATGACTGTAACTACTGTTTCCTGCAGGAGTGAAAAGAGGTACAACATAGTATGGGGGAGTCTCACTCTCGCGACTTTGGTTGAAGGACCTAAAATGACACCTGACAGGGCTAATGAAATCCACGCCTCACTGGAAGCCCCTCCTTCCACAAGTGATAAGCTAGAAGCTTGGATTCATTCCTATTATTTAACACCTCTCTTTAATGAGCCCAGGAATGGGCGGTACGAGGCCAAACAGGCGGTGTACCTCATTTGTCTCCTTCAGGGAACAGTAGTTATAGACAACTTTGGTACAACATACTATGGGGAAACAGAATCCCACCTCAAGCTGCCCCCAAAAGATACTAAATGAAACGGCCCATGGCAGACCTGACCCCAAATGCCTCAGTCCTTGCATTGTGCACACGACGTGCTGCCTAGTAACTTTCCCCCGTCCCAGCCATAAACACACTGTGGGCTACACTGGGAGCAGTGACATCCAAGCAATAAAACCTCACAAAAGTGTATGGTGATGCCCAACTCGCCGCAGCACAAATATCTCATACAGTCAACCCTTTAAACAACACGCAAGATGCTGCCAGACCCCTGGTGGAATGTGTGCGTACACCACTAAGTAACCCTTGCCCTTTGCCGCTATACGCCAGGGCCTGGTTTCCAAAAAGCATCTGAAGGCTAAGTTCATCGTTATAACCATAGGAGCCTTAAGATTTAAGATGCTTTTGTGAAACCGGGCCCGGGGAGATCCAGTGGGACAAAAAGCCGGGCACATAGCTGGTTATCCCCCGTAAAGCACAGGGTATGTAACCTCTGTTACTCTTCAAAAGCAAAAGGGAGGATAATAGGGAAATAGCTCAAAAGCTAAGGACCTGTAGGTCTCAACGTAACCTTAGAGTCGCCTGGGGGTGAACTAAGTTCAGGAAGGGTGTATGGATAATTTGTGGAACTCCCCAACATGTTCAGCTGAGGCGAAAGCGATGAACAGGGAGTAGAACGGCACCGGAGGGGATAGCCGACGTTTTATGTGCTCCTAACCAACTGTGCTATTTTGTTAGTTTTTTTGCGTTGTTTGTAACTTATTTTTAAACTTATTTTATACATAATGTTGCTGCTACCATCTCAGATGACCGAAAATAACTTCTGGTCATCAGAACAGCGATTAGCCACCTTGAACTGGAAGAAGGATTTTTCTTTAACGAGTCCAACGCAAAAGATATACTGCTTTCTCCTGAATGGGCTTAAATCACCATCATTTGCATGAATAAAAGATGGCGATAAAGGGTGCGGAGGTCAGGCTGCCTTCTGACTTTACTCACTTTAGGCGAGTGAGTAAACTCCCACCTCCATCCATCCTATTGGCCAACTTGCAATCATTGGAAAATAAAAATGGATTACCTACGGTCAAGATTATACTACCAACGGGCGTAAAAAATTGTAATATCTTATGTTTCACCGAGTCGTGGCTGAACGACGACATGGATAATATACAGCTGGTGGGATTTTCCATGCACCGACAGGACAGAGAAGCTATACTACCGTTCAAAAGTTTCGGGTCACTTAGAAATGTCCTTGTTTTTGAAAGAAAAGCAAATTTTTTTGTCCATTAAAATTACATAAAATTTATCAGAAATACAGTGTAGACATTGTTAATGTTGTGAATGACCAGAATAGGAAGAGGAGTGGGAGGCCCCGGTGCACAACTGAGCTAGAGGACAAGTACATTAGAGTGTCTAGTTTGAGAAACAGACGCCTCACAAGTCCTCAACTGGCAGCTTGATTAAATAGTACCCACAGAACACCCGTCTCAACATCAACAGTGAAGAGGCAACTCCGGAATGCTGGCCTTCTAGGCAGAGTTGCAAAGAAAAAGCCATATCTCAGACTGGACTATAAATCCAATAAAAATAAAAAATTAAGATGGGCAAAAAAACAGACACTGGACATAGGAAGATTGGGAAAAAGTGTTATGGACAGACAAATCTAAGTTTGAGGTGATCACAAAGAAGAACATCTTTGAGACGCAGAAAAAATGAAACGATGCTGGAGGAGGGTTTGACGCCATCTGTCAAGATGAAGGCAATGTGATGGTCTGGGGGTGCTTTGGTGGTGGTAAAGTGGGAGATTTGTGCAGAGTAAAAGGGATCTTGAAGAAGGAAGGCTATTGCTCCATTTTGCAACGCCATGCCATACCCTGTGGATGGCGCTTAATTGGAGCCAATTTCCTCCTACAACAGGACAATGACCCAAAGCACAGCTCCAAACTAGGCAAGAACTATTTTGGGAAGAAGCAGTCAGCTGGTATTCTGTCTATAATGGAGTGGCAAGCACAGTTACCGGATCTCAACCCTATTGAGCTGGTGTGGGAGCAGCTTGACCGTGTGGTACGTAAGAAGTGCCCATCAAGCCATTCCAACTTGCGGGAGGTGCTTCAGGAAGCATGGAGTGAAATCTCTTCAGATTACTTCAACAAATTGACATCTAGAACGCCAAAGGTCTGCAAGGCTGTAATTGCCGCGAATGGAGGATTCAAAAGCAAAGTTTGAATGACACTTATTATTATTATTATTTCAATAAAAAGTCATTATTTATAACCTTGTCAAAGTCTTGACTATATTTCCTATTCATTTTTCAACTCATTTCATGTAGGTTTTTATGGAAAACAAGAACATTTCTAAGTGACCCCAAACTTTTGAACAGTAGTGTATGTCTGGTAAAATGAGAGGCAGGGGTGTGTGTCTATTTGTCAATAACAGCTGGCGCGTGCTGCCTAATATTAAAGAAGTCTCGAGGTATTGCTCGCCTGAGGTAGGGTACCTTATGATAAGCTGTAGACTACACTATCTACCAAGAGAGTTCTCATCTACATTATTTGTAGCCATCTATTTACCACCACAAACCGATGCTGACACTAAGACACACTCAACCAGCTGTATAAGGCCATAAGCAAACAAGAAAATGCTCATCCAAAAGCGGCATTCCTAGTGGCCGGGGACTTCAATGCAGGCAAACTTAAATCTGTTTTACCTAATTTCTACCAGCATGTCACATTTTTTATTTGACCTTTAACCACTAGGCTACCTGCCATCCCTACCTGCCACCCACATGTGTAACCAGAGGAAAATAAACTCTAGACCACATTTACTCCACACACAGACATGCATACAAAGCTCTCCCCCGCCCTCCATTTGGCAAATCTGACCATAATTCTATAATCCTTATTCATGCTTACAATCAAAAACTAAAGTAGGAAGTACCAGTAACTCGCTCAATACAGAAATGGTCAGATGACGCGGATGCTACTCTACAGGACTGTTTTGCTAACACAGACTGGAATATGTTCTGGAATTCATCAAAGGGCATTGAGGAGTATGCCACCTCAGTCATCGGCAGCATCAGTAATTGCATCGACGACATCATCCCGACAGTGACCGTATGTACATATCCCAACCAGAAGCCATGGATTACAGGCAACATCTGCGTTGAGCTAAAGGCTAAAGCTGTCACTTTCAAGGAGCGGAACTCTAATCCGGAAACTTATACGAAATCCCGCTATGCCCTCAGATGAACCATCACACAAGCAAAGCATCAATACAGGATTAAGATTTAATCCTACTACACCGGCTCTGACGCTTGTCGGATGTGGCAGAGCTTGAAAACTATTACGACTACAAAGGGAAACCCAGCCATGAGCTGCCCAGTGACGCGAGCCTACCAGACGAGCTTAATGTCTTTATGCTCGCTTCAAGGCAAGCAACACTGAAGCATGCATGAGAGCACCAGTGGTTCTGGACGACTGTGTGATAATGCTCTCGGTAGCCAATGTGAGCTAGACCTTTAAACAGGTCAACATTCACAAGCCGCGGGAATAGACCAGGACGTGTACTCAAAGCATGCGCGGACCAACTGGCAAGTGTCTTCATTGACATTTTCAACCTCTCCTTGACTGAATCTGTAATAACTACATGTTTCAAGCAGACCAACATAGTCCCTGTGTCCAAGGAAGCGAAGGTAACCCACCTAAACGATTACCGCCCGTAGCACTCATGTCGGTAGCCATGAAGTGCTTTGAAAGGCTGGTCATGGCTCACATCAACAGCATCCTCCTGGATACCCTAGACCCACTCCAATTCGCATACCACCCCAACAGATCCACAGATGACACAATCTCAATCGCACTCCACACTGCCCTTTCCCACCTGGACAAAGGGAACACCTATGTGAGAATGCTGTTCATTGACTTCAGCTTAGCGTTCAACACCATAGTACCAACAAAGCTCATCACTAAGCTAAGGACCCTGGGATTAAACACCTCCCTCTGCAACTGGATCCCGGACTTCCTGACGGGCCACCCCCAGGGGGTAAGGGTAGGCAACAACACTTCTGCTACGCTGATCCTCAACACTGGGGACCCTCAGGGGTGTGTGCTTAGTCCCCTCCTGTACTCCTGGTTCACCCACGACTGCGTGGCTAAACACAACCCCAACACCATCATTAAGTTTGCTGACGACACAACAGTGGGAGGCCTGATCACCGACAATGATGAGACAGCCTCTAGGGATGTCAGAGACCTGGCAGTGTGGTGCCAGGACAACAACCTATCCCTCAATGTGAGCAAGACAAAAGAGCTGATCTTGGACTACGGGAAAAGGCGGGCCAAATAGGCCCCCATTGACATCGACAGGGCTGTAGTGGAGCGGGTCGAGAGTTTCAAGTTCCTTGGTGTCCACATCACCAACAAACTATTATGGTCCAAACACACCAAGACAGTCGTGAAAAGGGCACGACAACACCTTTTTTCCTCAAGAGACTGAAAAGATTTTGCATGGGTCCCCAGATCCTCAAAAAGTTCTATAACTGCACCATCGAGAGCATCCTGACCAGTTTCATCACCACCTGGTACGGTATTGCTCGCCATCTGACCGTAAGGTGCTACAGAGGGTAGCGCATACAGCCCAGTACATCACTGGGGCCAAGCTTCCGGCCATCCAGGACCTATATACTAGGCGGTGCCAGAGGAAATCCACAAAAATGGTCAAATACTCCATCACCCAAGTCATAGACTGTTTTCTTTGCTACCGCATGGCAAGTGGACAGCTTAACTCTTCTTGAACTGCACTGTTGGTTAAGGGCTTGTAAGTAAGCATTTCACGGTAAGGTCTACACGTTGTATTCGGCGCAGGTAACAAATACATTTGGATTTGATTTGTAGGAGAGGATCTTCAGTTCCACTGACTACAGAGGCTCAAAGGGGCTGCACACAGTGTCTCCTAATCGAGCTCCAAGAACCCATTTGGGTGCAATAGGTTTAGAGACCGGTCTGAGACAACGTACACGTTTCAGGAACCGTACAACCGGGGGGTGGCTTCCCCGGTGTGGCTTCGTCATTTCCCACATGACACACTGAGATAGCGGCCACATACACTTTTAAGGTGGAGAATGCCTGCCTCTGCTCAAAAAGCTCATGTACGTACATACAGATGTCCCTCACAGAACACTGAAAAGGAACTAGGCCTTTTTCTTGATACCAGAACTCAAACGCTTGCCACTTATATGCATACAGCCCTCTCATGGAGGGCGCACTTGTGGACTAAATGGTAGCAATAACATTCGGATGTAAACCTCTAGCCATCAGATTGGCCCTCTCAGGGGCCAGGCACATAGGAACCAAATCTCTGGCCTTGCGTGCTAAACCTGCCTGTTCACCTGGAATGGCAGGTCCCTGTGCAACTAGAGTTGCCATGGGTCCCCGCCTAAAAGGTGAATGATCTCTGTAAATCAAGGCTTCCTAGGAGCCTCCCGGCAGACCCTCTCCAACGTGGGCAGAATCACAACCACTGGTGGAAACGCAGAAAGGAGGGTCCGAGGCCACTGGTGCGCCAGATCGTCTATTCCCAATGGGGCACTCAGGTCTCTCAATGACAAAAATAGATAACACTCCATGTTTTCTCGAGCTGCGTAAAGATCTACGTTGGCGCTGCTGAAACTCTCTCATATCTGGACAACCACCTAGGGGTGTAGTCTCCACTCCTGAGGAAGAGCCCCCCCCCCCCTGGATAGTGCATCCGCACCCTTGAGGCAACCAGGAATATACCTTGCCCATAGTGATAGCAAATGTGCTCTGCTCCTCAGCAACAGGGTTCGAGCCAAGGTGAGGAGAGGGCGGGACCGTTCCCCCCGACCCGGCCTGTTAATGAACGGCACCATTGTTATGATGTCAGATCTGACTAGAACATGCCAGCCCGACAAACGTTGGAAGAGGTGCCTGAGCGCCAACAACACCATTAGAAGTTCCAGGTAATTGATATGCTGGAAAAACTGTGACACTGTTCATACTCCCTGATACTCCACTGGGCCAGTGCATGAAGGCATATTGGGAACACTGATATGGTGAGATTAATCCAAGCGAGTGGCTAGCACCCAGCTCTGGAACAGCCGCATCAATAATAGTCCCAGAGGAATGATCACTGTCATAGAAGCCATCATCCCCAGGAATTGGGCGAAGCAGAGCTGGAACAGGACACCCTTTCTGGGGAAAGAAAAGTGCAAAATATGCATGAGACTAACTCAAGATCAAGGATTGGAACGCACTAGACAGTGTTTTTTCTGGTTTACAATAAAACCTAGAGACTGAACATGGGACACTATCCTGGATGTGTGTAACACCACTTGATCCCTTTACCTTGCTACTATCAGCCAATCCATCATCTAGATAGGCCAACACCCTCAGCACCTGACCCCTCATGGGTGCCAGAGACGCCTCCACCACCTTTGAAAAGACGTTTGGTGAGAGGAACAAGACGAACGGGGAAACCTAATGGAACCTCGGGTACATGGGCACATGAAAGTACGCATTCCTTTAGGTTGTTGGTGGTGAACCAATGACTGGAATGCATGGACCATAACAGCTGCTGATTTGTTTTGCATTTTAAACATGCAAACTCTGAGATGCTTGTTCAGGGCACGCTGTTCTGGAATGGGGCATAAACCCCCTTCCCTTTTCAGAACCAGGAAATACAGACTGTGCCAGTCGTCCGGGGCTTCCCATAGACAAACCACTCGTATTGCCTGTTTCTGCCTCATACTGGTGCTGAGCCAAGGTGAACAGGGGAACAGTCGACTTGACGTTTCAAAAATGTGGGGGGCGTACAACGAATTGTAGCCTCTTGTGATAGAAAAATTACATATTTACCTGATTTATTTTATATTAATTGTTAGCCATTAATATTTAATTAATAGTAAGATATTTCTGTCCTACTAATGCTGTGTTTTTATGGTTTCCACTCTAGTTCCCTGTAGTTAATCTGGGCGTATGGTCACTAGAGATGGCTTGAGCTGACAAATGAGTTAAAGACAGCATTACACAGACAATAACGTGTTTTACTAGAGATAGCTTAGGAGTAGAACAATCTACCTCGTTGTCTCAAAATCATCCTTGCATTTGGGAAACTAAGCCAGGGAGGGGTTAAGACAACAACCCCGTGCAGATAACAACCGGTTGAACCCAGAGTGGTTTATGATGCCCCTTGGTCTGCATGGGAGGGGTGGAACCATCCATGATTAAGCATTCTTAGTGTTAGCTATATAATGAACTCTGCATTTCTGGAAAGGTTCTCCGTCAAGACTGTTGGGTTGACCAGTCTCATTATTTCAATAATTAAATCAATATTGAATAAAGATGATTGTTTGAAGAAATGACAGTCTCTATCACTTGATTAGAATATTCCACACTCTTCCTGCTCTTTTTGGCCCCGAACCAAGCCTCCATGGCCTCCAGGGCCAGTGCATGTGCCCCACCCCCTCCATCTGCTCCAGATCCATGAAAGGGGAACACCCATGCAGCATCAGTTTAACTTGACAAAATCCTGAAACAGGGGCAGGTGGTGCTTGACTGTGGCTGCCACAGGGATCAGATACTTCTTACCGAATTTGGATTACTTTTGCCACGGGGGCGGCATGGACACTTCACCTCGAAACATGTATTTCTATGAATGACCTCAAGGTACTGGCATCTGGGAAAGGAAAGTCCCCATCGGTAACTCCAAGCTTCCTCAAGAATGCTGCACATCTTTCCATGGAGTTTGCATGCAGCATGTGGCAGTGCACACATGGTTTTAACGAGGGCTGCCTGGGCGTGCTCCAAGTCGAGACAAACTACACATAAATCATGAGTATCTTTTAGAGAAATAATATTACCGCATGACTGGGGTCAGGATGACGACCCCGAACCCAGCTTAGCCATCATTGTTTGTCGCTTGCTTAGCCATCTTACTTATTGTCCTGAGAACAAATACCAATTTAAGCACACAACATCCAGGGGGTGAGCACAATCTACCACTAAGGGACAGATTAGTTTGTGCAAATATGTCCCCTGTTCCATAAAGAGCTGAATAATTGAAGGAACTAATCCGAGCCTCACGCTTATCACCTGTGGAAGGCAGGGCTTCCAGCGGGACGCAGATTTCGACCGAAGTAGCAAGAGTGCGACTCCCCGATAGTATGTTCTACCGAAGTTGACTGACTGAAAGGGAACTCTCAAAGTATAGGTTGTTCCCTAGACAGGAAACATCAGTTATCAGAAAGTGTGTGTGTGAGACACTGAGTGTGTGTGTTGACGTTGGACTTGTCTTATTCACTTATTGTGTTATTGTATTCTTATTCTTGAAATCTATATCTGGATGTTCAGTGAAGTATGGCAGCCAACGTGTTGTCAGCCTCATTCTCTAGGAAGCTACGAGAGGCTATGGTTACTGCTGTGGATATTGGCTTAGGCTCAAAAGGGAATGTTGTAGACTAATGCGGCCAGGGTCAGTGGCCCAAAGTCCACAGGTAAGTCTTCTGTTAGGAGCTTGTCTCCACGTGAGTGTGTGTACAGTACGTGTACATTTGTGTGTGTGCGTCCATAAATGTGTCCATGTTCGTATCCTCTTGACCCAACCGCACCTTTACTTTGTCCAACTACAGTACTAGCAATGATTGGCAGCGCAGGGCCTGTGCAGCGATAATTAACTTGTACCCATGATAATTGCACTCATTGAAAAGACAGGAATGAAAAGGGAATGGCTGGCTCACTCTCGCCTTCAGTCCTGATTGGGTCTTGAGCAGTGGTGTAAAGTACTTAAAGTAAAAATACTTTAAAGTTCTACTGAAGTTGTTTTTTGGGGGTATCTGTACTTTACCTTAGTATTTATGTTTTTGACAACTTTTAATGTTACTTCACTACATTCCTAAAGAAAATGATGTACTTTCCCTGCATACATTTTCCCTGACACCCAAAAGTACTCAAGAGAACATCCCTGGTTATCCCTACTGTCTCCGATCTGGTGGACTCACTAAACACACGTTTTGTATGAGTGTTGGAGTGTGCCCCTGGCTATCAGTAAATAAAAATAACATGAAAATTGTACTGTCTGGTTTGCTTAATATAAGGAATTTGAAATTAGTATATTTTAGCATTTACTTTTGATATTTAAGTATATTTAAAAACCAAATACTTTTAGACTTTTACTCAAGTAATATTTTACTAGGTGACTTTCCCTTTTACTTGAGGCATTTTCTATTAAGATATCTGTGCTTTTACTCAAATATGACAAATGGGTACATTTAAGAATATTATGTTGTTGTCAGGAAACTGATTGACATTTTGGTTTGTTTTCCAAGTAGTCTCGGGAACAATGCCTGCAGACTTCAAGAAGCTCTTATTATTTGTGTGTTCTCTAGTTTTGGCTGCATTAATACTATTGACCAAATATAATGATAATAAAATATGTGGATATCTTTTGTTCAAAATTTCAACCCAAACTGAAATGAATCTCACATGTTCAAAGTGTTCAACGTGTTCTAGCTTATCCATTCAGATTGTCATATTGATAATACCATAAGGACAGCAACTTTCAATGTTAAAATGTTCAACGTTCAATGTTAGCATGACTATTACTGTCCCTGATACGGTTATTGAATAACAGATACAAATCTTCCATTGACTTTACAGAACACTAGAATAGTCAAAGAGCCTGTGTGCGGTAGATGGAATCCATCCCACCCAGGTACTGGAGTGGGTTTCTGTGACCTCATTCTAATAAGATGTACTTTATTGACTTAGCTTTACAGTTCTTGATGCCTATCGTTTTGCCAACGCATCATGCTTATAAACTAATACCAGGCTGAATAAGATTGCTTCTCTCAAGAGGCACTGAGTATTACAGTAACCTACCCACCCAACAAGCTCTGTTTCACATCAGAATTAGAAATTCATCCATGTTTCTCAAACGTCAAATTTCAAATTGTTTAAGGTTAAGTTTAGGCATTAACTCTGAAATCTTAAGGTTAGGCATGAACTCCGAATGGTTAAGGTTTCAGATAAGTTTAAAACTAAAATATAAAAACAACTTTCTATCGCTGGATTCAAACATGCAACCAGAGGCAGAAGTTTCAAAGTGATTAAGGTTAAGATTAGGTGTTAACTCCGATGTTTAAGGTTAGGGTTAAGTTTATGCATTAAGTCTGACATCTTAAGGTTAGGCATTCAATCCAAATGGTTAAGGTAAAGGTTAAGGTTTGGGATAGGCTTAAAACAAAAATGTAATTATAATGCTGGATTCAAACATGGAACCTTTGGTCAGATGTTTACAGCTATCCACCATCAACTTTTTCCACATGTTGAGTTACAGCCTGAAGTTAAAATGTCACTGGACTACACACAATACCCCATAATGTCAAAATGTTTCTTATAAGGGCACAGGGCGAGACCCAGATGCAGACACAGGAGGCAGATGGTTCAGGTCTCTGATATTTATTATAATCCAAGGGGCAGGCAAGAGAATGGTCACGGACAGGCAAAGGGTCATAACAAGGTCCAGGAAGTACAGGGTGGCAGGCAGGCGGGTTCAGAGTCAAGGCAGCAAGGGTCAAAACTGGGAGGACTAGCAAAAACAAAGAAAAGGCTAAAACAAGCACAAGGAAATAACACAATGGTTGACTTAACAAGATGAACTGGCAACAGACAAACAGGGAACACAGGAATAAGTACCCAGGGACTGATGAGGAAAACAGGTGACACCTGGAGGTGGATGGAGAAAATCACAAAGACAGGTGAAACAGATCAGGGTGTGACAGTTTCTAATGAATTAAAAATTAAAAGCTGAAATTTCTAGAGTCAATATTCAACCCCTGGGGCCTCCCGGGTGGTTAAGGGCGCTGTACTGCAGCGCCAGCTGTGCCACCAAAGACCCTGGGTTCGCGCCCAGGCTCTGTCGTAACCGGCCGCGACCGGGAGGTCTGTGGGGCGACGCACAAACCCCTTTGTTATGGTGAGCCTAAATGAGTTCAGGAGTAAAAATGTGCTTAACAAATCACATAATAAGTTGTCTGGACTCACTCTGTGTGCAATAATAGTGTTTAACATGATTTGTTAATTACCATTTGGATGGTGTATCAATACCATCCAAAGTCACTAAAAAGATACAGGCGTCCTTCCTAACTCAGTTGCCGGAGAGAAAAGAAACTGCTCAGGGATTTCACCATTAGGCCAATGGTGACTTTAAAACAGTTACAGAGTTTAATGGCTGTCATAGGAGAAAACTTAGGATGGATCAACAACATTACTGAGTACCAGTGTCCATATAGTGGAGGTTGAATCATGTTATTGGTATATTTGTAACCGTTAAGGACTGGGGAGTTTTTCAAGATAAAAAAGAAATGGAATGGAGCTAAACACAGGGAAAACCTAGAGGAAAACCTGGTTCAGTTTGCTTTCCAACAGAAACTGGGAGACAAATTCACTTTTCATCAGGACAACAGCCAGGCCAAAACAACACTGGAGTTGCTTACCAAGAAGACAGTGACTGTTCCTGAGTGGCCGAGTTACAGTTTTGACTTAAATCTCCTTGAAAATCAATGGCAAGACCTGAAAATGGTTATTTAGCAATGATCAACAACCACTTTGATAGAGCTAGAATAATTTTGACAAAAATAATGGGCAAATGTACAAATAAATAATGTTGCACAATCCAGGTGTGAAAAGCTCTTAAGCGTCTTATCCAGAAAGACTCACAGCTATAATCGCTGCCAAATGTGCTTCTGCAAAGTACTGACTCAGGGGTGTGAATACTTATGTAAATGAGATATTTCTGTATTTCATTTTCAATACATTTTTAAACATTTCTAAAATATGTTTTCACTTTGTCATTATGGGGTATTGTGTGTAGATGGGTGAGAAAAAATGTTATACATTTTGAATTCAGGCTGTTTAATAAGTCAAGGAGTAAGAATAATTTCTGAAGACACCCGTATGTTCCATTGGACATACAATTTTAAACGCTTCTGTTGAACTAAACAAATTGCCTCAGCAAAGCATTTTTCACACTAACCACAACGTAATTCACTTGTCCTACGATAAACATGGCTCTGTTTCTTATCGTGATAATAGTGTTGGAGATTTCAAGCTGTCTAGAATGGAGACCATTATCAAATCTCTTATTAACTGATCTCGAAATACCTCTATTTATATGGCAGCAATAAACTATTTGACAGGACTGAATCCCATCCAAGCAATTGGAAGTGAGTTTTAGCCTAGCCCATATAACACACATAACCTTTCTGGATAAACAGAAATCTTCTTTTCTCTGGGACAAATTAAAACATTTTGGGCTGGCTCATCAGCTGTTGGATGAGGAAGAGTGGATGGCTGGGGTAATGGGACCCAGATGGTACTGCTGATATAAAAGGCAGGTAAGTTTAGATTACACTAGGCCATTAAAACAAGCAGCAGCAGCTACCCTTTTCAACAGGAGCAGCCAAACGTACACTCGACCAGACCCACTCATAAAATTAATGGAGAAAAGGTATCCTATCCTCCTCTCTGGAGGCCAAGCTTCAAGCAAACTCTATCATTTCCTTAAACAGAAATTTGATTACAGTGGAATTAAATGTGATGAGAGCCAAACCACACGAGAGAGGCCTGGAGTCCTCACCAGCAGAGATGGGTTTTCCATATGAAACCACAATAGAGCCATACCGGTCGAGAATTGATTTGATAACTGTTATTTCCTAAATCTGAATTTGAAATGTGTGCATGCAGGCAGGAACACACGCACACACACAAATACAACCACAAACGGTCTTTATGGTATCTCTACACCTCAGAGACCCTTATGTGCTGTGAGGCGGGTGAGTGGATGAGGAGAGGAGCCCCAGACTGCTGCTGGTAACAGTCATGTGTGAGCCACATTGAGAGGGCCTTGTGCAGTTCACACTGACTGGACTATAGTGTGGGGCAGGTTCACAGGAGTCATTCTGCGGAAGTGCTCTGTTTACTCTGCAAAGCCACCCCGGCTGCCAGGGTGATACTCACAGATCTCTCAGAGCTCTGTTTAGGAGAAAAAAATAAAATTGATTTTGGTGTCTGGAATTTTCCCAGAAGAGAATCCTGTCAGCACTAAACACCTAGCTGTGTATGCAACAATGGAGGTACAGTATATGACACAATACGCACAGGAAACGTAGGACATTGTTAGGATATAAAGTGTGTGTGTGTGTGTGTGTGTGTGTGTGTGTGTGTGTGTGTGTGTGTGTGTGTGTGTGTGTGTGTGTGTGTGTGTGTGTGTGTGTGTGTGTGTGTGTGTGTGTGTGTGTGTGTGTGTGTGTGTGTGTGTGTGTGTGTGTGTGTGTGTGTGTGTGTGTGTGTGTGTGTACACAGTACGTGTCTGTGTGAGTTCTATGCTATTTCTGGGCAGCTTCCTGGTCCACACACAGCATCCTCAGAGGAACACTTGTCTGGTTGCAGGACAGTAATTCATTGTCTCACAGCTGTTTTATTTTCTCCTGGCCTCCTGGGGTGTAATTCCACACACAGCACAAGCTCAAATAAAAAACACAAACTTTAGGGCAGGACGAGCCCAGTGCTGACACATCCGGCCGGCAGCGCAGAACACACAGCTTACCACTGGTCTAAACTCATCTCTAGTTAGAGTCCACTGAGTGCATTATGATTTTTATGATTTTTATTATTATTATAAAATAATTATTTGATTATTTATTTATTTTATTATGATTTGAGTAAGTGTTTTACACTATTTTAGATCATATGCATTAAATACTTGCTACCACACACTGTGACATACTAATTCTGCATTTTCTTGTGGACATTTAGTCATAGACATGACAAAGACCATTGTCATTCACACACATACATATGCACACACACGGTCACATGCACGCATGCACGTCCCCCCCCCACCACACACACACACAGTTTTTCACACACTCCCCGGGCCACACATACTGGCGAAGCTGTGAGCACCAGCCAGGTCTCTTGATGACTCAGCGCATTATTCATTTTATAACCGTTTTCCTTTTCATTTCCTGAGAAGATGACCCAAACCCCCAGACTGAGCCTTGTAAATGGACCAGCGTGGTTTAGGGGTTTGGACTTTGGACAGGGAGCATCTAAGGCATTTGGTGGCAGGATGTTTCGTAACCGGTCTAGCTCCCCAAAGAGGCCAGGAGGGTGATCGTCCCCAGATGGTTTAACTCATAGAAATAGAACTAGCTGCCAGTCCACCGGAGTGGCACAGCGGTCTAAGGCACTACATCTCAGTGCAAGAGGCGTCACTACAGTCCCTGGTTCGAATCCAGACTATCACATCTGGGTGTGATTGGGAGTCCCATAGGGTGGCACACAATTGGCCCAGCATAGTCCGGGTTTTGGCTGGGGTAGGCCGTCATTGTAAATAAGAATTTGTTCTTAACTGACTTGCCTAGTTAAATAAAGGTTAAATCAAAAAAAATCACAGACCCATTAACTTGAATGGGAATGACCATTCTAGTGTTTCTATTTCTGTGATGAAGCTAAGGAAGACTTGCATGGGAATTCTGAAGCATAACATGACTTTTGTCATCCTCTTGTATTCTATTGTATAGCACTGAGTTATCCAGCTATATAGCAGTGATCCTCATTTACACCTATTCACTGTCTTGGTCAGTTATTGAGCCCTGTTCTATGTCTGACTCACACACCCATCAAGGTAATGTACTGTATGTTTACAGTCTCAATGAGATCATTCTTTGTTTCTAAGAAAACATTACTGTATGTAGGTTAAGTAGGTTATGTTGCTATGTGAATGTTCAAGTGTATATAAGTCTGTAAGTATGCGTTTAGGCCAAGTAAATGGAGTTAGGCTAGCCTGTCAGCCACAGTAATGTATATTTAAAACAGCTCGGAAGAAGAAATTTGAGGAAATACAAGTGGCAGCAAGATTTCACTTTGGCAGGCGCTTCGTTTTGAAAGGTTTTTATTGGCACACAGTAGTAATTGTGGACATACCTATCTTCTCCAGTGCTCATTAAAGTTAAAATTACACCAGTTAAAAGCTTATAAACCCCTCTATCGGAGCATAACAGTGAAAGCGTGACTCTCTTCGCGTTCATTTCAGCCACCGTGTCCATGTCTCTCTGCTTTAGATTCAGAACCGCAGAGCCACAGCTATACTTAGCTGGGCTCAGATGATAGTAATTATCAGGTTATCATCATCATACCTGGTTCTGTGCAGGTGGAATCCCCACAGCACAGCCCCCCCCACCACACACACACCTGTGGACCGAGCTGTAAGTACAACTGTGCAGTTGACAGATGCCTCCATAGACATGAATGAGTAGCTCTTTCTGAAATGATAACCAACTTGAAGCAAGGATTGCAATTAAGCCAACTTTCCTCCCTGTTTTGTAATGCATTTTGCACACCTCGGCATACCATCACGTTTGGAAGGCACATGAGTCCCGCGCAACACAGTTACAATAGTACCTTTGCCATTTTTCCCTAATAAACAATTGAAATCCAGTGTTTTATACTGAATATACAATATACAGTTAACTGAGAAAAAAGAGGAAACAATTGAGTAAATGAGGGATACAAAGTATTTTGAAAGCAGGTGTTTCCACACAGGTTTGGAATTAACATCCATTTCATGCTAAGGGTCATGTATAAAAATGGTTGTTTTAGGCCCCAGTTGCCCATTATTATGGCTACCATGCCTAGAACAAGAGACTCAGTGACTTGAAAGAGGGGTGATTGTTGGGGTGTGTTTTGCAGGAGCTTCAGTGACAGAGACTGTTCAACTTGTTGATGTTTCACAATATGCTATTGTCACCACGTCAAACCCAATGAAACCATTATGGGAGATTCTGGAGTGGCGACTGAGACAGCCTTTTCCACCACCATCAACAAAACACTAAATGATGACATTTCTCGTGGAAGAATGGCGTCGCATCCCTCCAAATAGAGTTCTAGAATCTATGCCAAGGAGCATTGAAACTGTTCTGGGGGCTAGTGGTGGCCCAACGCCCTATGAAAACACTATGCTGGTGTTTCCTTTATTTTGTCAGTTACCTGTATATTTACATGAATTATTTTAGACTTACGATGACTTTGAGTTACTCTATTTCATGTGTTAGGACACAGCAGTGTTGGCCTATGCCTGTAAAAACGTCAGAGAGAGAGAGAGAGAGAGAGAGAAAGAGAGAAAGCTGAGGGAGCTGGGAGAGAGATAGAGACGGAGAGAGAGACAGAGAGAGGGGGGAAGAAGGTAGAGCGAACCAACATCGTCAAAATCACATCCAGCAGGCTGTGGTTGTCATGCCAAGAGCTAAACAGGCGTTTCATCGGCTTCTGGGCTCAGATTTACATTCTGGTGCTTTGACTATCAGGACAATAAATCAGTGTGTGTGTGTGTGTGGGGGGGGGGTTAGTTAGCCTGGCTGGCTAAGAAGGGAGACAGGAGGCAGACAGACAGGACAGCAGACCCAGGGCCCATCCATATCTCACACCAGAACTGGTAAACACTCACCACAGCTTTGGCTGCACCACTACCAGTAGATAACCATCCTGGTGTGAGAACAGGCATCGGCAGGATGACTCACACCATACTGATAACACCCCAAGCCCTCAGAAACATCCATCTAACTCAAGAGGTTTGCTGAGTTGCAACTCTTTTGGATTGTATATCTGTGAGTGTATAGACAGCTCTGGCTCCTTTATGATATGTTGCCTATAATTGTCCACACTTAGCACAGCCACAAAGGCTTTGTTCACGGTTTTCTGGCAGTGGAGCTTCCTCAGCTGAAACAATCAAGACCTCACCTCCACTCCACGCCACACAGTGTCAATATAGTGTCAATATTCTGCCATACTAACCGACAGTGTTCTGAAAGCAAACTGAAAAGTTATCTGAATCTCTCTCTCTCTCTCTCGGAGCTTGTGGAAAGCTATCCGAAACATGTGACCAAAGTTAAACATTTTAAAGGCAATGAAACCAAATTCTAATTGAGTGTATGTAAACTTCTGACCCACTGGGAATGTGAGGAAAGAAATAAAAGCTGAAATAAATCATTCTCTCTCCTATTATTCTGACATTTCACATTCTTAAAATAAAGTGGACCACCACTTAAAGTGGACCACCACCTAACTGACCTAAGACAGGGCATTTTAACTATGATTAAATGTCAGGAATTGTGAAAAACTGAGTTTAAATGTATTTGGCTAACGTGTATGTAAACGTCCGACTTCAACTGTAGATCGACAAGGAATCAGTGGTCACTTAAATAATGGAACAGTGAACATTTGAAATTGGATGAAGAACTGATGAGGAGCACAGCTTGGAATTGACACAGAGGCAGGGAAATGAAATGGAGCACCAACAAGTGACTTTTTCAAATTCTCCTACAGAGTCACAAGGATGTAAGCCGTTTCGGTGTCTTTACAGTATCAGAAAGAGCAGATTCTGCAGTTTTCAAATACGCTATCCCTGTCGAACAACTCTTAAAGATGGCCCCTCAAACCATATTTCAAAAAATTACTTTTTGGCAATGACCTTGATTACAAACACTCCCAGCATGTATGCAAAGCTGCACAGTAATATATTTAACCTCTCTGTGCTAGGTGGGACGCTAGAGTGGTTGAGAGAATGCCAAGAGTGTGCAAAGCTGTCATCAAGGCATAGGGTGGCTACTTTGAAGAATCTTAAATATGAAATATATTTATTGATTTATTGAACACTTTTTTTGGTTACTACATGATTCCATATGTGTTATTTCATAGTTTTGATATCTTCACTATTATTCTACAATGTAGAAAATAATAAGAACTAAGGAAACCCCTTGAATGAGTATGCGTGTCCAAACGTTTGACTGGTACTGTATATATACTGTATATATGGTTAATTGTTCATATCTATCTTTTGTTATTAAGCTATATACAACAACAGTTGTTGATGTGTACGGCTGCAGCTCAGATACATTTTTGTACATTTTAATGTTGCAGTTGTAGGACCTACAGTAGTAGGACATTTATTCTGTCTGACGCTTTAGCGTTTGAACGAGCAGGAGTGAAAGAAATCTGCGGGTTTTCAGTGAATGTATGTAAATCACAAGGCTTATTTGAATTTCCTGTGGCGCAGCAACATTCTCAGCGACAACAGAGTGATCAAATTAAGATACCTCACTTATGTTGTACAGAACGACCCATCTAATGATTTATAGCCTAAGCTATCCTTTGCTCTCAGAAGTAAAAAAAACATTGGAAACATAAGAGAGAACATGAGAACAGAAAAGAATCTCTACATATCCAAGATTCAAGAAATGATGAGCTGTGACAAGGATCAGTTGTCACATAAAAACAAAATATGATGACATGACAGAAAAATAGGCCTGGGAAAAGGAAAATGATAATGGGAACGCTATAAACTACAAACTATCTGATTGATCTTTAAATCCATGATTGAGATTAGCAAACCATTATTATAACTCTTTGTACATTTGCCAGAGAGACTTTGGGGTTATGGAGTGTGATCACAATCTGACAATCTGAAAGGGAACCCCCTTCCCATTTTTACTACTTTTATTACCCCCATCACACATTTATACACCTACCTGCTGGTAGCGACTAGCACAAGTATCACTTCCACATGATTATTACCCTGAATTGTGCTAATGTGTTCACGCTTTAGTCACTCACTAACAACCACACAGAGAGACAGAGAGAGAGACAGAGAGACAGAGAGACAGAGAGAGAGGTCTGAGAGAGAGAGGTCTGAGAGAGAGCAAGAGTGAGAGTGGGGAGGAAAGGAAAGAGAGGAGCAGGCTAAGGATTGTGGGATAAGACACAGCTATTGAGTGGTCATCCAATGAGGTTAGACAAATAGGTCTACTACTGCTGTAGACAGACAGGCAGACAGACAGACAGACAGACAGCTCTGATATGGACCAGAGGGAGGGATGACTCAGGAGAGGATGTCAAACATTCAAGGTCAAGGCCTTGGAACCAGACTCTGACAATCTCAATCCCCTGGAGGGACAACACAAACACATACACACACACACAGTCAATCAAATGTATTTATAAAGTCCTTTTTACATCAGCAGATGTCACAAAGTGCTTATACAGAAACCCAGTCTAAAACCCCAAACATCAAGAAATGCAGATGTAGAAGCACAGTGGCTAGGAAAAACCCTAGAAAGGCAGGAACCTAGGAAGAAACTTAGAGAGGAACCAGGCTCTGAGGGGTGACCAGTCCTCTTCTAGCTGTGCAGAGATTATAAGAGTACATGGCCATTAAGGTCAGATCGTTATTCAAGATGTTAAAATGTTTATAGATGACCAGCAGTGGTTTTAGAAGGTGTCACAGGTCAGCAACTCAGGAGTAAATGTCAGTTGGCTTTTCAAAGCTGAGCGTTCAGAGGTTGAGACAACAATTGCGGTAGATGGGAAATAAGAGAGGGATGGTGAGAGAGAGTGTCAAAAACATCAAGTTCGGGACAAGGTAGCACGTCCGGTGAACAGATCAGGGTTCCATAGCCGCAGGCAGAACAGTTGAAACTGGAGCAGCAGCACGACAAGGTGGACTGGGGACGGGGACAGCCAGTAGTCATCAGGCCAGGTAGTCCTGAGGCATGGTCCTAGGGCTCAGGTTATCCTGGAAGGGAGAGAGAGATGGGAGAATTAGAGGGATGATACTTAACTTCTTGCGATTACCAAACCCGTATCCGGGAGCGTAATCATAGCCTCAAGCGCATTACCATAACGCAATGTTTCCTATTCATGAAAATCGCTAATGAAATGAAATAAATATATTCAAACACAAGCTTAGCCTTTTGTTAACAACACTGTCATCTCAGATTTTCAAAATATGCTTTTCAACCAAAGCTACACAAGCATTTGTGTAAGAGTATTGATAACCTAGCATAGCATTAAGCCTAGCATTCAGCAGGCAACATTTTCACAAAAACAAGAAAAGCATTCAAATAAAATAATTTACCTTTGAAGAACTTCGGATGTTTTCACTGACGAGACTCTCAGTTAGATAGCAAATGTTCATTTTTTCCAAAAATATTATTTATGTAGGCGAAATAGCTCCGTTTTGTTCATCACGTTTGGCTTAGAAAAAGACCAGAAAAGTCACTACAACGCCAAACTTTTTTCCAAATTAGCTACATAATATCGACAGAAACATGGCAAACGTTGTTTAGAATCAATCCTCAAGGTGTTTTTCACATATCTATTCGATAATATATCAGTCGTGACAGTTGGTTTCTCATCAGAAGCGAACGGAAAAATACTGCAGCTGGAGATTACGCAATAATTGCAACGGAGGACACCAAGCGACCACCTGGTAGATGTAGTCTCTTATGGTCAATCTTCCAATGATATGCCTACAAATACGTCACAATGCTGTCGACACCTTGGGGAAGCGACAGAAAGCCTAAGCTCATTCGTGGCCCATTCACAGCCATATAAGGAGTCATTGGCATGAGGCGGTTTTAAAAAATGCGGCACTTCCTGATTGGATTTTTATCTGGGTTTCGCCTGTAAAATCAGTTCTGTGGCACTCACAGACAATATCTTTGCAGTTTTGGAACGTCAGAGTGTTTTCTTTCCAAAGCTGTCAATTATATGCATAGTCGAGCATCTTTTCGTGACAAAATATCTTGTTTAAAACGGGAACGTTTTTCATCCAAAAATTAAAATAGCGCCCCCTATATCGATCACACAGGACACCAGAAAAGACAGGATAATTTCACCATATAGGACAGACTGACCCTAGCACCCTGGCACAGACTATTGCAGCACAATACCCCCAGACAGGGCCAACCAGGCAGGATATAACCCCACACACTTTGCCAAAACACAGCCCCCACACCACTAGAGGGATATCAGACTACCAACTTACTACCCTGAGACAAGGCTGAGTATAGCCCATGAAGATCTCCTCCAACACACGACTCCGAGGGGGTGCAAACCTGGACAGGAAGATCATGTCAGTGACTCATCCCACTCAAGTCGGGTATAGAGAAAAAAGGCTTTCTTGTGGCAGCATCGAAGAGCTCTAGTAAGCCAGTGACTCAGCCCCCATAATAGGGTCAGAGGCAGAAAATCCCAGTGGAGAGAGGGGAGCTGTCCAGGCAGTATCACGGCTCAGACTAAGACCCAGATGCAGACACAGGAGGCACAGAAGTCTCAGAGTTTAATATAGTTCAAGGGGCAGGCAAAAGGTAAGTCAAGGCAGGCAAAGGGTCGTAACCCAAATTAGAGTCAGGCAGGTACAGGGCGGCGGGCAGGATCAAGGTCAGGACAGGCAGAAAGGTCAGAACTGGGAAGACTAAGAAAAACAAAAACTAGAGCACAGGAAACATGGGAACATGCTGGTAGGACTTGATGGGACAAGACGAACTGGCAACAGATACACAGAAAATGCAGGTATAAATACACAGGGGAAAATTAGGTGTTGTGACATTGGTACCATTAATGCGAAGACGATTATTTTATCAAGTCAATTAACTATGTTTAATTATTACGATGATTAAATTACTCATGTAACAATTAACTCATTTAGCAATCTCCGGGCACCACCGAAAAATTAACTCCAAAGATAAAAAATATATCGTCATACCAGTTATCCATTAATTATCATTATTCCCCTGTCAGTCTCATTCTGAACGTCGTGGACTTCAAATCTGCACAAACCCTAGTCTCCATGATGAAACAGCGATACACAAATTGGCTTAATTATTTATTTACTAACTTACTAAATAATCACACATAACTACATTAACACACACACAGGATAGATTATACATTGATTACTCACATGATGCAATGAAAATTCCCTAGTGGGCTAACCCGATATGATGGCTTGTTCCACAATGAAAAGGGGGGAGAAGAGACAAAGGAATTCAACTATCGTACATACAGTTGAATAATACGCTCATCGTAAATATGTATATTTAGCACCCTAACATCCGCTCATTTGGATTTAGAAATGGAACACATATTTACGCTTGTATGTCTTTGACGTCTCGCTCCGTTGAAAACACCCGATCAGTCTGTGGAGTCAGTCGACAGAAAGTCTCTGGTTGTGTAGGTCTGTGGTTGTCCACCAGAGGTCACCATGTACTTTGTAGTTGTTGTAGGTTGGTCTCGGATCTTCCAGAGGTGTACCACTCGGTGTTCAGTGGTCCTTATTCTTCTTGTTTAGAATAGATACCCTAGAGATACCTATAGTGGTGAGAGGAAATTGTTCTTCGTCTCTCGTCTTCGGTCAAGTTTCCTAGACTAACAGTGCATGAATAGCTGCAGACTGAATGGTCCTGTGTAGTCTTGTTCTTGTTCTTCTTCTAGAGAGAGATTCAGAGGGTCTCCACGTTTTCTGGTCTGGTAGAGATTTTCTTCTTCTCTGTTGAAAGTTTCAGAGTTTCTAAACATTTCGTACCTTTCAGCTCACGCTGTCGGTCAAACTGGTCTAATGTAGAGTCCAACCATTTTACTGTCCGTATACTGGTTTGTAGAGATTCCAACCATTTCAATGAGTGGATGGTCCTCACGTTCTCTTGTCTAAATTTTGTTAGTGGCCCCTTTATACCCTCGCCTTGGAGGGCGGCTCCATCACGTTGCCACAAGGTCTGTGCTCACGTGGGTGTGGTTACTGACTGGGTAAAACTTTACATGAAAAACAATTCTCTCATGTAGAGGCTAAAATCACATTTCATCTTCTCACAAATAGTTTCAAATTTAATCATATAAGTTCCACAACATTTAGATGTAAATCTGATAACTGGGATGTACAGTATACATTTGTATAGTTACTGTTATTTGGTTATACCGTCCTTAATGATATCACAAAACAACAACTGATCTGACATAATTGTTCAATTCCCACATTCCTTGTGTTGGGGATATTGTCTCAATGTCGAACCTTTTGATGTTACATTACTACAAAGTCTCACTCTGTGGTAAGAAAGGGATTTTTAACTTCCATTTCCGCAGAGTGGGAAAGAGAGTTCCTGCAAAGTATTTACAACCCGGTTGTTAAGTCATAAAACTCTGGCACAAAGACAGGTGAAACTGTTCAGTGTGTGACAGGCGGAGACAGCAAGGGCGGACGTCACTCCAGTGCCTTGCCATTCACCTTCTCACCCCTGGGCCAGACTACACTCAATTATAGGACCTACTGAAGACTTAAAGGCTTAAAGGTTGAGACTTAAAGGTTGAGATCAAATTTGCGTCTCTCACATGGATAGTCAGACCATTCCATAAAAATGTAGCTCTATAGGAGAAAGCTCTTCCTCCAGCGGTTTGCTTAGAAATTCTAGGGACAATAAGGAGGCCTGCATCATGTGACCGTATGGTATGTGTCGGTATGTATGGCAGGACAGAGAGCTAGGTAGGAGCAAGTCCATATAATGCTTTGTAGCTTAGCAGGAAACCTTGAAATCAGCCCTAGCCTTAACAGGAAGCCGGTGTAGAGATGCTAGCACTAAAGTAATATGATAAACATTTTTGGTGCTAGTCAAGACTCTAGCAGACGTACTTAGCATTAACTGAAGTTTATTTTGTGCTTTATCCAGGTAGCCGCAGAGTACAACATCGCAGTAGTCTAATCTAGAAGTGACAAAAGCATGGATTAGCTTTTTGGCATAATTTTTGGACAAAACGTTTCTGATATTTGCAATGTTACGAAGATGGAAAAAAGCTTCCTTGAAATATTATTGATATGTTTGTAAAAAGAGAGATCAGGGTCCAGAGTGACATGAGGTCCTTCACAGTTTTATATGAGATGACTGTACAACCATCAAGATTAATTATCAGATCTCATTGTTTCTTGGTACCTAGAACTAGCATCGCTGTTTTGTCCGAGTTTAAAAGTAAAACATTTTCCGCCATCCACTTCCTTATGTCTGAAACACAGGCTTCCAGGGTAGGCAATTTTGGGGCTTCTCCATGTTTCATCGAAATGTACAGCTGTGTGTCGCAGTGAAAGTTAACATTGTATTTCAGAATGACATCACCAAGAGGTAGAATATATAGTGAAAACAATAGTGGTCCTAAAACGGAACCCCGCGCCGTGGGAATCCAATTTGATTTCAGATTTCTGGGATCTTGGGCAACGGATGTTCCGTTCTCCCGTTTTATTTCAGCTTTCTGCGATCAGTGGTCATGAAGAATCAGGCAGTATATTTTTTGTGATAAAAAAAATCTGTGTGTGGTTCACCATATGCTGACGTCTGTTTACAATGTGTTACGCTTATGATATCCAGCCAATTTCGACTGATTGGACATCGTTGTCTCATTCAATTTAAGGAAATTAAATTGCCAAACAAACCTTTTCAGGTTGATCATTTGGATAAGGTCCGAATTGATTTGTTTCAACCAATGAGACATTTTTTACTTTTACACATTAACCTAGATACAGCGATGCTTTCAGGTTAATTAAAGTTTAATTCCCAGATAGCCTATACAGGGATGATTAATTATTAACATTGATTAATCAATTAAATGAGCTTTTGCAAGCTCATTGGAGCCAACTTCAATATTACTGAATCAGTATTGAAGGTTCATTAACGTCTATAAATAGATTAAAATAATTTTGCAGCTTCCAACGTTTCAAAACCCAAACTTTGAAAAAAAGGGGAACATTTTTCCAACTTGATAACATGCATGCAGTTTTGATGAACGTTACTCAAAGCAATAATGTTCTAATCCAAATGTTGCAGACCAAAGACGATCTTTGGGATAGGGGGCGGTATTTTGACGTCCGGAGTAAAAGTGTTCCAAAGTCAACTGCCTGATACTCAGGCCCAGAAGCTAGGATATGCATACAATTGGTAAGTTTGGATAGAAAACACTCTAAAGATTCTAAAACTCTTAAAATAATGTCTGTGAGTATAACAGAACTGAAATGGCAGGTGAAACCCCAAGGATAAACCATCCCCCAAAAATTGTTTTTCATCCTACCACTGATTTCAATGGCTGGCACTTTTATAATTGGGCGAAATCGTCCCCGATTGCAGTTCCTAGGGCTTCCACTAGATGTCAGTCTTTAGAAAGAGTTTCAGGCTGTTTAAAAAAAAAAATTAGCCAGAAATTGTAGTTTTTCTAGGTGGCTCCCATTTTGGCTGTAGTGTTTCCAAGCGTGTGGATGAGAAACCGTTCTTTGGTATTTTCTCCGATAAAGACAATAACGATTCTCCGTCTTAAATTTGATAATTTATTTGTGTGTTAGGGTACCTAAGGTTTGATTATAAACGTTGATTGACTTATTTGGATAAGTTTATTGGTAACTTTTGGGATTCATTTTGTATGCATTTTGAAGGAGGGAAACCGAGTGGATTATTGACTGAAGCGCGCCAGCTAAACTGAGTTATGGATATAAAGAAGGACTTGATCGAACAAAATTACCATTTGTAATGTAACTGCGACCTTTTGGAGTGCCAACAGAAGAAGATCTTCAAAGGTAAGGCATATATTATATCGCTATTTCTGACTTCCCTGGTTGAAAATGATCTGTTATGCATTTGTGCGCAGGGCGCTGTCCTCAGATAATCGCATGGTTGCTTTCGCAATTTAATTTGAATTTGGTGCTCTGTAATTTCACCGGAAGTTGTCGAAATGGGAGCGAAACGCTAGCGTCCCACTGATCCGCAAGAAGTTAATGAACCCAATGACCAAGTTGGATGACAAATCAGCAGAACTCATTGAAGTCGCAGAACAAATGAATGATGAGAGAACTCAGGTGATGAAGATGGAAATATTGATTTCTAAGCAAGTGGAGGAAATCTTATCACTGAATCTCTCACTCCGTACTCAAGACCCCTACCTGCAAACCATGACTGATAAGTATGATTAAGTTCCGGCGCCGACAGAGATGGCCGCCTCGCTTCGCGTTCCTAGGAAACTATGCAGTTTTTTGTTTTTTTACGTGTTATTTCTTACATTAGTACCCCAGGTCATCTTAGGTTTCATTACATACAGTCGAGAAGAACTACTGAATATAAGATCAGCGTCAACTCACCATCAGTACGACCAAGAATATGTTTTCGCGACGCGGATCCTGTGTTCTGCCTTACAAACAGGACAACGGAGTGGATTCCATGCAGTGACCCAAAAAAACGACTCCGAAAAAGAGGGAAACGAGGCGGTCTTCTGGTCAGACTCCGGAGACGGGCACACCGTGCACCACTCCCTAGGATTCGTCTTGCTAATGTCCAGTCTCTTGACAACAAGGTTGATGAAATCCGAGCAAGGGTAGCATTCCAGAGGGACATCAGAGACTGTAACGTTCTTTGCTTCACGGAAACATGGCTCACTGGAGAGACGCTATCCGAGGCGGTGCAGCCAACGGGTTTCTCCACGCATTGCGCCGACAGAAACAAACATCTTTCTGGTAAGAAGAGGGGCGGGGGCGTATGCCTTATGGCTAACGTGACATGGTGTGATGAAAGAAACATACAGGAACTCAAATCCTTCTGTTCACCTGATTTAGAATTCCTCACAATCAAATGTAGACCGCATTATCTACCAAGAGAATTCTCTTCGATTATAATCACAGCCATATATATCCCCCCCCAAGCAGACACATCGATGGCTCTGAACGAACTTTATTTAACTCTCTGCAAACTGGAATCCATTTATCCGGAGGCTGCATTCATTGTAGCTGGGGATTTTAACAAGGCTAATCTGAAAACAAGACTCCCTAAATTTTATTAGCATATCGATTGCGCAACCAGGGGTGGAAAGACCTTGGATCATTGTTACTCTAACTTCTGCGACGCATATAAGGCCCTGCCCCGCCCCCTTTCGGAAAAGCTGACCACGACTCCATTTTGTTGATCCCTGCCTACAGACAGAAACTAAAACAAGAGGCTCCCACGCTGAGGTCTGTCCAACGCTGGTCCGACCAAGCTGACTCCACACTCCTAGACTGCTTCCATCACGTGGACTGGAGATGTTTCGTATTGCGTCAGATAACAATATTGACGAATACGCTGATTCGGTGTGCGAGTTCATTAGAACGTGCGTTGAAGATGTCGTTCCCATAGCAACGATTAAAACATTCCCTAACCAGAAACCGTGGATTGATGGCAGCATTCGCGTGAAACTGAAAGCGCGAACCACTGCTTTTAATCAGGGCAAGGTGTCTGGTAACATGACCGAATACAAACAGTGCAGCTATTCCCTCCGCAAGGCTATCAAACAAGCTAAGCGTCAGTACAGAGACAAAGTAGAATCTCAATTCAATGGCTCAGACACAAGAGGCATGTGGCAGGGTCTACAGTCAATCACGGACTACAGGAAGAAATCCAGCCCAGTCACGGACCAGGATGTCTTGCTCCCAGGCAGACTAAATAACTTTTTTGCCCGCTTTGAGGACAATACAGTGCCACTGACACAGCCTGCAACGAAAACATGCGGTCTCTCCTTCACTGCAGCCGAGGTGAGTAAGACATTTAAACGTGTTAACCCTCGCAAGGCTGCAGGCCCAGACGGCATCCCCAGCCGCGCCCTCAGAGCATGCGCAGACCAGCTGGCCGGTGTGTTTACGGACATATTCAATCAATCCCTATACCAGTCTGCTGTTCCCACATGCTTCAAGAGGGCCACCATTGTTCCTGTTCCCAAGAAAGCTAAGGTAACTGAGCTAAACGCCTACCGCCCCGTAGCACTCACTTCCATCATCATGAAGTGCTTTGAGAGACTAGTCAAGGACCATATCACCTCCACCCTACCTGACACCCTAGACCCACTCCAATTTGCTTACCGCCCAAATAGGTCCACAGACGATGCAATCTCAACCACACTGCACACTGCCCTAACCCATCTGGACAAGAGGAATACCTATGTGAGAATGCTGTTCATCGACTACAGCTCGGCATTCAACACCATAGTACCCTCCAAGCTCGTCATCAAGCTCGAGACCCTGGGTCTCGAGCCCGCCCTGTGCAACTGGGTACTGGACTTCCTGACGGGCCACCCCCAGGTGGTGAGGGTAGGCAACAACATCTCCTCCCCGCTGATCCTCAACACTGGGGCCCCACAAGGGTGCGTTCTGAGCCCTCTCCTGTACTCCCTGTTCACCCACGACTGCGTGGCCACGCACGCCTCCAACTCAATCATCAAGTTTGCGGACGACACAACAGTGGTAGGCTTGATTACCAATAACGACGAGACGGCCTACAGGGAGGAGGTGAGGGCCCTCGGAGTGTGGTGTCAGGAAAATAACCTCACACTCAACGTCAACAAAACTAAGGAGATGATTGTGGACTTCAGGAAACAGCAGAGGGAACACCCCCTATCCTCATCGATGGAACAGTAGTGGAGAGGGTAGCAAGTTTTAAGTTCCTCGGCATACACATCACAGGCAAACTGAATTGGTCCACTCACACAGACAGCATCGTGAAGAAGGCGCAGCAGCGCCTCTTCAACCTCAGGAGGCTGAAGAAATTCGGCTTGTCACCAAAAGCACACAAACTTCTACAGATGCACAATCGAGAGCATCCTGGCGGGCTGTATCAACGCCTGGTACGGCAATTGCTCCGCCCTCAACCGTAAGGCTCTCCAGAGGGTAGTGAGGTCTGCACAACGCATCACCGGGGCAAACTACCTGCCCTCCAGGACACCTACACCACCCGATGTTACAGGAAGGCCATAAAGATCATCAAGGACATCAACCACCCGAGCCACTGCCTGTTCACCCCGCTATCATCCAGAAGGCGAGGTCAGTACAGGTGCATCAAAGCTGGGACCGAGAGACTGAAAAGCAGCTTCTATCTCAAGGCCATCAGACTGTTAAACAGCCACCACTAACATTGAGTGGCTGCTGCCAACACACTGACACTGACTCAACTCCAGCCACTTTAATAATGGGAATTGATGGGAAATTATGTAAATATATCACTAGCCACTTTAAACAATGCTACCTTATATAATGTTACTTACCCCACATTATTCATCTCATATGCATACGTATATACTGTACTCTATATCATCGACTGCATCCTTATGTAATACATGTATCACTAGCCACTTTAACTATGCCACTTTGTTTACATACTCATCTCATATGTATATACTGTACTCGATACCATCTACTGTATCTTGCCTAAGCTGCTCTGTACCATCACTCATTCATATATCCTTATGTACATACTCTTTATCCCCTTACAGTGTGTATAAGACAGTAGTTTTGGAATTGTTAGTTAGATTACTTGTTGGTTATTACTGCATTGTCGGAACTAGAAGCACAAGCATTTCGCTACACTCGCATTAACATCTGCTAACCATGTGTATGTGACAAATACAATTCGATTTGATTTGATTTGATGAGGACGAACGGAGCAAGTGCAACACTCACGTGTCTGAAATAAGTATTCTAAGCGCCCAAGTGGACTGTGCTATACAGCAGAATACCACCCTTAAGTTCCATCTGGAGGAATTCCAGAACAGTCACGTGCTACAGCGTGACTACCTAATCGAGCACCCTAGCTCGCATTCGGAGCTCGGTACACAAAGTAGTGAAGACGACAGACGTTTTCAGAGTTTGCCTCTCTCAGGTGTCTGTAACGGATTTCCTCCTCTTCGTCTGAGGAGGAGTAAGGATCGGACCAAAGCGAGCGTGGTAAGTGTTCATGATGTAATCTTTAATGAAAGAACTGAACACTGAAATACAAAACAATAAAGTGAACGAATGAAAACCGAAACAGTACCGTGTGGACCAAACACTCACACGGAAAACAAACACCCACAAACCAAAAGTGAAGCCCAGGCTACCTAAGTATGATTCTCAATCAGAGACAACTAACGACACCTGCCTCTGATTGAGAACCATACTAGGCCGAACACAGAAACCAAACATAGAAAAACAAACATAGACTGCCCACCCCAACTCACGCCCGGACCATATAAACAAAGACAAATCAAAGGAACTAAGGTCAGAACCTTGACAGTGTCCCTCAGTCTTGGCCATTCGGCACAGAGTAATATGGCACCTCCTCGCCAACAAATCGAGTAGACACGTGACAAGGTTCATTCGTCTACAACAGCAATATGTGCAAAACGACTACGCTAAACTTGCCACGGCTTTGAAATAAAAAATCTGTGGTTCTGCGACTCGCAAACACGACAGCTCGCTGGCTAACACTGTCAAACAAGCTCGGAATGAACACCCACAAGCTCACTATCATAGGCTTTATTCAGCTTACTTACTGAAACAGGAATGGAAGAGCTATTGCCATTCAAACAAATGTTTCTGTCAAACATGTATCCCATCTTCATTACTCCCTACTTCCCACATTGGTTTACCAATCTCAGAACTCAGAGAGCCTGCATCAAAGTGCACAGCGAGGAGTGCCCTGACATCTCGGTTTGGAAGTTTGACCAGGAGCACTCACTCCAGTTAGAGGATGCATTATCAGATGTTGGAGCTTTGAGAGATGACGCACAACAATGGTTTCTACCACGAAACCACAAAACCACGATACCAATACCCACCGCAGTCGAAATAACTGTAACGTACGTCGCCAGCGAAGTGACTACCGTTACAGCCAACCTGATCGCTACGTTCCTGCACCCAACCCACACAAAGTGTCAGAGCACAAGAGTAACAAGGGCAACAAAGGGTTCAACGATGATCAAAACATAGGCCGATGCCCTCTAGACGTTCTACTAAGTCAAGTACTAAAGAAAGAAACATTTGAGAAAATGGAAAAAATGAAGTCACTATGACTAGACGTGGAATTGTCGGACAACAGGTCCGCCAGAATAAACACCCTTAGCAAGGACGTAAACAATCAAATTACTCGAGACCCTATCCAGGGCCCGCTCAATCAAGAAACTAGCCCACAGGCTCTGTCTATAGACTCTGATACAAATGTTGAGAAGCAAATTGTCAAAAACATTGAAACAACTCCACTCAAACCATGAGTAGTTGATCTGTCTTCACCATGAACACAAATGACACATCACGTAGTTGCAAACAACCACTCCACCTTGTGGGGAATATGACCACAAAACGCAACTCAAACAGCCCATTCCTGGAAATAGTCCTGGAGGATTGCTTAACCTGTGATGCGCTAATTGATTTGGGCTCGAAAATGTTGCTCATCTCTCAAATGTTGTTCAATGTCCTAAAAATGGCTATGAAGCCAGCTAAACGTAGGTTAAAAATGTAACTATGCAAATCTACACTTCGAGGTTTAACTCAGACCACCTCGCATCTCACATTGAGACTCATGCTGAAACTACACTTCCAGGAAGAATCGCTTGTTCACCCTGTGTATGTTACCAGCCTCAAACGTGAACCCCTGCTACAGCAGACTTGATGGATTGTTTATTCCAACTAATGCATTGGAAAACCAACCACGTATGGTCACAGGTCACAGTGCAGTCTCCACTGACCACACTGTCTTCTCCTAACGCTAGCTGCAACGCAATCATCCACAAAGGGTATCTGTCAACTGCACCCCTCAGGAAAAAGACATTCCGAAACCTCTTGTTGCAGAATCTAGCCCAACGAGATATTACGATATCTCATCACATTCAATCAGCAAACCATTCTTTTCATGATTTCAAGCAAGCAGTCTCTGTGAATGAGCAAATTCCCTCCTCATTGGAGTCATGCAATACTGTAGCTGAGATGAACTTCTCTTGTCCTTCGGACACTTCCACAAGCACTGTGGGCGTCTCAGGAATAAAAGCATCAACGTGCAGAGTGTACTCTGCTTCCAATTAAACTTTTTCCTCTATGTGTGGGACTGAAACCCCTTACAATGACACTAACGGCGTCAGTCCCGCAACTGACCCAATGACACCCACTGGTGAAACACTGCCCGATATCGCAGACAGATACCCTTGTCTCAGTTTGCAGGTACTAGAACGGTTTCCACACGCAGACACTGTGGTGACTGACAGGCCTCGACAACCATTGAGCATTTTGAAGCAGAAACACCAGGAGATTTGGTTGAAAGATTACAGCCAATCTACTAACAATGCAGCTGCTGACAACTCGTACAAAGCGTCTGACCTTTTCGTTTGTGCCTCGGATACCAACACCAACCACTGGTGCGGGGGGTCCCGAGACATAAAGGGGGGTTGCTAGCCCAGACCCATGATGAGTGTCGTCAAGCCCGATGGAGGGGGTTGAGACTACATGCAACACTGTATGATGCCACCCGAGCAGGAAACAAATGTTCCCCATGAGAACAGAGAGGAGTGGACAAGCCCTAGACGGGGATAACCTTAGAATACAGAGATATCACTGCGGTGTACCACACTGGTCGTAAAAGAAGTCCAGTTGACTTTCTACCTCCAAAAACAAATGGTAACAATAATCATTCCTTGCCGTGTGTAGTCTCAACTACAATGCAACTAGTAAAACGCTCTAATAATGTGTTCCGGTAGGATAACATTTCAGAATTAATTGGTAGGCTAGCTGGTCCCCTTGGATACCACTACCAATGCCAGCACAGTCAGTCCAGCCACAATCACTAAGAAGGTTAGAGACCTCACAATTCGAATTGCTATTGATAACAGCGACAACCCTGAATAATCAACCATTGAGACCAAAAGACGAGACCGGTCCACACGTTGAAATGGGTAGAAACTCTGAAGCTCTCAACCTCTACACAGAACTCACAAGACCGTATCATATCAGTCTGCAGCTGGAATGTAAAGTAGTGTAGAACATTTGACTAAAGACCAACAACTTTTCCAACAATTGTTTACAGACAGATTATTTCACTTATAATTCACTGTATCACAATTCCAGTGGGTCAGAAGTTTACATACACTAAGTTGACTGTGCCTTTAAACAGCTTGGAAAATTCCAGAAAATGATGTCATGGCTTTAGAAGCTTCTGATAGGCTAATTGACATCATTTGAGTCAATTAGAGGTGTACCTGTGGATGTATTTCAAGGCCAACCTTCAAACAAACTCAGTGCCTCTTTGCTTGACATCATGGGAAAATCTAAAGAAATCAGCCAAGACCTCAATTGTAGACCTCCACAAGTCTGGTTCATCCTTGGGAGCTATTTCCAAACGCCTGAAGGTACCACGTTCATCTGTACAACAAACAATAATATGCAAGTATAAACACCATGGGACCACGCAGCCATCATACCGCTCAGGAAGGAGACACGTTCTGTCTCCTAGAGATGAACGTACTTTGATGCGAAAAAGTGCAAATCAATCCCAGAACAACAGCAAAGGACCTTGTGAAGATGCTGGGGGAAATAGGTGCAAAAGTATCTATATCCACAGTAAAACAAGTCCTATATCGACATAGCCTGAAAGGCCACTCAGCAAGGAAGACACAAAATAAAGTATATTTGGGTACAAAAATAAAATCCAAATTAAAACAATAGCAGGGCATAAACCGTCATTATTATTCCTCCTCATACACCGATAACAATACATTAGTCACTGAACACCACTGTTCCAAAACCGCCATAAAAAAGCCAGTCTACGGTTTGCAACTGCACATGGGGACAAAGATCAGACTTTTTTGGAGAAATGTCCTATGGTCTGATGAAACAAAAATAGAACTGTTTGGCCATAATGACAATCGTTATGTTTGGAGGGAAAAATGGGAAGCTTGCAAGCTGAAGAACACCATCCCAACCGTGAAGCACGGGGGTGGCAGCATCATGTTGTGGGGGTGCTTTGCTGCAGGAGGGACTGGTACACTTCACAAAATAGATGGCATCATGAGGACAGAAAATGATGTGGTTATATTGAAGCAACATCTCAAGACATCAGTTGGGTCATCAGGATGTTAAAGCTTGCTCGCAAATGGGTCTTCCAAATGGACAATGACCACAAGCATACTTCCAAAGTTATGGCAAAGTGACTTAAGGACAAAAAAGTCAAGGTATTGGAGTGGCCATCACAAAGCACTGACCTCAATCCCATAGAAAATATGTGGGGAGAACTGAAAAAGTGTGTGCGAGCAAGGAGGCCTAATAACCTGACTCAGTTACACCAGCTCTGTCAGGAGGAATGGGCCAAAATTCACCCAACTTATTGTGGGAAGCTTGTGGAAGGCTACCCGAAATGTTTGACCCAAGTTAAACAATTTAAAGGCCATGCTACCAAATTCTATCTGAAATAAATCATTCTCTCTACTATTATTCTGACATTTCACATTCTTAAAATAAAGTGGTGATCCTAACTGACCTAAAACAGGGAATTTTTACTTGGATTAAATGTCAGGAATTGTGAAATACTGAGTTTATTAAATGTATTTGGCTAATGTAAACTTCCGACTTCAACTCTATATATATTTTCCAAGAGTTTAATTCAGGAGATGGTAACTCGTTAAACAACTTCTTCCGTGGTGACCCAAATTAATTAATTTAATTGTTAATTGTTTATTGTTATATGGTCAATTATAATTGAGTAACAATTATACATAGTTAGTTGATTCGATAAATCACAGTCATCCCATTAATGATAGTCATGTCACGATAGTGGTTAACATATTTTGGTACTCCAACATCCTGGGGTAAGGTGGAGGGAGTCTGGAAGGGCATCTATGAATCTTTGGGTTGGTTAAGAATTTATAGCACGGCTTTTGATAATCCTTGGTTTGGGTCTGAGCAGATTAATTGTTGTGATTTCAAACATAATAAAATGGTGGTCTGATAGTCTAGGATTATGAGGAAAAACATTTAGATCCACAATAATTATTCCCCTGGACAAACCTAGATCCAGGGTATGACTGTGGCAATGCGTAGGCCCAGAGTCATGTTGGGCAAAACACACTGAGTCGATGATGTTTCCGAAAGCCTGTTGGAGTGGATCTGTGGACTTTCCCATTTGAATATTGAAGTCACCAAAAGTTTGAATATTATTGCCATGACTACAAGGTCCGATAGGAATTCAGGGAACTCAGTGTGGAACGCTGTATATACTGTATAAAAAGTGATTGAGTAGGCTGCATAGATTTAATGAATAGAAGCTCAAAAGGCCTCTCCTCCGCCTTTACGGGATGCGTGGGGGATATGGTCACTAGTGTAACCAGGAGGAGAGGCCTCATTTAACGCAGTAAATTCATCAGGCCAATCACATCAAAGTTATGATCAGTGATTAGTTAATGATTATGACTGCCTTGGAAGTGAGGGATCTAACATTAAATAGTCCTATTGAGATGTGAGATATTATCACAATCTCTTTAAATA
Source organism: Oncorhynchus tshawytscha (assembly GCF_018296145.1). Taxonomy (NCBI): domain Eukaryota; kingdom Metazoa; phylum Chordata; class Actinopteri; order Salmoniformes; family Salmonidae; genus Oncorhynchus; species Oncorhynchus tshawytscha. The sequence continues at coordinate 2,744,866 of NC_056451.1, forward strand.
ATTCCAGTGAGGTTGCTAAAGCGAACACTGCCATGTTTAGTTTTGCCCAACCTAGATTGAGGAACAGACACGGTCTCAATTGTGAAAGCTGAGCTGACTACACTAACTGTACTAGTGGCAGACTCCACTAAACTGGCAGGCTGGCTAACTGCCTGCTGCCTTGCCTGCATTCTCTGTCATTGTGGAGCTAGAGTTAAGAGCCCTGTCTATGTTGAGGCACACACACACACCTAGCATAGAGCATCCATTAAACACACAATACTCACCAAACACAGAACACAGAACAACTCCTAAGATCTTCAACAATACACTGCTTTGTGCTTGCCTTGCATACATCACGTGTCTGTGTGAATATATGACTCTGTACGCTTGCATGGGCCTGCCCTGCAACCCTCCAGAAGTGCTCATGTGTCACTGTAATTTAACCCTGTTAGAGTTAGAGCTATAGGTTGAGCCATCCTGAAACAAATACAGGGATAGCAGTGTCAATTGGTTGAGGAAGGGCACAGTTAGAGGTTAAAAAGACCATACTTAAACACTCCAGCAACAATCCCTGAGGTGATGAAGCCCAGCTGTCTCCCTGTTTAAATGGAGATTGAAGAGAGAAAGAAGGAAGGAGGAGGAGAGGATACTTTTTTTCCACAAAACCATAAATGAGGAAGCTATGTGGCGTGTAGAGACATGAGGAGCAGTGAAGCCACGTGAAACAAACTATTTATGAATGGAACAGTTAGATGTATCATGCAGATGAGGTTGTTCACTTTATTTCCATCAAAACATGTCTCTTTCACTTAGCTTCATGATACATGAAGTATGTATGGTGTGTTGTATTGCTACATTATTACAAATGACATTAAGGAGCTTTTATACTCTAGTACAGGTATTCCCAAACTGCGGTATGCACAATGCTGTTGGTGGTACACCAAATAAAAATGTGATTCACATTTTTTTTTAAATTATATATATTTTTTAGTTCTTCACATTTTCAAATAGTACATTTATATTTTCCAATGGGGCAACACATTTGGGTGAGTTTTTTCTCTCGCCTGAGTAGCCTTGTTTCACTGCCGAAAAATGTAATTAAACCATCTAGCGAAACAGCAACACAATGTCAAATTCAGGTAGCCTAGTCAAATAATTAACATCCAATCACATTAACCTTCACTCTTGCGCGGAAATTTAGAATACAAAACATGACAATTTGAAAAATAAGCCATGGGAGTTTTTTGAGCGAGAATAAAGATGACTTTCGAATAGTAAGACGTGTAAAAGCAACAGATACCATTAATTAAAAGTCGATAGAAGAGTCTTATATGGTGAGCTACCGAGTAACTTGGACAGGCAAGCCCCATACTATTGTGGAATAGTTAATTCTTCCTGCTGCCGTGGATATGGCTGGGACAATGCTGGGGGAAAAGGCCCAAAAAACTATACAGACAATTCCTTAATCAAACAACACTGTTTCACAATGCATCAGTGATATGGCAGGAGATGTTTTGAAACAATTACTGCTTCGCATACAAGCCAGTGAATTATATGCGTTACAGCTGGATGAGTCAACAGACGTGGTGGGCCTGGCACAGCTCCTGGTATATGTCCGTTACATTTATGGGGGGGGGGTCAATTAAGGAAGACATCCTCTTCTGCAAACCAGGACAATATGATAAGATATTTTTAAAGTACTGGACAGCTTTGTGATATCAAATGGACTTTGGTGGTCAAGATGTGTTGGTATCTGTATTGATGGCGCAAAAGCCACGACAGGGAGACATAGTGGAGTGGTAACGCTCATGCAAGCAGTTCTCCCGACGTCACTTGGGTACACTGCAGCATCCACTGAGAGGCTCTTGCTGCCAAGGGAATGCTTGACAGCTTGAAAGACGTTTTGGACACAACAATGAAAATTGTTAACTTTGTTAAAGCAAGGCCCCTGTATTTTCTGCATTATGCAATGATATGGGCAGTGACCATGTAACGCTTTTACAACATACAGATGTGCGCTGGTTATTGGGGGGACAAGTATTGACACGTTGTTTTGAATTGAGAGACGAGCTTAAAGTTTTCTTTACTGACCATAATTTTCACTTGTCTGACTGTTTTGCATGATGATGAGTTTCTTACACGACTGGCCTATCTCGGGGGTGTTTATTCTCGCCTGAATGATCTAAATCTAGGATTACAGGGATTCTCTGCCACTATATTCAATGTGGAGGACATAATTGAGGCTATGATTAAGAAATTGGAGCTCTTTTCTGTCTGCATTAACAAGAACAACACACAGCTCTTTCCATAATTTTATGATTTTTTGTGTGCAAATGAACTCAAGCTTAAGGACAATGTCAAATGTGATATAGCGAAGCACCTGAGTGAGCTGGGTGCGCAATTACGCAGGTTCTTTCCCGAAATGGATGTCACAAATAACAGGAATCGTTATCCCTTCCATGCCCTGCCTCCAGTCCACTTACCGATATCTGAACAAGAGAGCCTCATCGAATTTGCAACAAGTGGTTCTGTGAAAATTGAATTTAAATCAGAAGCCACTGCCAGATTTCTGGATAGGTCTGCGCTCATAGTTTCTTACCTTGGCAAATTGCGCCATTAAGACACTGATGCCCATTGCAACCACGTACATATGTGAGAGTGGATTCTCGGCCCTCACTAGCATGAAAACTAAATACAGACATAGACTTGTGGAAAATGATTTCAGACTGAGACTCTCTCCAATACGACCCAAGATTGCAGAGTCATGTGCATCCTTTCAAGCACACCCTTCTCATCAAACTGTGGTGAGTTATTTACCATTTGTGATTAACAATTAAGGTTTTACATGTAAGATGGCTAAATAAAGACCAAAATTATCGATTATTATTATATTATTATTTGCATCCTGGTCCTATAAGAGCTCTTTGTCACTTCCCACGAGCCGGGTTGTGACAACAACTCACACTCATTCTTATATTTAATAAACGTATCATATAGTGTGTGTGTGGCAGGCTTATGACGATGGCAAAAAACAACATTTGAGGGTGCGCTGACCCTGGTGCTAGAGGGTGTACGCAGCTGGAGGTTGAATGTTTGAAGGGATATGGGACTATAAAATGTTTGGTAACCACTGCTCTAGTAGAACCAGTCACACACATTTTCTCACAGATCACAAGTATTGCCCTTTCAGGAATTGAAACAAACTTGAAAGTAAAATAAAATAGTTAAATTAAATAAAACAAACTACTCCTTATGCTGCACTTTTCATTTGATTTGCCACAGCCCCAGAGAAACATTACACAGCCAGAGCAGAAAGACAAATAAAGTGCAATCGGAAAGTATTCAGACCCCTTCACTTTTTCCAAATTTTGTTACGTTACAGACTTATTCTAAAATAGATACAATTAATGTTTTCCCTCATCAATCTACACACAATACCCCATAATGACTAAGTGAAAACCGTTTTTAATTATTATTTAACATTTTTTTTTTTACACATATATATATATATATATAAAAGAAGTAGCTTATTTTCATAAGTATTCAGACCCTTTGCTATGAGACTCAAAATTGAGCTCAGGTGCATCCTGTTTCCATTGATCATCCTTGAGATGTTTCTACAGCATGATTCGTCCACCTGTGGTAAATTCAATTGATTGGGCATGATTTGGAAAGGCACACACCTGCCTATATGAGGTCCACAGTTGACAGTGCATGTCAGAGCAAAACCCAAGCCATGAGGTTGAAGGAATTGTCCATAGAGCTCCGAGACAGGAATGTGTCAAGGCACAGATCTGGGGAAGGGTACCAAAAATGTCTGCAGCATTGAAGGTCCTAAGAACATTGTGGCCTCAGTTCTTAAATGGAATACGTTTGGAAACACCAAGACTCGTCCAAACTGAGCAATTGGGGGAGGAGGGCCTTAGTAAGGTAGGTGAGCAAGAACCGCATGGTCACTCTGACAGAGCTACAGAGTTCCTTTGTGGAGATGGGAGAAACTTCCAGAAGGACAACCATCTCTGCAGAACCCCACCAATCGGGCATTTATGGTAAAATACACATGGCAGCCCGATTGGAGTTTGCCAAAAATCACCTAAAGGACTTTCAGACCATGAAAAACAAGATTCTCTGGCACCGCTCATCACCTGGCCAATACCATCCCTACAGTGAAGCATGGTGGTGGCAGCATCATGCTGCGGGGATGTTTTTCAGCGGCAGTGACTGGGAGACTAGTCGGGATCAAGGGAAAGATGAACGGAGCAGTAAAGAGAGATCCTTGATGAAAACTTGCTCTAGAGTGCTCAGGACCTCAGAATGGGGTGAAAGTTCACCTTCCAACAGGAGAACGACCCGAAGCACACAGCCAAGAAAACACAGGAGTGGCTTCAGGACAAGTCTCTGAATGTCCTTGAGTGGTCCAGCCAGAGCCTGGACTTGAACCCGATCGAACATCTCTGGAGAGACATGAAAATAGCTGTGCAGCAACACTCCCCATCCAACCTGACAGAGCTTGAGAGGATCTGCAGAGAAGAATGGGAGAAACTACCCAAATACAGGTGTGCCAAGCTTGTAGCGTCATACCAAAGAAGACTCGAGGCTGTAATCGTTGCCAAAGGGCTTCAACAAAGTACTGAGTAAAGGGTCTAAATGTCATATGTCCGTTTTTTTTATTTGTAATACATTTGCAAAACATATTTTTTTAAATGTTTTTTACTTTGTCGTTATTGGGTATTGTGTGTAGATTGATGAGGATAATTTTGTTTTTTGAATACATTTTTTTGGATAAAGCTGTAATTTAACAAAATGTGGAAAAAGTCAAAGGGTTCTGTATACTCTCCGAATTTTGTAGGGAATTATTCACTATAGTTATGTAACTACAAATTAAATAGCCTTTAGCTAAGTAACATTAAATAAAGTTGAATAAAATAAAATGAAGGACTTCTTATGCTGCACTTTTCATTCCCCACAGAAACATTACAGAGCCAGAGCAGAGAGCCAAAGAGGTGCATTTTCTAGGAAAGTATTAGTTTTAGTCATGTAACTATAAAAACATTAACGGGAGCCTGTACTGCTAGTGACATACCAAGGCGAGACAAGATCATTTTCAATGTAAAAACACACATGTGATATACACTGTATGCCCTCTTCCAAGGAGAGGAAGAGAGACGCAGCTTCAAAGGTTTTTATAGGAGTGAAATTCCATGGTATTGGGCTAATATTTGGCGAACAGTGGTGAGAGAGTGCAGGCCTAGACGAGATGTCAGAATACTGAAAATAATGGAAGACTTGAGAAAGTATTTGATGATTATGTCCACTATTGACCTGACCTGCCCAACCTCTTCTCTTTTTACTATAATTATCTTGGATCGTGATTAATCACTGTTTAGATAATAAGGCCTATCTGTCATGTAATTTCCATTTCCAGCCATACAGATTGAGAGTGCAGTATAACTGCAGTATGCTGCAAATACTGCATCCAAAAAACCACCATATTTTTTACTGCAATAATTTTGCAGTGTAACTGCAGTTATTCTACAATTACTGCGTCCAAAGTACCACAGTTGACTGCAGTTACTGCACTTTTACTGCTGTTTCAAAACTGAAATCTTTTTTTGGTAAGGGAGCCACTCAGTGGAACTCAATCGTATTGAAGTATTCTTATTTCCTTGAGGTCTTCCCACTCCCTCTCTGAAGCATAGTGAAGAGATGATTCTATGCTCATTGACAGGTCTGAGCCACAGTAGGGAAGAAACACATATAACAATCTAAGGAAGAGGCCCATTAGCAACTATGTCTGCGCTCTATGGATCCAGCATTATTCTTACTAATTACTCTCTCTCGCTCCCTACTGAGTTGTGTCACTATGGAAACAAGGGCTCCCCCATGAACCCAGAAAGTGAGCCAGTCGACAGGAAGATGGAGCGTTTCCCAGGATCCCTCACGTTCCCTTGCCCCTGTGTGTGTGTGTGTATCTGTATGTGTATCTGTGTGGGGGGATATTCTATGACTCCACTTTGAGAATGTGAATCTTAGGTCCCTCAGGAGAGTGAAAGTGTTTGAACTCCAGCACAGGGATGTGGAGAGACACAGTGCATCCTTGCTGAGTGCAGAATGCTGGGGGGGATAAGTGACAGCAGGCCATATACAAACATTCTTTCTTTTGTGTGTGCAAGCACATTTTTTGAGTTCACACATTGTTGGCAGCCTTTGAAATCTTCAACGGTTACATAGTAAATTGTCACAGAGTTGCTAGCATGAAGGAAAGATTCTTCTTCGTTGGTGCGTGTCTTTATTGGGAGAGCACATCAGCATGTTTTTTTTTTTTTTACTATCATGGAAATGCTGATTGAGTGAAAAATAAATAACTAGAGGGAGAAAAGTTTCCCATACTCTAGTGCTGACGATTCTTTTAAAGGGCGGTTATGGTTTGCCATGGTAGTTTCTGGTCAAATGAAAGTTGGTTTTACAAAATCCATACAGGGCACTTCTGCCCAGAGGAAATGCTTAGCTGCTGGATCCAGCTGCTCTAAGTTTATCCACTCTTTTCTCACACGGATAAATAACTTAGCTAAGCAGATGTGCTAAAATACTAGGATCAATTTAGTGAAGAAATAATCAGTAGTTAACTTGTAATTCAACACCTCTAACTTTGTTTTAAGTGAGGTGTCAGTTGACAGAAGGTCAATGGTATGGGACAATGTAGCGATATCAGTGCACACAGAAATTGTATTGGAATTTTATAATTTGTGTTAGGATTTTGAATTTGAACTGAAATCATTAAATTCCAAAATGTAACTTGTATCTTCTGATTTGAAACTGAATTGAAGTAATATTGCATTCAGTTTTCAAATTGAATTCAATATTCAAATTCAATATTTATAGATTTAGTTTCAATATGGTAGATATTGCCTTCATTTTCTGCCTATCAACTTTACAAACTATCATTTCAAGTTTGCATTCAGTTTCAGTTTTCAACTTCCGTTTTCAAATTCTGTTTATAAATTCAGATTCAAAACTGCTCTCAAGAACATCCTAGTACTTCACCAGCCAGGAAAAGTAGAAGAACAATGATAAATCTAACTCCCTTCCAGTAAAACAGGCTACCACCTGACCTGATTAATGGCTGTTGCCTTGACTGTGTTTGCTGGCAGAAGAAGCAAGAGACAGTAGTGATAACTGAACAGTCATATTAACTAAGTCTTCTGAGAAAGGAGTTGTCTTTGACATTATACCTGCTCAAGCACAGTTTTAACAGTCTGTCATACTTTGATCACTTGAGATGCTAATTAGTGGAATGCAGGATAGGGCGGTAACATTAGCTAGCTAGAGTAGGTAAAAAAAAACATATATATTGCGATTACGTTGCTAACTTAGTTGATTGTCAACTGCAATGCAAACTCTTGGGTTAACTAAAAACAGAGAAACTAACACATTGGTTGATGTTAAATTGTATTTAATCAGCAACCAAATCAAATCAAATCAAATTTATTTATATAGCCCTTCATAGATCAGCTGATATCTCAAAGTGCTGTACAGAAACCCAGCCTAAAACCCCAAACAGCAAGCAATGCAGGTGTAGAAGCACGGTGGCTAGGAAAAACTCCCTAGAAAGGCCAAAACCTAGGAAGAAACCTAGAGAGGAACCAGGCTATGTGGGGTGGCCAGTCCTCTTCTGGCTGTGCCGGGTGGAGATTATAACAGAACATGGCCAAGATGTTCAAATGTTCATAAATGACCAGCATGGTCATATAATAATATGGCAGAACAGTTGAAACTGGAGCAGCAGCACGGTCAGGTGGACTGGGGACAGCAAGGAGTCATCATGTTAGCAGACCTCCAACTTCTTGACCTGCCTGTTGTAGGCTAATCCTATGATGCAAAATGTGTGCTTTATATCTGGATCTGTCTAACCAAGCCATGGGGTAAACTGTTGCTAGCATAGCTAGCTACCTTCATAAGAAGCCTGTTTTAAGATGTTTTGGTTGTGGTATGGCGGAGATCTTTGTGGGCTATACTCAGCCTTGTCTCAGGATGGTAAGTTGGTGGTTGAAGATATCCCTCTAGTGGTGTGGGGGCTGTGCTTTGGCAAAGTGGGTGGGGTTATATCCTTCCTGTTTGGCCCTGTCAGGGGGTGTCCTCGGATGGGGCCACAGTGTCTCCTGACCCCTCCTGTCTCAGCCTCCAGTATTTATGCTGCAGTAGTTAATGTGTCGGGGGGCTAGGGTCAGTTTGTTATATCTGGAGTACCTCTCCTGTCCTATTCGGTGTCCTGTGTGAATCTAAGTGTGCGTTCTCTAATTCTCTCTTTCTCTCTCTCTCTCTCGGAGGACCTGAGCCCTAGGACCATGCTCCAGGACTACCTGACATGATGACTCCTTGCTGTCCCCAGTCCACCTGGCCGTGCTGCTGCTCCAGTTTCAACTGTTCTGCCTTAATATTATTCGACCATGCTGGTCATTTATGAACATTTGAACATCTTGGCCATGTTCTGTTATAATCTCCACCCGGCACAGCCAGAAGAGGACTGGCCACCCCACATATGCTCTCTCTAATTCTCTCTCACGAGGGATGTCAGAGCAGAACGGACTAAGGTACAGTAGAATAGTATAGAAAACAGTATATACATATGAGATGAGCAATGCCAGATATGTAAACATTAAGTGACCAAGATACCGCAGAATAGTATAGAATACAGTATATACATATGAGATGAGTAATGCCAGCTATGTAAACATTATTAAAGTGACTAGTGTTCCATTCCTTAAAGTGGCCAGTGATTTCTAAACAGATAGAAGCTGTTTTTCAATCTCTCGGTCCCAGCTTTGATGCATCTGTACTGACCTCGCCTTCTGGATGATAGAGGGGTGAACAGGCAGTGGCTCAGGTGGTTGATATCCTTGATGATCAGGTGTTCTGGCGGGCGGGTAGTTTGCCCCCGGTAATGCATTGGGCAGACCGCACCACCTTCTGGAAGGCCTTGAGGTTGCGGGCAGTGCAGTTGCCATACCATGTGGTAATACAGCCCGACAGGATGCTTTCAATTGTGCATCTGTAAAAGTTTGTAAGGGTTTTAGGTGGCAAGCCACATTTCATTAGCCTCCTGAGGTTGAAGGGGCTCTGTTGCGCCTTCTTCACCACACTGTCTGTGTGGGTGGTTCATTTCAGTTTTCAGTGATGTGTATGCCAAGGAACTTGAAGCTTTCCACCTTCACTGTGGTCCCGTCGATGTAGATAGGGGGGTGCACCCTCTGTTGTTTCCTGAAGTCCACGATCATCTCCTTTGTTTTGTTGACTTTGAGTGAGAGGTTGTTTTCCAGGCACCACTCTCACAACCCTTCACCTTTTCCCTTAGGCTGTTCTGTCAATGTTGATAATCAAACCCACTACGGTTACAGATGACATAACAGTAGTAGGCTTGATAACCAAAGATAACAAACCAGCCTACAGGGAGGAGGTGAGGACTCTGTGAGTGTGGTGCCTGGAAAACAACCTCCTACTCAGAGTTGGAGGTGTGCTTGGCCACGCAGTCATGGGTGAACAGTGAGTACAGGAGGGGGCTGAGCATGCACCCTTGTGGGGCCCCAGTGTTGAGGATCAGCAGAGTGGAGGTGATGTTTCCTACTGGGGGTGGCCCGTCAGGATGTCCAGGATCCAGTTGCACAAGGTGGGGTTTAGACCCAGGGCCTCGAGCTTAATGATGACTTTGGAGGGTAATATGGTGTTGAATGCTGAGCTACAGTGCTTTGCAAAACTATTCATCCCCCTTCACATTTTTTCTATTTTGTTGCATTACAACCAGTAATTTAAATTGATTTTTATTTGGATTTCATGTAATGGACATACACAAAATAGTCCAAATTGGTGAAGTGAAATTAAAAAAACTACTTGTTTCAACAAACAAACAAAAACGGAAAAGTGGTGTGTGCATAGGTATTCACCCCCATTGCTAGGAAGCCCCTAACTAAGATCTGGTGCAACAAATTACCTTCAGAAGTCACATAATTAGTTCAATAAAGTCCACATGTGTGCAATCTAAGTGTCACATGAGCTGTCACATGATCTCAGTATATATACACCTGTTTTGAAATGCCCAACCACTGAGCAAGGGGCACCACCATGAAGACAAAGGAGCGCTCCAAACAGGTCAGGGACAAAGTTGTGGAGAAGTACAGATCAGGGTTTGGTTATAATAAAATATCTGGAACTTTGAACATCCAACGGAGCACCATTGAATCCATAAACATTTAAAGAATATGGCACCACAACAAACCTGCCAAGAGAGGGCCGTCCACCAAAACTCACAGACCATGCAAGGAGGGCATTAATCAGAGGCAACAAAGAGACCAAAGATAACCCTGAAGGAGCTGTGAAGCTCCACAGCGGAGATTGGAGTATCTGTCCATGGGACCACTTTAAGCCATACACTCCACAGAGCTGGGCTTTATGGAAGAGTGGCCAGAAAAAAATGCCATTGCTTAAAGAAAAAAGTAAGCAAACACATTTGGTGTTCGGTTAGAGCATTGGACTAGTAACAGGAAGGTTGCAAGATCGAATCCCCCGATCTGACAAGGTAAAAATCTGTCGTTCTGCCCCTGAACAAGGCAGTTAACCCACTGTTCCTAGGCCGTCATTGAAAATAAGAATTTGTTCTTAACTGACTTGCCTAGTTAAATAAAGGTAAAGAGGCATGTGGGAGACTCCCCAAACATATGGAAGAAGGTGCTCGGGTCAGATGAGACTAAAATTGAGCTTTTTGGCAATCAAGGAAAGCGCTATGTCTGGCACAAACCCAACACCACCCATCACCCCTAGAATACCATGTTTTTCATTGGCAGGGACTGGGAAACTAGTCAGAATTAAAGGAATGATGGATGGCGCTAAATACAGGGACATTCTTGAGGGAAAACTGTTTCATTCACAGTCTTCCAGAGATTTTTCCAGAAATCTCTTGGGAGATAATATGGCCGGCATTTAATTGTGAGGTATTCTAGGTCGGGTGAACAAAATTACTTGAGTTCCTGTATGTTCCTAGAATTACACCATAAGTCATTAATCATGAAACAGACCCCTCCGCCCTTCTGCTTCCCAGAGAGATATTTACTCCTGTCTACGAGATGTACTGAGAATCCTGCTTGGTTTACCGACTTCGACAGAGTATCCTGAGAGAGCCAAGTTTCCGCGAAACAAAGTATGTTACAGGCCCCGATGTCTCTCTGGAAAGAAATCCTTGCTCTAAGCTCGTCAACTTTGTTATCAAAAGACTGAACATTTGCAAGTAATATACTCGGAAGCCGTGGGTGGTGTGCGTGCCTCCTAAGTTGAACCAGCAGGCTGCCTCGAGTGCCTCTCCTCTTCCGTCGATGTTTTGGGTCGGCCTCTGGAATAAGTTCAATTGCTCTGGGGAGAGTGAACAAAGGATCTGCTCCAGGGAAGTTGTATTCCTGGTCATAATGCTGGTAGTTCTGGTGAGTTACCGCCGCTCTAATATCCAATCATTCTTCCCAGCTGTATGTAATGACCAAAACATTTCCTGAGCTAATAATGTGAAAAATAGTACATAAAAAATTAAATACTGCAAAGTTTCCTAAGAGCTAGTCACAATGCTGCCATCTCTAACTCTGTAGTTACTACACCCTAACTGCATTTGAGTAGGTAGTGGCTCCATATCAAAAAAACAAAAGAAGAGACAGACTTTTTCTTCATTCACCACACGGTTCATCCAACGTGCCTCAATCAAACCAGGAACATTTTTAATCTCTTCAACATCGACTTCCCATGAGACGCCAGATATAACCCCTTTGAGGGGTGCCCTGTTCCTAAGAGACATACACAACACTTCAAACTTATCAAATCGGGTGAGACGCAACACGTTTTCTGATCCGCAGAAGCACAAAAAATCAAAACAAGCCCGCCTCTCTAGATTCTCACAGCTGTCACTCTACCCAGCACTCTCTCCATCAGATATCTCAAATGGATTCCTCAAGATTGGTAATTCGATCAGCTGCTCCTCATTAACAAACCGTACTCCTACCAGATACGAAGTGACATCACTGTACACTACTTTGCTCCGTTTTCCATTCTTTTGGACAATATTCTAATTCTCTTTGTTTCTACCGCCATTAGATTCAGAATCCACTTCATCATCTGCTACCGCCATATTTTTTTCAACACCGTTTTTCTTCTCAACTAATTCGCATCCCAACTCATTTCAGTCCCGGAACCATTTCCCTGTTTGACTGCTCGGTTTTATCCTCATAACAAAACAGTGGCTCATGCGCTTTTAACCACTCTGCCCGTCAATGGCCATATTGTGCTTGATCAGGTGTAATATCAAATACGACTGATTTCTTAGAAGAGTAAGTTAATATGACTACTCAGTTATCACTGCTGTCTCTTGCTTCTTCTGCAAAACAAAGACAGTCGAGGCAACAGCCCTTAATGCGATCAGGTGGTAGCCTGTTTAACTTTGCAATTGGCTGTAAGGGAGTTAGATTTATCATTTCTCTTCTACTTTTACTGTCTGGCAAAGTACCAGGATGTTTTGAGAGCAGTTTTGAATCTGAATTTAGAAAATTAATTTGAAAACTGAATCTGAATGCAAATTTTAAATGATTGTTCGCAAACTTGATAGACAGAAAATTAATGCAATATATACCATTTTATGAATTTGAAATGCAATTAATTCTGTTTCAAAACATGAAATACAAGTTCAATTTAGGAATTTAATCATTCAATTTGTGCATTAACAATTCCAAAATGTTTAATTAAAATGTAATATCCTGACCCAAATTCTAAATGATAAAATTCAAAATCCAAAAAGTCAAATTTATAAAATTATAATACAATTTCTGTTGGGACTGAAATTGCTCCATATGAGACTGCTGGTTCAGAGGTCAATGGATGGGGTGGTGATTACTGAAGGGTCAAGATTGAAAGAGGTAACTGACCCTGTGTCAAAGTGATGTAATAGATACAAAAAATAGTTATCTCACTGGGAACCGATGTCAATTCATCATTTTTTCCACGTTGATTCAACGTAATTTCATTGAAATGACATGGAAACAACGTTGATTCAATCAGTGTGTGCCTAGTGTGATCTTTCAAGACACAGAGCTGTTTAGAAGACAACTTCAGAGAGATGACCTCTATTTTTTTTACTGAATTCGATAGATGAACCCAAGCACAATATTTTTTTACCCTGAGGAATACTAATTAATTACTCATGCATCATGTTTGCAACTAGGCACTAAATTAATACTGCAAAAACTGTGACAAAGCAAATCACTTTTTGTGCTGAATACAAAGCAGCCTAGTTGTTAAGAGCACTGGACCAGTTACCGAAAGGTCACTGGTTAGAATCCCCAAGATGATTAGGTGAAACAAATCTGATGTGCCTCGAGCAAGACACTTTACCCAAATTGCTCCTGTACGTTGCTTTGGATAAGGAGTGTCTGCTAAACGACTAAAATGTAAATGACTAAGTACCACTCTCCATGTTTTCAAGCATAGTGGTGGCTGTACCATGTTATGGGTATGCTTGTAATCGTTAAGGACTGGGGAGCTTTTCAGGATAAAAAATAAACGGAATGGTGGTTAGTACAAGCAAAATCCAAGAGAAGGCTGGTTGTCTGCTTTCCACCAGACACTGGGAGATGAATTTATCTTTCACCAGGACAATAACATAAAGCACCTGGTCAAATCTACACTGAAGTTGCTTACCAGGAGGATAGTGAATATTCATGAGCGGCCGAGTTACAGTTTTGACTTATGACAAGACATGTAAATGGTTGTCTAGAAATTATGTTGCACAAGATTGCACAATCTCGGTGTGCAAAGCTCTTAGAGACTTACCCAGAAAGACTCCCAGCTGTAATCACTGCCAAAGGGGATGTATTGACTCAGGATTGTGAATACTTACGTATATTAGGATATATAGGATATTTCTGTATTTCATTTTTAATTCATTTCCACAATTTTCATAAAACATGTTTTCACATTATAGAGTATTGTATGTAGATGGGTGAGGTGAAAAATCTATTTAATACATTTTTAATTCAGGCTGTAAGACAACAGAATGTGGAATAAGTCAAGGGGTATGAATACTTTCTGAAGGCACTGTACATACCAGCAAACATATCCATATCTATCATACATATCAGCATGCAAATTAGCATATATGCAGTGAGGTCCAAAAGTATTTGGCCAATGACACATCCCATGCTGTCTTGGCTCTGCACTCCAACACCTCAGACCTAAAATGATACAATGACCATGAGGTTAAAGTGCAGACTGCCAGTGTGTATGTGCAAGCTTGCATGTGTGCGTGCATGTGTGAGTGTGTGCATATGTGTCTGCATGTGTTTGTGTGTTTGCATAGCCCCTAGGTGATATTTACAGTTGAAGTCAGAAGTTTACATACACTTAGGTTGAAGTCTTTAAAACTCTTTTTCCAACCACTCCACAAATGTCTTGTTAGCAAACTATAGTTTTGGCAAGTCGGTTGGGACATCTACTTTGTGCATGACACAAGTCATTTTTCCAACAATTGTTTACAGACAGATTATTTAATTTACAACTCACTGTATCACAATTCCAGTGAGCTTGGAAAATTCCCGAAAATGATGTCATGGCTTTAGAAGCTTCTGATAGGCTAATTGACATCATTTGAGTCAATTGGAGGTGTACCTGTGAATGTATTTCAAGGACCAACTTCAAACTCAGTGCCTCTTTGCTTGACATCATGGGAAAATCAAAAGAAATCAGCCAAGACCGCAGAATAAAGGATGTAGACCTCCACAAGTCCATCCTTGGGAGCTATGTCCAAACGCCTGAAGGTACCACGTTCATCTGTACAAACAATAGTACGCAAGTATAAACACCATGGGACCACGAAGCCGTCATATCGCTCAGGATGGAGATGCGTTCTGTCTCCTAGAGATGAATGTACTTTGGTGCGAAAAGTGCAAATAAATCCCAGAACAACAGCAAGGGACCTTGTGAAGATGCTGGAGGAATCAGGTACAAAATAATCTATATCCACAGTAAAAATGAGTCCTATATCAACATAGCCTGAAAGGAAGGAAGAAGCCACTGCTCCAAAACCCGCCATAAAAAAGCCAGACTATGGTTTGCAACTGCACATGGGGACAAAGATCATACTTTTTGGAGAAATGTCCTCTGGTCTGGTGAAACGAAAATAGAACTGTTTGGCCATAATGACCATCGTTATGTTTGGAGGAAAAAGGGGGAGGCTTGCAAGCAAAAGAACACCATCCCAACTGTGAAGCACGGGGGTGGCAGCAGCATGTTGTGGGGGTGCTTTGCTGCAGAAGGGACTGGTGCAATTCACAAAATATATGGCATCATGAGGTAGGAAAATTATGTGGATATATTGAAGCAACATCTCAGGACATCAGTCAGGATGTTAAAGCTTGGTCACAAATGGGTTTTCCAAATGGACAATGACCCCAAGCATACTTCCAAAGTTGTGGCAAAGTGGCTTAAGGACAACAAAGTCAAGGTATTGGAGTAGCCATCACAAAGCCCCCATAGAAAATCTATGTGGGCAAAACTGAAAAAGTGTGTGCGAGCAAGGAGGCCTACAAACCTGACTCAGTTACACCAGCTCTGACAGGAGGAATGGGCCAAAATTCACCCAACTTATTGTGGGGAGCTTGTGGAAGGCTACCCAAAATGCTTGACCCATATTAAACTATTTGATGGCAAAGCTACCAAATACTAATTGAGTGTATGTAAACTTCTGACCCACTGGGAATGTAATGAAAGAAATAAAAGCTGAAATAAATCATTCTCTCTACTATTGTTCTGACATTTCACATTCTTAAAATAAAGTGGTGATCCTAACTAACTAACCTAATACAGTGAATTTTTACCTGGATTAAATGTCAGGAATTGTGATAAACTGAGTTTAAATGTATTTGGCTAAGGTGTATGTAAATCTCCAGCTTCAACTGTATCTATATCGTCCCATGTTTATTTACTTGCCATGTTGCAATGGTCCTATGGCGTTATTGTCAGTTTTTCGTATGTGAAAATGTAAAAGCTATTATGGCTGTTGAAATGCGACAAACCTGCTAAATGACCTTAGCTCAACGAGTAAACATATCAGTTGAAATTAATGGTAGCATATTGTTTTTACATACTTGCTAATCATTTTCAGATTCTGTCAAAAAAATCTGTAAGTAGATCTGAGCGCCATTTCACAAACATGCCGAATGGTTGACTCTATTTTGAGGTTTGTTAGGCTAGTTGTAAGACAATCCATTTGGCAAAAACAATGTTTGAAGCACAAAGAGCACAATTGGATCCAGGGACAATTACTGTAGGCTATTGGTAAAGAGAGTTCAAAGTCCTGGTTTTCACTGCCCAAATATCTTGTTTATTACCATTGGCCAAGACTTCCCAAAGATACATCAGAACCAGATGATAGGCGGCCATGTTGTCACCAGTCCCAGCATGCATCTGTGTGGCATCACATCACTGATTTTGATGACAGCTGCTATGTTGAGGTACATTTTGAATTTGAACTATGTGCATTGCCCACTGCTTAACCTTACGTAGTGTTTCTCAACCATTATTGTATCAGAGACTGCTAGCTATGGTCCTTTCTCCTTTGAGGACTGTTTACATTAAATCTAGCACTTGAGAATTGACTAAATCAGTGTCAGCTAACCATGTCATAGACCGATTAGAATCCTTTTAGGGATCAGAGGTTGAGAAACACTACTGCACATTTGGCCTTGAACATGATTCATAACAAACTCATAAAATGTTTTGGGAGAGTTACTCAATACTGCCAAGACTACCAACTCTTTTGGAATGATACCCTAGATTCTGAAAAAGAAGAGAAACACAATTCAATCACTTCATTCCACCGTTGTCACCTCGATTAGTGTAGGTCAGCTGCTGAGTGCAGTGAAAATCTCCAGTCCCTGCCTGGTTGGTGGTACTGATGAGAGATGGCAGGTAGTACTAGGTGGATTCCACCAGCTTTGTACAACTTTTAGGGCAGCATATGTATATACATGGTTCATGTCTAAATTGCTCAGTCAATTTGGTTGGGAATCATTGATGGATAGCATTATTCAAATGTTATCTCTCATTTTCAATGAAATTTAAGTCAGGTCGGAGACTGGACCACTCAGGAACACAAACCACTTCTTGGATGTGTCTTTGGCCTTAAATTGTGTGTAATTGTCCTGCTGACAAATAAAACTCTATCCCAGGTTTATGTCTTCAGGAATTGTGGCAGGTTCTCCTCTAAAATTTTTGCTGGGATTTGCTCCTTTTATATTTAATTTGATCCTGGCACTGTTGTCACCTTGTTCAGTGAAGGTCAGCTGCTGAGTGCAGTGAAAAGGCTCAAGCCCCTGTCTGTTTGATGGTACTGATGAGAGATGGCAGCTAGCCTAGCATACTGTAGTAACAAGGCACAATTATTTTAGTGGGTTTTACAATGTGAAAAGAATTGTCAATAAACAAAAAAAACATCTTCAAATCAAACTGGTGTAGATGTTACCGTGAAATGCTTGCTTTTGAGACCTTCCCAATGATGCAGTGTTAAAAATAGTCAAATAGTAACATGAAGAAAAATATAAAATACAAAAGAATGGAGCTACAGAGTACCAGTATCAGGACAAAGTTCCAAGTACAAGGTATTTGAGGTAGATACAGTATGTACATGAAGGCAGGGTCAAATGACAAGGCATCAGGATAGATAATAATACGATTCAAATATAGTACAGAGTAGCAGCAGCAAATGATGAGTGCAAAAGTGTGTCTGTGTGTCTGATTGTGCATGTGTGTGTGTGTGTGTGTTATAAAATGTGTGAAATGCTTGTTAATGTATGTGATGTCAACAGCGTTATATTTTCTGGTTGACCTCAATATTGACTGGCTTTCATCAAGCCTAAAATAGTGTATAAGCGATCATACAAGGTCTTTTGTAATGTTTCCTATGTTGAAGATGTGAAAATTATTTGTTCGTCTGATGTGTGTAATAAGGAACACTTGAAGCAGTTACGAAATAGCTTTTTCAGGTTACTGACAGGCATGAGCACATAAAAAAACTGACTGTTTAAACTGCCAAATCCACATGGATAGATGATTAATTGAAACACTGTATGGCTGATAGAGATGAGGCTAAGGGAATGGCAAATAAGTCTGGCAACGCAGCAGATTGGCAAACATGAGATATCACATAACTAATGGACGGATCGACATTTGCAGAATGGTTACCTGGAGGATAATGGGGGAGGATCATGCTTTTTCAATTTCACTCAAGAGGAGGGTTTAGTATTTTTTTTAAAATCTGCAACAGTCCAGTGGAGGGTCATGTAATTTGGAATTGATGAAATTTCTATGTTTCTCAGTGTTTTAGAATGAGTTGCTTATTAGGCTGTATATCGATGTGTGCCTGACGCCGCTACTGATTCTCCTGGCCACACAATATCAGGTGCGCCTATAGGATATTTAGTGTGGTCTCAATCAAATGGTCCATAGCCTATAAGCTATAGGCTAAGAAGTGTATGCTTGGAGAAGAACAGAGCAAAGTCATATTTCTAAGATAGCTGCTGGGATGGTGTAAAATGTTTATTACAGCAACAGGCAAACGACAGGTCAAGGCAGACAGGGGTCGATAATCCAGAGTAGTGGGGCAAAAGTACAGGACGGCAGGCAGGCTCAGGGTGGGCAGAGATCAGTAATCCAGAGTAGGGGCAAAGGTACAGGATGGCAGGCAGGCTCAGATCAGGCAGAGATCAGTAATCCAGAGTAGAGGCAAAGGTACAGGACGGCAGGCTCCAAATCAGGGCGTGACAGGCCTACCTGTTTGACAGACAAAATTAGGCTATAGGCTACTTTAGCCATAGATTTGTCGGGTCAATTCCTCCACCCACCATGCACTCTAGCCTTCCTCTGTGTCAGTGAAGGGCTGTTAAGTTAAAACCAAGACTCGTAATTAGAGGGTATAAGAGGGTAAAGAAAATGACAAAAAACACAGGCTGATTATATAAAGTGCTTTATGCTAGAACAAGCTGTAAAACATCTGGGAAAGATGTGACTCCGATGCATATGGGGATATCATTGTTTTGTTTCACATTGAGGCTGAGCAACAACCTTCTATAGCCAAGGAGACAAAAAATGTACTTTGTTTGGGAACTAATCTAATTCTGTCACTTTTATTTTTTACCTTTTATTTAACTAGGCAAGTCATATAAGAACAAATTCTTATTTACAATGATGGCCTACCCACCCCAGCCAAACCCTCCCCTGATGATGCTGGGCCAATTGTGCGCCGCCCTATGGGACTCCCAATCACGGCCGGTTGTGACACAGTCTGGGACCGAACCAGGGTCTGTAGTGACACCTCTAGCACTGCAATACAGTGGCATAGACCACTGCGCCACACGGGAGGTTAGTCACTTTCTGTACAATAGAAGATGTTTAAACCCAGACAGCTTTTAGGGGAACACTTGTATCAATTTGGAATCTCGTTGGGTTAAGCCACGGAAGAAGAGTAACCAGAAATCAAAGCTTACATTTTTCTGTGCCAGTAGGCCTACTCTGTCTGAGGTGGAAAGGTAGGCCTAACTTTTGAAAGTACCATGCTCAGATTACTAATCATGTCTCAGATTAAATTATTTACAAACAGGGATGTTTTGATGCAAACAAGACACTTATTTGTCATTGGAGAGATATGATAAAATGAACACATAGGCCAATCTCTCTGTCCATTCTTAGCCTGTAATTTCAGTATATTGTGTGGTATTAACAATTACTCTGCTAATAGGTCAAATGATGTAGAATTTTTATTAAAGGCTATTTTTTCTCGAACCTGCAAATACGATGGTAGATTCATGCAATGCTTTTACTATAAAGTTCATCTTTCCACCCCTATTCTTGTCCACAGTGGCTTGCGAACCCACAACCTTCTGGCCCGCAGCCCTGTGCGCTATTAAAATTCCTGCTTTACCATGTAATGTTTACAGGACGATGAACAGTTTCTAAAACATCATATCTAAGACTCTGGTCAGTCCAAGAAGTGAGGGTAAATGGTAGATGTGTTCTCTGCTATCCACTTTGTTATAATTATTATTTTGGGTATAGGGGATGGTCACTTGTTTTTTTAAGCGTTCAGAGAGCTGTTAGGTTAAATATATTTTGCTGAAGGGAGGGCCATATGTTTTCATTTCAAGACAGGTCCGATTTCAGCTCCATCTTTCATTGATGCTGATGGCTCATTCATGACAGAACCCTTTGATATTGACAGCCACTTTAATAACTTTTTTGTTGACAAGATTAGCAAACTTAGTCATGACGTGCAAACAGCAAATGCTGAGCCTTCATATTTATGCATAACGGACCAGATAATGGAAGACTTTGAATTGTGCAAAGTTAGTGTGGAAGAGGTGAAAAATTATTGCTATCTATAACTAAGGACAAACCACCTGGAACCGACAACCTGGATGGTAAAATTATTGAGGTTGGTAGCAGAATACATTATAGCTCCTATTTGATCTTCAATCTACAGCAAGCCTAGAAGACAGAGTATGTCCTCAGGCCTGGAGGGAGGCAAAGGTAATTCCGCTGCCTAAAAAGGGCAAGCACCCTTTAATAGATCACAGCAGACCAATCAGCCTGTTACCGGTGCCAAGCAAACTTTTGTAAAAAATCATGTTCGACCAAATACAATGCTACTTTACAGAAAACAAATTAACAGGGAAGGGCACTCAACATGCTCGGCACTGACACACATGGCTGATGATTGGCTGTAAGAAATTGCTAATAAGAAGATTGTGGGAGCTGTTTTGTTAGGCTTCAGTGCAGCCTTTGATATTATTGACCGTATCATATTGCTGAAAAAACATACCTGTTATAGATTAAAATCCTTTGCCTTGTCATGGATGTACAGTTACCTATTCAATAGAACACAGAGGTTTTTTGTTAATGGAAGCCTCTAATGCAGATTTGGTTGAGTGTGGTGTACCACAGGGTCGCCGGCTTGGACCATTATTGTTTTTTACTAATGACCTTCCACTGATCATGAATAATGCCTGTGTCCATGTACGCGGATGATTCAACAGTATACACGTCGGCTGCAATAGTAAAATAAATAACTGACACCCTTAACATATGGTAACTAGTAATAGGCTGGTGCTAAATATCAACAGAAAAATATTTAAATTTAATTTTTGGGACAATTCACTCGCTCCACCCTATACCTCATCTGGATCTGTTATTTAATAATGTGGCTATTGAGCGAGTTGAAGAGACTAAACTGCTGGTTACTAAAATGAGAAGAGGTCTGTCCATGATTCTATTGTGATTATTGTATTGTATTTATTATGGATCCCCATTAGCTTCTTTCTTGATATCTCAGTCAACCAGACAGGTCTTACAGGCCCTAGTTTTGTTGCACCTGGACTACTGTCCAGTTGTGTGGTCAGTTGCCGCAAAGAAGGGCATAGGAAAATTGCAGTTGGACCAAAAACAGAGCAGCAGGTATTGCACTTAGATGTACACAGAGTGCGAATTTCAACGACATGCATGTCAATCTCCCCTGGCTCAAAGTTGAGGAGAGGGCTGCATCACTGCATCACTATTGGTCTTTGTGTGAGGTGTTGATGTGTTAAAGGTACCAAACGGTCTGTTCAAGCAGTTGGCAAACAGTTCGGACACTCATCGGTATCACACAAGACATGCAACCAAAGATCTCTTCACAGTCCCCAGGACCAGAGCAGAGGCTGGGAAACACATAGTGTTAAATAGAGCCATGATTAAGTTGAACGTTTTTGCTACCCTAGGTAACTCAAGCTAGCAATAAGTGGCTGAATTGTAATGTAAATGTAGTGCTACGTATATTTATTTATATTATGTATTTTATTTGTTGTTGTGTTTCCTGTTTGCACCCCATGAAGAGAAACTATTATGACCACTCTATGAAAGGGGAGACTCACAAATACGTACATCTGTTGCTCTATGCTTGTCATACATACTCCTGCTTTCTCCCTCTGGCGCTCGACGTCGCCGGTCTACTAACCACCGGTCCTGGAAACCCACATTGCGTACACCTGGCAACCATCATTGCGCACACCTGTTCCCCATCGTTAAGCACACCTGGACTTCATCACCACCCTCATTACTCTCCCTTCATATAGCCCTCACTCACCAACCTCACTCGTCAGGCAGTGTTGTTTCTGTTTTCATGTCCAGATGCGTTGCTTGTTTTGTAACTCTCCATGATCGTTATTATTAAGCTCACCATCTGCACCTGCTTCCTGACTCCCTGTGTCTTTGTTCCAGAACATTGCCTCTGAAATCATGGAAGCAGCAGATGATTACACCATCTTCCAGACGGTTTAGGAACAGGGTCATCTACTCCACCAACACCACAACCAGCTGGCTTTACTGTGTACGACCCTGAAGGAAGTCCTCCGCATTCTCCACCTCCTTGACTCCACCAGCAAAGTTCTCCATACCTCTGACGGAGGGCCTCCTACCACGGGTTGTCACAGGGAGCCAGTTCCCCAGCCTACCCAGCCATCCGCCCAGGTCAGTGATGCCCAACTGTCCCTTCAGGAGAAGTATGATGGCACTCCATCGAAATGCTGTGGTTTCCTACTCCAGTGCACCCTCTATTTTGCCTATCAGATGGAAGCACCCTCCACCGAGAGGTCCAAGGTTGCCATGGTGATTTCCCTGCTGTCCGGACTGGGTGCCTATGAGAGGTTCAGGGTGGTCTACGACCATCCTCCTGAGAGGGAGGTGAGCAACTTTTCCAACTCCAGCTGGGTGCCCAGACAGTTGAGGAGTATGTCATCACCTTTCGGACTATGGCAGCCTTCAGTGGATGGAATGAGCTGGTGCTCCTTACTCTATTCAGGAGTGGACTGCGCAAAGAGGTCTTGGATGCTCTTATTGCAATGGCCATCCGTCTGGATAACCTTCTTTGGGAGCGTCGGTGTCCAACTCACCCCCCTCCTTTGGCTGTCCTGAGGCAGAGCATGAACCCATAGAGGTAAGGGCCACACACCTCTCTGTAGCAGAGCGGCGTCGCTGGCGATAGCTGGAGCTCTGCCCCTATTGAGGCCAGGAGGGGTACCAGCTTCAGCGGTGTTCAGTACGTCCTAACCCGTGGTCCACTAGAGCAGAAGGGCGGCCCTATGAGCAGAAGGGCGGCCTTCCGTCTCCCAGTTAGGCGTGAGTATTCTATTATCATTGTTATCCTCCAAACCCTTTCTGATTCCCATTTCGCTGGCTGTCCCTCAAGTGTTGTCTCTACAGCTGTAGTGGACTCAGGTGCCACGGAAGTTTATCGATGAAGCCCTTGCCTCCTCCCTGAACTTAACCTCATTTTCAGGTCTCTCCAGAGATGTTTGACCGGATTCAAGTCTGGGCTCTGGCTAGGTCAGTCAAGGACATTCAGAGACTTGTCCTGAAGCCACTCCTGTGTTGTCCTAGCTGTGTGCTTAGGGTCATTGTCCTTTTGGAACAGACTGGACCCCAGTCTGAGGTCCTGTGCTATCTGGAGCAGGTTTACATCAAAGATCTCTCTGTACTTTGCTCTGTTCAACTTTGCCTTGATCCTGACTAGTCTTCCAGTCCCTGCCGTTGAACAACATCCCCACAGCATGATGCTGCCTCCACCATGCTTCACCATATGGATGGCGCCAGGTTTCCTCCAGACGTGATCCTTGACATTCAGGCCAAAGAGTTCAATCTTGGTTTCATCAGACCAGAGAATCTTGTTTCTCATGGTCTGAGAGTCTTTAGGTGCCTTTTGGCAAACTCCAAGCGGGCTGTCATGTGTCTTTTACTGAGGAGTGGCTTCCGTCTGGCCACTCTACCATAAAGGCCTGATTGGTGGAGTGTTGCAGAGATGGTTGTCCTGGAAGGTTCTCTCATCTCCACAGAAGAACTCTAGAGCTCTGTCAGAGTGGCCATCCAGTTCTTGGTCACCTCCCTGACCAAGGCCCTTCTCCCCCGATTGCTCATTTGTCTGGTGGCCAGCTCTAGGAAGAGTCTTGGTGGTTCCAAACTTCTTCCATTTAAGAACGATGGAGGCCACTGTGTTCTTGGGGATCTTCAATGCTGCAGACATTTTTGGTACCCTTTCCCAGTATTGTGCCTCCTGGAGTTCTACGAACAATACCTTCGACCTCATGGCTTGGTTTTTGCTCTGACATGCACCTTCAACTGTGGGACCATATATAGACAGGTGTGAGCCTTTCCAAATCGTGTCCAATCAATTGAATTTACCACAGGTGGACTCCAATCAAGTTGTAGAAACATCTCAAGGATGATCAATGGAAACAGGATGCACCTGAGCTCAATTTCGAGTCTCATAGTAAAGGGTTTTGAATACTTATGTAAATAATACATTTGCAAAAATGTGCTCGCTTTGTTGTTACAGGCTATTGTGTGTAGATTTTAGAATAAGACTGTACCATAACAAAATGTGGAAAAAGTCAAGGGGTCTGAATGCTTTCCGATGGCACTGTTTTACAGATAGACAGACACAGATGGTCCATAAAAAGTTTTTTTTAAATATAGGCAATATATTTCATATCAGTATGGGTTACAGGCCCCGGCAATGAGTGCTGATGGTCGATCACATTGTCTTCTCAGATGTGTTTATATTCTGACTGACTCTAGAAGTGGTCATTTACCAGGCAGTGTCTTATGTGGACACTGACTTCCTGGTCAGTGCGACTGACCCTGAGTGGTCCTTCACCAGGGGTGGATTTGACATGGCTTCACTTTTCCAATTGAATCAAGAGTGTGGTCAGTGAAAGTGTCATACTGACTCCTGTCTTGATCCTCACTGTAATACTCTCTATCCCTTTTGTATTTACCCCCCCCCTCTAGCTTCCTCCCTCCTCTCAGTGTCAGACTAAGGAATTATTACAGGATGTACCTAGCATCATGTCACCTTGTCCCAGCCTTGAACGGACCTCAAACAACCACAGAAAAAAAATAAAAGAGACTGAACGTTTTGTCTGTCACAAACTCACGGTCATTTTGTGGTGCTTAATGCAGCCTCGTATTCAGGGTTGACAAATCTCCTAAACTTTGGGAGTTTTACTGTAACATCCCTCAATTGTTATTATATTTGGCAAACCATGAACAAATGTTGCTATTTAAATGCAGAAGACAGTTAAATTCCACTAACATGACTGAATTCCTGATTAGTCTGACAAAAATAGGCATCATTGGGACCCGTGGAGAGGAGTGATAGAAAGAGTGTCGTTTTTCAGCTTTGTCCAAATGTATGCCCTAATACGTGCAAGATGAATCCTGTCCCTGACCATCAATTATCATAATTTGCCAAAACCAAGTGACTAACCAAGTAGAGATGTCATCTGACTGTCTTTGGTTTTTGCCATGTGATGCATTTTAATGGATTCTCAGCCTCAATGTTTAGGGGACTGATTGACTCAGTCTCTCCACATTTGAATCAACAGACATGTTCTGCAGGCCAAAATGTGACTGTAGCTAACTACAAGCATACATAGTTTGGGCTCAGCTCAGCATGTCATCGTTGCCTTTGAAGAGCAGCTATGGACAAAGTGTTAGTGAGGAGAGTGGAGCCCTGCCTACGAGGTCTGCTCTGAGAAACCATACCTACTGTACAGTACATAAAACATCTAATTGCAACATCTGTATTGACAACAGAAAGTACCAGTTGTGTTGAAATACCCACCTCACTTTCCCATACAAATCATATACCCACCCCACTCTCTCAGACCTAATCTGTCTTTGCATAGAAACTACAGTAACAGCGCAGTCTGTCTCTATACACAGCAGTATGTATACAAATTGGAGTCTACAGTAGAGTAAGCAGTCTCCTTGTGGTCCTGCACATCAAACAGACTCACAAAGAAAGAATCTGGGGAGGGTTTGTGTTGTTCTTCTGTTTTGGCCTGTCATACTCACTGTGTGGAGGGGGAAAGGATGACAGGACGTGGGCAGAGAGGTTATGGCTGTACCACAAGGAGAGGTTGACAATAAGGTAAGGTATGGGAGGGTAATGCATGCCTTTTCTGACAGTAACATTTTTTGTGGTTCCCCATCTGAAGCGGGCCGAGAGACACTCCAACATAATTACACAGCATGTGAAAACTGAAGAGGATGTTCCCTACAAGAGGGGAGTTGGATGGTCAGAGCAGAGTGGAAACCAGACTGCGAGAATGTGAATTTGTGATCTATGTGGGCATATCAAATCAAATCACATTTTATTGGTCACATGCGCCGAATTACAGTGAAATGCTTACTTACAAGCCCCTAACCAAAAATGCATTTAAAAAAAATATGAATAAGAATAAGAAAAAAAAGTAACAAGTAGTTAAATAGCAGCAGTAAAATAACAATAGTGAGACTATATACAGGGGGTACCGGTAATATGTACATGCAGGTAGAGTTATTAAAGTGACTATGCATAGATAATAACAGAGAGTAGCAGTGGTGTAAAACAGGGGGGGGGGGGCAATTCAAATATTCTGGGTAGTCATTTGATTAGATGTTCAGGAGTCTTGTGGCTTGGGGATAGAGGCTGTTTAGAAGCCTCTTGGCCCTAGACATGGTGCTCCGGTACCGCTTGCAGTGGAGTTAACAATTTTTAGGGCCTTCTTCTGATATCCTGGATGGCAGGAAGCTTGGCCCCAGTGATATACTGGGCCATACGCACTACCCTCTGTTGTGCCTTGCGGTCGGAGGCCGAGCAGTTGCCATACCAGGCAGTGATGCAACCAGTGCTCTCGATGGTGCAGCTGTAGAACCATTTGAGGATCTGAGGACCCATGCCAAATCTTTTCAGTCTCCTGAGGGGGAATAGGTTTTGTCGTGCCCTCTCACGACTGTCTTGGTGTGCTTGGACCATGTTAGTTTGCTGGTGATGTGGACACGAAGGAACTTGAAGCACTCAACATGCTCCACTGTGTCCCAGTGTGCACACCACATCTTTTCAACATGGATACTTGGTTGAGACGTTGATCAATGAGATTTCAACCTTTATTCACCCACTCAAAAAGATAACAAAGTTCAAATGGGAAATCAATGTCAGATATTTTGTATACCAAAACTTAATGTGTAATCACTGTGTTTCATCTAATCGCACAATAAACGACCTGGATTGCAGTTTGCAGTTGAGATTACATTAAAAATACATAATGCAATGGTGTTCTAGATTCTGCACAGATTATTATAGTAATTGTGAAGAGGATTACATAAGAAGACATTTATAGGTACAGTAACCTCAAAATGTGGCCATGGATGTGTTACTCAATTTAAAGAGATATTTTGGGATTTTGTCAATAAAGACCTTAATCTACTTCCCCAGAGTCAGATTAACTCAGGGATGCAATTTTTATCTCTGCATGCTACCATATACCCATATACTTCCAGACATTGCGCTATTGCTAGTTAGCATTGGCTCGCGAAACTACCTCTTAACTTCCTTCATACTGGACACAGAAACATAAAAATAGTATCCACGAGTTCATCTGAAAATCCTAAAGTATCCCTTTAAGGTTGAATAAATACTATTACATTAGTTTGTAATATAGCCTTAACTTTAGGCTAGTAACCGTATTACAAAAGCAACATTGAATTGTGTTTGGTTGACAACACAACCAAATATTAACATTTAAAGAAGTATCTAATGCTTGGGTAGTTTGATCTGAGCCACTGCCTTAATCCTATTCTTTAACTTTAACTTTTGGTTTAGTTGGAGATGTGAATTCAACATATAACTGATCTAAAATGTAAACACAACATGCAAAGTTTTGGTCCCATGTTTCATGAGCTGAAATAAAAGATCCCAGAAAATGTTCCATTTGCACAAAAAAAGCTTATTTCTCTCAAATTATGTGCACTAATATCAAGAAGCTGATTAAACAACATTATCATTACATTATCATTACAAGGTGCACCTTGTGCTGTGGACAATAAAATGCCACTCTAAAATGTGCAGTTTTGTCACACAACACAGGGAGTGTGCAATTGGCATACTGACTGGGCAAATGCTCACCTTCGAAGGCCTCTGGCACACTTCAGAAGTGCGCTCTTCACAGATTAATCCCAGTTTCAACTGTACCGAGCAGATGGCATATGTGTGGGTGACGTTGTCAACAGACTGCCCCATGGTGGGGTTATGGTATTGGCAGGCATAAGCTACAGACAACGAACGCAATTGCATTTTATCGATGGCAATTTGAATGCACAGAGATACAGTGACTAGATCCTGAGGCCCATTGTCGTGTCATTTATCCACTGCAATCACCTCATGTTTCAGCGTGATAATGCATGGCAACATGTCACAAGGTACTGTACACAATTCCTGGAAGCTAAACATTTTCCTGGAAGCTGAACATTGGCCTGCATACTCACCAGATATGTCACCCACTGAGCATGTTTGGGATGTTCTGGATCGAAGGTATTTGTAAAATCCATAGATTAGGGCATAATTCATTTATTTAAAGTGACTGATTTCCTAATGTGAACTGTAACTCAGTAAAATAGCCGAAATTGTTGCATGTTGCGTTTATATTTTTGTTCAGTGTAATTTGTTTACTTCTTGATAGGTCATTAGGCTATTTACTGTATTGCAAAAGTGATATTGAATTGTGTTTGTTTGTCAATCCAAACTTAATTTAAAGTGCATTTAAAGTATGATTTTTAGATTTAGTCATATTCTTCAACTTAGATTTAAGATGGAGAGGTGAATCCAACATATCAATTATTAATTTGTATACAAACTGTAATTAAAGCCAGACTAGTGGTTCCTCCTTTAAAAGTTGCGTCATGCTGCGGCACACCTTGCATGCTACCGCAGCACGTCATTTAATTCTCAGACATTTTTTCTGTTACTGCAAGTTATTGCTAATTTGACCATCAGAGGGCATCTTTGAGAAGCATTTGATAGTATTCAGTATTGGCATTACTGTAAGTCATTGGCACAGATGGAACTATCCAAGCGGAAGATACATCTCCTTCAAAATGTTGATATTTTCACAATTCAATATTCAGTTTGTCTACAAATTAATAATTTAAATGTTTGATTCATGTCTCTATCTCAACCAAAAGTCAAAGTTAAAGAATAGGACATAATCAGATCAAACTTTAAATACACTTGAACTTTAAATAAAGTTTGATTTGATTTAGTCCAATTCTTTAACTTTGACTTTTGGTTGAGATGGAGATGTGAATCAAACATATTTATTTTGAACTTGTAGATTAAATTTGAAATTGACCAAAGCTTGAAACCGTAGGCCTATATGTATTGGATCTTTTTTGTTGAACCCTGGGTTGAATTGACACTGGCTGTTGATGACTTTGCAAATGCCCATATTT
The DNA here is from genome assembly GCF_018296145.1 of Oncorhynchus tshawytscha. Classification (NCBI taxonomy): domain Eukaryota; kingdom Metazoa; phylum Chordata; class Actinopteri; order Salmoniformes; family Salmonidae; genus Oncorhynchus; species Oncorhynchus tshawytscha. Next base: position 2,774,218 of record NC_056451.1, read on the forward strand.
TCTACATTGTAGAATAAGAGTGAAGACATCAACACTATGAAATAACACAAATGGAATAATGTAGTAACCAAAAAAGTGTTAAACAAATCAAAACATTTTATTTTTGAGATTCTTCAAAGTAGCCACCCTTTGCCTTGATGACAGCTTTGCACACTCTTGGCATTCTCTCAACCAGCTTCATGAGCTTTTAGAAAAAGCTTTTAAGAAAAAGCTGTTGCGCAGCAACTCACTGCCTTCCTGAAGACAAACAATGTATACGAAGTGCTTCAGTCTGGTTTTAGACGCCATCATAGCACTGAGACTGCACTTGTGAAGGTGGTAAATTACCTTTTAATGGTGTCAGACAGGCTCTGCATCTGTCCTCATGCTCCTAGACCTTAGTGCTGCTTTTGATACCATCGATCACCACATTCTTTTGGAGAGACTGGAAACCCAAATTGGTCTACACGGACAAGTTCTGGCCTGGTTTAGATCTTATCTGTCGGAAAGATATCAGTTTGTCTCTGTGAATGGTTTGTCCTCTGACAAATGAAATGTAAATGCAGTGTTCCTCAAGGTTCCATTTTAGGACCACTATTGTTTTTGCTATATATTTTACCTCTAGGGGATGTCATTCGAAAACATAATGTTAACTTTCACTGCTATGCGGATGACACACAGCTGTACATTTCAATGAAACATGGTGAAGCCCCAAAATTACCCTCGCTAGAAGCCTGTGTTTCAGACATAAGGAAGTGGATGGCTGCAAACTTTCTACTTTTAAACTTGGACCAAACAGAGATGCATGTTCTAGGTCCCAAGAAACAAAGAGATCTTATGTTGAATCTGACAATTAATCTTGATGGCTGTACAGTCGTCTCAAATAAAACTATGAAGGACCTCGGCGTTACTCTGGACCCTGATCTCTCTTTTGACGAACATATCAAGACTGTTTCAAGGACAACTTTTTTTCCATCTACGTAACATTGCAAAAATCACAAACTTTCTGTCCAAAAATTATGCAGAAAAATTAATCCATGCTTTGTTACTTCTAGGTTAGACTACTGCAATGCTCTACTTTCCGGCTACCCGGATAAAGCACTAAATAAACTTCTGTTAGTGCTAAATACGTCTGCTAGAATCCTGACAAGAACCAAAAAATTTGATCATATTACTCCAGTGCTAGCCTCCCTACACTGGCTTCCTGTTAAGGCAATAATGTTTTTAGAAATTCTTTCAAATTAATTAAAAATTAAAAGCTGAAATGTCTTGCGTCAATAAGTATTCAACCTCTTAGTCATATAATTAGTTGCATGGACTCACTCTGTGTGCAATAATAGTGTTTAACATAATTTTTGAATGACGACCTTATCTCTGTACCTCACACATACAATTATCTGTATGGTCTCTCATTCGAGCAGTGCATTTCAAACACAGATTCAACCACAAAGACCAGGGTGCAAGGGCGGACGCCGGACTGGAGAAGCAGGTACGGGGAGTCAGACATTTATTTGGAAACAGACCGAACAAGACAGGAACAGCGTCAGCACTCGGGTAACACGGACATATGATGAACAATGCAGCAGCGGGGAACAGAGCTGAGGAACTGACAAATATAGGGGAGGTAATAAACAGGTGATTTGAGTGAGTCCAGGTGAGTCCAATATCGCCTGATGGGGGAAGGCAGGTGTGCATAGATGATGGTGGCAGGAGTGCGTAATGCAGGGAAGCCTGGCGCCTATAAGCGCCAGGGGGAAGAGAGGGAGCAGGCCTGACAGTACCCCCCCCCCCTCTCCCCCCTAGGGGCGTCCCACCTGTGTGAGCCAGCCGAGACTTGGGCAAGCCGGCTGGGGGTATGGGAGCCTGTCGTTCCCGCTCCCGATGATAGGGCAGAGCATGACGTGGGATGGGAACCAGCCGAGCCAACCGAGGCAAGGAAACCTTTTGAGACAGCTAGGACAGCTAGGACATGGAAGCCCGACGAGCTGGCTTAGGCACCCCCGGTTCCATCAGCGGTTCCATCAGCGGCTCCATCAGCGGTGGTGGAATCCAAGCCCGACGTCACCAACAAAACAGGAAAACTTACGATCCGGCTGAGGCTCGTGGGTTGGGTGCCAACGGGGGCAAGGAAACGGGGGCAAGGAAACCATTCAAGCCAGCTAGGGCGTGGAAGCCCGACAAGCTTGCTAGGCACCCCCGGTTCCATCGGCAGCGACCCGGGACCGACGTCACCATCAACCAGAACGCCAGTACTCCCCGATGCTTCGTGTGATGGCTGCTGCATTCTGTAAGGGCCGATGCCGGACAGGAGAAGCAGGTATGGGGAGTCAGACATTTATTCGGGAACAGACATAGAACAAGACAGCACAGGGGTGACACGGACACATGACAAAAATGCAGCAGCGAGAACAGAACTGGGGAACTGACAAATATAAGGAAGGTAATAAACAGGTGATTGAGTGAGCCCAGGTGAGTCCAATATCTCTGAAGTGCGTGACGAGGGAAGGCAGGTGTACGTAAATGATGGTGGCAGGAGTGCGTAATGCAGGGCTGCCTGGCGCCCACGAGCACCAGGGGGAAGAGCGGGAGCAGGCGTGACACAGGAAGTTTTTCCAATGCCTCACAAATACAGTATTGGTACATGTGTAAAAACTTTAAAAGCAGACATTGAATATCCCTTTGACCATGATGAAGTTATTAATTACACTTTGGATGGTGGATGGTGATGGAAAGAAATTCGAAAGAAGTTAGCTGAGAGGAAAGAAACCGCTCAGGGATTTAACCATGAGGCCAGTGGTGATTTTAAAACTGTTACCAAGTTTAATGGCTGTGATAGGAGGAAACTGAGGATAGATCAACAACATTGTAGTTACTAACCTAATTGACAGAGTGAAAAGAAGAAAGTGTACAGAACTTGCAAGAATCACTTGCACAATGTGAATGTAATATAATCTCTACTGCAATCCAGGGCTTTTGGTTGTGCTATTGGCACAGAGATGACAAGTAGTTGAATACATACAACATATCTGACTTTGTATTCCCACATTAACATTTTTGTGCTTTTAAGTGGTTGAAAGCGAAGTGATAACACAGTAAGATGACAACTAAACCAAATATATGACATTGTTTTTCTATTGGAATTTGGTTATGCAACAAGATTCTGTCTTTTCAGTGGGCAAATAAAGGTTGAAATCTCGTTGACCAATGTCTCAACCAAAAATTCTCAGATTTCCCACTTTGAAATTAAGTGGTGTGCCCAGTGGGATGAAGTGCTTTGGCAGCTTGGTGACGTCATCTAGCACCGGGTCTTTGAGCTTGATTATCACCTCAGAGATCAGCGAGAGTGGTGAGACAGGTTGATGTCTTTTATGTTGTGACCCTGCTGTGCTTGGAACCTGACACACTATGACTTCTCCATGACTCTGCTTTCAACAGACCAGAGGACACACACCTGTAAGTCAAACAGCTGTGTTCAACTACCTCTGCAAGCTCCAGGGCAGTGCACTCCCTTTGGGCCACATGCTTTCTACACCATGTGTGTCACATCTGGTATGCACTTTCTCCTTTTAGCCCACAGAGGGTTGTTGTTATTGACTGTGCACACATTATTAGCAACAGATCAGAGCCATTCTGAAATGGAACTGTCAATATCCATCAGCACATCTCTTGATCTAATCTAAGAGAGAGAGAGAGCGAGAGCGAGAGAGCGAGAGCGAGAGCGAGAGAGCGAGAGAGAGAGAGAGAGAGAGAGAGAGAGAGATGTTGCTGTACATAATGTTGCTGTTACCGTCTCTTATGACCGAAAATAACTTCTGGACATCAAAACTGGGATTACTCACCATGAACTGGAAGAAGATTTTTCCTTTAACAAGTCCGACAAGAAAGATATACGGAGGAAAAGAGGACGCAGAATGGGCTGCCTTTGGAGAATCTGTAGACGAGCGAGTAAACTCCCACTGCCATCAATTCTACTTGCTAAGATGCAATTGGAAAATACCATTTCTGATCTACGATTATGATTATCCTACCAACGGGACATTAAAAACTGTAATATCTTATGTTTCACAGAATTGTGGCTGAACAACGACATGGCTAATATAGAGCTGGAGAGATTTTCAATGCACTGGCAGAACAGAGAAGTTACGTCGGATAAGACGAGGGGTGGGGGTGTGTGTATATTTGTCAATAACAGCTGGTGCGCAATGTCCTAATATTAAAGAAGTCTCGAGGCATTGCGCACCTGAGGTAGAGTACCTTATGATAAGCTGTAGACCACACTATCTACCAAGAGAGTTCTCATCTATATTATTCGTAGCCATCTATTTACCACCACATACCAATGCTGGCACTAAGACCACACTCAACCAAATCTATAAGGCCATAAGCAAACAGGAAAATACTCACCCAGAAGCAGCGCTCCTAGTGGCCGGGGATCTTTAATGCAGGCAAACTTAAATCCGTTTTACCAAATTTTTACCAGCATGTCACATGTGCAACCAGAGGGGAAAAAACTCTTGACCATGTCAGGATTTGGCCAGGGTTGTTCCGGTTTTGGTCACTAGATGCCCCCATTGTGCTTTTTGACCCTTTTGTTTTCCCTTGTTCCCAGTTATTATTTGCACCTGTGCCTCGTTTCCCTTGATTGTATTTAAACCCTTAGTTTTCCTCAGTTCTTTGCTCTGTGTTTGAATGTTAGCACCCAGCCCCAGTGATGCTGTGAACATTTGTTGCGTCAGTTGGACTCTCTTGTGGTACTCTGTTTTTGTTCTTGTTTGTTTATTTTAAAAAATTATCTTTTGAGGCTTTTTTCTGCTGTACCTACCACCTTGTGGATTTACCTTTTTGACTTGGGGGATTACCTTTGTTCTCTTGGAATTACTTTTGACTTTGTGGATTTATATTTTTGCCTGAAGAACTTTCCTTTTACTTTATTAAAACACCGTCTCAAGTACTGCTGTGTCTGCCTCATCTTCTGGGTTCTGCCGACTGTTCGTGGTTCAGTTTGCTAAGTGACTGTTTTTCACACCGGAGACCCGGGTTCGTAACCGGGTCCTGACAGACCACTTTTATTCCACACACAGAGATGCATATGTAACAGTATAGCTTTTATCCGTCCCCTCGCCCCGACCCAGGCTCGAATCAGGGACCCTCTGCACTCAGACAATAGTCACCCACGAAGCATCGTTACCCATTGTGTCACAAAAGCTGCAGCCCTTGCAGAGCATGGGGAACAACTACTTCAGGTCTCAGAGTGAGTGACGTCACAGATTGAAACACTATTAGCGCGCACCACTGCTAACTAGCTAGCCATTTCACATCGGTTACACATACAAAGCTCTCCCCTACCCTCCATTTGGCAAATCTGACCATAATTATATCCTCCAGTTTCCTGCTTACAAGCAAAAACTAAAGCAGGAAGTACCAGTGACTCGCTCAATATGCTACACTACAGGACTGTTTTGCTAGCACAAACTGGAATATGTTCCTCGATTCAACCAATGGCATTGAGGATTATACCACCTCAGTCATCTGCTTCATCAATAAGTGCATCGACAACGTCGTCCCCACAGTGACCGTGCGTACATATTCCAACCAGAAGCCAGGCAACATCCGCACCAAGCTAAAGGCTAAAGCTGCCGCTTTCAAGGAGCGGGACACTCATCTGGACGCCTATAAGAAATCCTGCTATGCACTCAGACTAACCATCAAACAAGCAAAGCGTCAATACAGGATTAAGATTGAATCCTACTGCACCGGCTCTGATGCTCTTCGGATTTGGCAGGGCTTGAAAACTGTTATGGAGTACAAAGGGAAACCCAGATGCGAGCTGCCCAGTGATGTGAGCCTACCAGATGAGCTAAATGCCTTCTATGCTTGCTTCGAGGCAAGCGACACTTAACCTCTTGAAGCCAGGGGGCACTATTTTTATGTTTGGAAAAATAACGTTCCCAAAGTAAATGGCCTATTTCTCAGGACCAGATGCTAGAATATGCATATAATTGACAGATTAGGATAGAAAACACTCTAAAGTTTCCAAAACTGTCAAAATTTTGTCTGTGAGTTAAACAGAACTGATATTGCAGGCTAAAACCTGAGGAAAATCCAATCAGGAAGTGCCCCTGTTTTTGAAATCTCTCTTGTTATGCATCCCTATTGCCCATTTAAAGGGATATCAACTATATTCATTTTTTCTGTGGCTTCCCTAAGGTGTCAACAGTCTTTAGACATAGTTTCAGGCTTTTATTTTGAGTGTGAAGGATCACATTGCGTAAGTGGGCAGGTGGGGGCTCTCAGAGTGAGTTTTGCACTGAAGAGTAAAGCGGCCATTGTTCCTCCCGGTCCTATTGAAAAAGCTACACACCCGGTTGATATATTATCGAATATATATTTTAAAAACAACCTGAGGAATGATTATAAAAAACGTTTGACATGTTTCTGTGGACATTATGGATATTATTTGGAATATACGTCTGCGTTGTCGTGACCGCTCTTTCCTGTGGATTTCTGAACATAATGCGACAAACAAAAGGAGGTATTTTGGGTATAAAAATAATCTTTATGGAACAAAAGGAACATTTGTTGTGTAACTGGGAGTCTCGTGAGTGAAAACATCCGAAGATCATCAAAGGTAAACTTTTAATTTGATTGCTTTTCTGATTTTCGTGACCTAGCTACTTAATGCTTAGTGTACACAATGTTATGTTATCCTATCGATAAAGTTACACAAACGCTTGGATTGCTTTCGCTGTAAAGCATAATTTCAAAATCAGAGACGACTGGTGGATTAACAAAAGGATAAGCTGTGTTTTGCATTATTGCACTTGTGATTTCATGAATATGAATATTTTTTAGTAATATTATTTGACTGTGGCGCTATGCTATTCAGCGTTGCTGATGACAATTATCTCGCTACCGGGATGGGTAGCGTCAACAAGTTAAGCCAGGTGAGGTCACCGCATGTGTGGGGGGTGGAACAAAAGGGCTAGCTAAGGAATATTGAGCAGGGCTGGAGGCTCTACAATGAAATAAGACAATAATCACTAACCAAAACAGCAATGGACAAGGCATATTGATATTAGGGAGAGGCATGTGTAGCCGAGTGATCATAGGGTCCAGTGAGTAGCTAGGCGAGCTGGAGACATGGCGATTCAGACAGCTTGCAGGCCGGGGATAGCAGGCTAGCAGATGGGCCTTTGGGGGACGTTGCAACGGGAGAGCCTGTTGAAAACTTCTTGGACGGATACATCGGCAGACCAGTCGTGATGGACTGGCGGGGCTCAATGTCGGCAGTAAACGGGTCCTGGTCAATTGGCAAAATAGGTATTGTAGCCCAAGAATTGGCTGATGGACCTCTTCAGCTAGCTGGGAGATGGGCCTAGCTCAAGGCTAGCTCTAGGCTAACTGGTGCTTGCTTCGGGACAGAGACATTAGCCAGGAGTAGCCACTCGGATAGCAGCTAGCTAGCTGCGATGATCCTGTGTACAGGTTCAGAGGTTGAATCCGGAGATGTGGTAGAGAAAAAACAGTCCGATATGCTCTGGGTTGACATCATGCTGTGCAGACTGGCAGGAATGAACCGGGCTGAGGCTGGCTGATGTCCGAGTTAACGGTGATGACCGCTAACTAGCTAACTGACTACTAGCTAGTTATCTGGCTAGCTTCTGATGGGGGTTCCAGTTCTAAAGTGTAAAAAATAGCAGATCCGTACCACATTGGGTGAGGTGGGTTGCAGGAGAGTATGTTCAGTCGGAAGACAGAAATTGAGATTTAAAAATATTAAAATATTAAAAATTAAAATATTAAAAATATATATGAAGAAAAATATATATACATGGGACAAGACAAACAGACGTCCTACTGCTACGCCATCTTGGATTAGAATAGGAGATGGGTCCTGTAGATGAAGGGTCCCATGTAGCTCAGGTGGTAGAGCATGGTGCTTCCCACGGGGGACAAGTACGAAAGTGTATGCACTCACTACTGTAAGTCGCTCTGGATAAGAGTGTTTGCTAAAATGATTTAAAAAATGAAACCCGAAGGAGATCTGAAATTACATCAGTTTTGTGCCCTTTAAGAGCCTGGTGACCCTGGCACCTGTTTAAAGGCCAGCAGAGGTGAGTCTGCTGTCTCCTCCTGAGGGGTGCAGAGTGAGATCCTACGAGGACACACAGGTGGTCAAGGACTGGGAACTGGCACCTCTCCCAGCGTAATTTGCAACAGAGGTGGAACTGCTCTGGGGATTTGAATTCACTACTATGAAATCACTTAGAATTTGGTACAAAAACGACTTTTTAGATGTCAGAGTAATTAGTTTCAGTTTGGGAATTTAGGAAAGACCCTGCCTAACAACCTGCAGAAAACATGAGTAGAGCAGAGGCAGGGGATGACACTCCTCTAAGAGTGTCAAGAGAAAGCTAATCTAATCTAATCTAATGCAGTGTATTGATGTATGAATCATGGACCGTGCGTGACTATCTTTTCCGCAAAAGCATACATTTCGGTGGCTTATCAATGATAACATATTGCATCTAGTGAGTAATAAACTGGTATAGGAAAACTGTTGCTGCTGTTTAATCACACATCGATATATTCAAAACTTCGCTGTTGGATTCCAATACTGTTGATTTAGAATATAGTGCTTACATAAGGCCACTTTTTACCATAGTGAGGTTCTCAGTATAATCAAGAGGTAATGAATCATACTGTGTATGGGCTTACCTGCTAATAGCTTCTGTTTTGTTTCCCAGTTTTCTCCAGAACTGTAGTGTTGGTATTAAAGGAAGGGGCTGTTTTAGGGTCTTTAACTTCTTGGCGCACCCATCCCGTTAGTGGGATCATTTTCGTCAACATCCTCTGAATTGCAGAGCACCCAATTCAAATTAAATTACTAAAAATATTTAATTTTCATGAAATCACAAGAGCAATATACCAAAACACAGCTTAGCTTGTTGTTAATCCATCTGGTGTGTCAGATTTCAAAAAAGCTTTACAGCAAAAGCTATCCAAGCATTTATGTTAGGACATCTCTCTCAGCAGACAAAACATTACAAACAGCTAGCAGCAAAGCAGATTGGTCACGAATGTCAGAAAAGCAATAAAATGAATCGCTTACCTTTGATGATCTTCGGATGTTTGCACTCATGAGACTCCCAGTTACACAATAAATGTTCCTTTTGTTCCATAAAGATTATTTTTATATCCAAAATACCTCCATTTGTTTGGCTCATTTTGTTCAGAAATCCACAGGCTCGAGTGGTTACGACGGAGCAGACGAAAATTCCAAATAGTATCCGTAAAGTTCGTAGAAACATGTCAAACGTTTTTTATAATCAATCCTCAGGTTGTTTTTACAATAAATAATTGATAATATTTCATCCGGACCGTAGCTTTTTCAATAGGAGAGAGAGAGAAAATGTCTGCTCCAAGCTGTTGCGCATGCAAAACTCTGCTGGCACCCAGCCATCCTCTGACTTGATGTGATCCTTCTCGCTCATTTTTCAGAATAAAAGCCTGAAACTATGTCTAAAGACTGTTCACACCATGTGGAAAGGAATATGGTTGATATCTCTTTAAATGGAGCGAATGCATGCAATGGAACAGGGAGATTCGTTTCTCTTAGGCACTTCCTTGTTGGATTTTCCCCAGGTTTTCGCCTGCAATATCAGTTCTGTTATACTCACAGACAATATTTTGACAGTTTTGGAAACTTTAGAGTAATTCTTCTGGTCCTGAGAAATAGGCAGTTTCATTTAGGTACGTTTTTCATCCAAACATCAAAATACTGCCCCCTCCCCATTTCCCTCTCTCCCTCTCCTCTCTGGCTGAGTTTTCTCCAGCCCTCCTCCAGTCACCCTGCTGTGGAGTGATCTTGGCAGAAGCTTGGCAGATTGATTACAGGACTAGAAGCACAAGACTGCCTCTATACACAGCAGCACCTCATCCTCATACATACAGTACTCCTCAGTGGAAGTGATGTCTGGGTACACACAGAGGTGTCCCGAACACCAATATCCTTAAACAAGTTACTCTGCAAGTTACCCAGGAGAGAACCTTGCTTAACATCTTCTTTCATGCTCTAATGTATTGGATTGAACATTCTCAGAAAAAAATGCTCAGTCCTCATCAGACAACAGGACATGAAATAAAACATTACTATCAAAAACCAATTAAAATGTACAGGTCCTTAAGAACATAATACATTTACCATACAAACTGACTGCATGTTAACAGTAGCCTGCACCGTATGTGTCTGTGATTGGAATAATTTGAGTTATTTCCTCTGTGAGTTACAGTGAACATCATAATCCCAAACCACAGAGGATCCCACCCTAGGACTCCCTTCAGCTGATTATCTGATTGGACGTCCTACTGGTCGATATCGGAGCTCAGGCCGCTCTGTGAGTACAGGGAAAATATTTTTTCTCAGTCTTTCACTCTACAGTTCTCTCTCTCTCTCTCTCTCTCACACACACACACACACACACACACACACACACACACACACACACACACACACACACACACACACACACACACACACACACACACACACACTCCTTACTAAGAGAAGCCACTGTAGAGACATTTAATTTGTGTCCGCTAACACTGATAAGGTGGAAATCCAAGGCCTTAGCAATGCAGTCAGGAGAAACATTCGAAAATAAATCATACGCTAAATTACATTCTTAAATTGTGTTCACAGTCGTTGATGCAGGCAGGGATCTCTGCTTGCTCAAAAGTTCTTGGCATATCAGGTTCTATGGAAATACAATATGTATTACTGGATATTCCACCGGGATCGCTTGTGTGCAGCTATCAATCACTCTGGATGTGTGTATAAAATATATTTGTGTGAGTGTCTGTGGTATTTGTGTTTTAATTCATATTTCTGTGTGTGTGTGTATGTGTGTGTGTACGTTATCATGTAAATATTTGCATGTATGATAGAGTGGAGTGTGGAGAGGGCCTTCAGCAAACTAAAAATAATTTTGGGGAATCGACACCACTGTTGGAAGATGACCTGAATAACCCTTTCCTCTCTTTCTCGGTTTCTCTGTTTCTCTTCATCTCGCTCTCTTCATTTTAATATCTGACATGTACATTTCCTGAAGGGAAGGAAGATTGAAGAGATACTAACGAGAGTGAGATAGAGAGAGGGAGATAGAGAGTGTGAGAGGGAGAAAGAGAGTGAGATAGAGAGAGGGAGAAAGAGAGTGAGATAGAGAGAGGGAGAAAGAGAGTGAGATAGAGAGAGGGAGAAAGAGAGTGAGATAGAGAGAGGGAGAAAGAGAGTGAGAGGAGAGAGAGAGATAGGAGAGAAAGAGAGTGAGATAGAGAGAGGGAGATAGAGAGTGAGATAGAGAGAGGAGATAGAGAGTGAGAGAGAGAGGGAGAAGAGAGAGAAAGGAGATAGATAGAGAGTGAGATAGAGAGAGGGAGAAAGAGAGAGATGAGATAGAGAGAGAGGGAGAGAGAGTGAGAAAGAGGGAGAGAGATAGAGAGAGGGAGAAAGAGAGTGAGATAGAGAGAGGGAGAAAGAGAGTGAGATAGAGAGAGGAGAGAGGAGATAGAGAGTGAGAGAGAGAGAGGAGATAGAGAGAGTGAGATAGAGAGAGAGAGAGAGAAAGAGAGTGAGAGATGAGAGAGATAGAGAGAGATAGAGAGAGTGAGATAGAGAGAGGAGAAAGATAGTGAGATAGAGAGAGGGAGATAGAGAGAGTGAGATAGAGAGATAGAGAGATAGAGAGAGGGAGATAGAGAGGGAGATAGAGGGAGAGTGAGATAGAGAGATAGAGATAGAGATAGAGAGAGGGAGATAGAGAGAGGGAGAGAGAGAGATAGAGAGGAGATAGAGAGAGGGAGATAGAGAGAGGAGATATAGAGAGGGAGATGAGATAGAGAGAAAGAGATGAGAGAGAGAGGGAGAAAGAGAGTGAGATAGAGAGAGAGGAGATAGAGAGGGAGAAAGAGAGGAGATAGAGAGAGGGAGATAGAGAGAGGGAGATAGAGAGTGAGATAGAGAGAGGGAGATAGAGAGAGGAGATAGAGAGAGATAGAGAGAGTGAGATAGAGAGAGTGAGATAGAGAGAGGGAGATAGAGAGAGATAGAGAGAGAGATAGAGAGAGTGAGATAGAGAGAGTGAGATAGAGAGAGGGAGATAGAGAGAGTGAGATAGAGAGAGGGAGATAGAGAGTGAGATAGAGAGAGGGAGATAGAGAGTGTGAGAGAGAGAGGGAGATAGAGAGTGAGAGAGAGAGAGGGAGAAAGAGAGTGAGATAGAGAGAGGGAGATAGAGAGTGAGATAGAGAGAGGGAGAAAGAGAGTGAGATAGAGAGAGGGAGAAAGAGAGTGAGATAGAGAGAGGGAGAAGAGAGTGAGATAGAGAGAGGGAGAAGAGAGAGAGAGTGAGATAGAGAGAGGGAGATAGAGAGTGAGATAGAGAGTGAGATAGAGAGAGAGATAGAGAGAGGAGAAGAGAGAGGGAGATAGAGAGAGGGAGAAAGAGAGTGAGATAGAGAGAGGGAGATAGAGAGAGGGAGATAGAGATAGAGAGAGGGAGATAGAGAGAGGATAGAGAGAGGGGAGATAGAGAGTGAGATAGAGAGAGAGAGTGAGATAGAGAGAGGGAGATAGAGAGTGAGATAGAGAGAGAGATAGAGAGGGGAGATAGAGAGTGAGATAGAGAGAGGAGAAAGAGAGTGAGATAGAGAGAGGGAGAAAGAGAGTGAGATAGAGAGGGAGAAAGAGAGTGAGATAGAGAGAGGGAGATAGAGAGTGAGATAGAGAGAGGGAGAGATAGATAGAGAGAGGGAGAAAGAGAGTGAGATAGAGAGAGGGAGAAAGAGAGATAGAGAGGGAGAAAGGTGAGATAGAGAGAGGGAGAAAGAGAGTGAGATAGAGAGAGATAGAGAGAGGGAGAAAGAGAGTAGAGAGAGAAAGAGAGTGAGATAGAGAGAGGGAGAAAGAGGAGATAGAGAGAAAGAGAGTGAGAGAGAGATAGAGAGGAGAGAGAGAGGGAGAGAGTGAGATAGAGAGAGGGAGAAAGAGAGAGATAGAGAGAGGGAGAAAGAGAGTGAGATAGAGAGAGGGAGAAAGAGAGTGAGATAGAGAGAGGGAGATAGAGAGTGAGATAGAGAGAGAGAGAGAGTGAGATAGAGAGAGGGAGATAGAGAGAGAGAGAGAGAGAGTGAGATAGAGAGAGGGATAGAGATAGAGAGTGAGATAGAGAGAGTGAGATAGAGAGAGTGAGATAGAGAGAGGGAGATAGAGAGTGAGATAGAGAGAGTGAGATAGAGAGAGGGAGAAAGAGATAGAGAGAGAGGGAGATAGAGATAGAGAGAGGAGATAGAGAGAGGGAGATAGAGAGAGAGGAGAGATAGAGAGAGAGTGAGATAGAGAGAGGGAGAAAGAGTGAGAGATAGAGAGAGAGATAGAGAGGGAGAAAGAGAGTGAGATAGAGAGGGAGATAGAGTGAGAGAGAGAGTGAGATAGAGAGATAGAGAGGGGAGATAGAGAGTGAGATAGAGATAGAGAGAGGGAGATAGAGAGTGAGATAGAGAGGAGATAGAGATGTGAGAGAGAGGGAGATAGAGAGTGAGAGAGAGAGGAGATAGAGAGTGAGATAGAGAGAGGGAGATAGAGAGTGTGAGAGAGAGAGGGAGAAAGAGAGTGAGATAGAGAGAGGGAGAAAGAGAGTGAGATAGAGAGAGGGAGAAAGAGAGTGAGATAGAGAGAGGGAGAAAGAGAGTGAGATAGAGAGAGGGAGAAAGAGAGTGAGATAGAGAGAGGGAGATAGAGAGTGAGATAGAGAGAGGGAGATAGAGAGAGGGAGAAAGAGAGTGAGATAGAGAGAGGGAGATAGAGAGTGAGATAGAGAGAGGGAGATAGAGAGTGAGATAGAGAGAGTGAGATAGAGAGAGTGAGATAGAGAGAGAGAGGAGATAGAGAGAGGAGATAGAGATAGATAGAGAGAGGGAGATAGAGAGTGAGATAGAGAGAGAGAGTGAGATAGAGAGGAGATAGAGAAAGATAGAGAGTGAGATAGAGAGAGGAGATAGAAAGGGGAGATAGAGAGTGAGATAGAGAGAGGGAGAAAGAGAGTGAGATAGAGAGAGGGAGAGAGAGAGTGAGATAGAGAGAGGGAGATAGAGAGAGTGAGATAGAGAGAGGGAGATAGAGAGTGAGATAGAGAGAGTGAGATAGAGAGTGAGATAGAGAGAGGGAGATAGAGAGTGAGATAGAGAGAGTGAGATAGAGAGAGGGAGAGAGAGAGTGAGATAGAGAGAGGGAGAAAGAGAGTGAGATAGAGAGAGGGAGAAAGAGAGTGTGAGAGAGAGAGGGAGAAAGAGAGTGAGATAGAGAGAGGGAGAAAGAGAGTGAGATAGAGAGAGAGAGAGAATAGAGAGGGAGATAGGGAGATGAGAGAGAGAGAGGGAGAAAGAGAGTGAGATAGAGAGAGGGAGAAAGAGAGAGGGAGAAAGAGAGTGAGATAGAGAGAGGGAGAAAGAGAGTGAGATAGAGAGAGGGAGAAAGAGAGTGAGATAGAGAGAGGGAGAAAGAGAGTGAGATAGAGAGGGGAGAAAGAGAGTGAGATAGAGAGAGGGAGAAAGAGAGTGAGATAGAGAGAGGGAGAAAGAGAGTGAGATAGAGAGAGGGAGAAAGAGAGTGAGATAGAGAGAGGGAGAAAGAGAGTGAGATAGAGAGAGAGAAAGAGAAAGAGAGAGTGAGATAGAGAGAGGGAGAAAGAGAGTGAGATAGATAGAGAGGGAGAAAGAGAGTGAGATAGAGAGAGGGAGAAAGAGAGTGAGATAGAGAGAGGGAGAAAGAGAGTGAGATAGAGAGAGGGAGAAAGAGAGTGAGATAGAGAGAGGGAGAAAGAGAGTGAGATAGAGAGAGGGAGAAAGAGAGTGAGATAGAGAGAGGGAGAAAGAGAGTGAGATAGAGAGAGGGAGAAAGAGAGTGAGATAGAGAGAGGGAGAAAGAGAGTGAGATAGAGAGAGGGAGAAAGAGAGTGAGATAGAGAGAGGGAGAAAGAGAGTGAGATAGAGAGAGGGAGAAAGAGAGTGAGATAGAGAGAGGGAGAAAGAGAGTGTGAGAGAGAGAGGGAGAAAGAGAGTGCGAGAGAGAGAAAAGGAGAGAGCGAGGGAGAGAGAGAAAGAGAGAGAGTTAGGCAGAAATAGAATGGTCTAAATGGAAAACCTAACCATTTTGAAAGTCTCTATGAAATAATTCCATCAGAAGACCTTACTTTAAACCCTGAAAATAGGCATGAAAAACTCAGCTCCCTAGAACACACAATTAAAAACAACCAGAACCAAATTGACTACCAAATTACACATGCTGAACTTTCTAAGAAAATACAAATAAATAAACCTGGAAAGGCATGTGCCCATGACAGCATCAAGAATGAGCTGCAAGATGCCTTATTACAGTTTTTTTCAATTGCTAATATGCATTGGTCAAAACTGAAGTCACATTGTCAAAACTCTTCACACTCTTCTTTTCTAGTTCATACTCCACCACCTGCAAAACCATATATTTGCAGCACATTTTCAAATGCTAACACACTGTTTTAAAAACACATTCAAAGCAGAATGATGGTAAAAATGTTGTGCATTTCTGCAGCAATCAGATTGAAACATATAGAAAATCTCTGCAGAATATTTAATAATTCCAAACACAGCTGATTGCAATTTCAGCTGATAGCCTACCCAAGTTTTCTGTTTTTAGTCTCGTTACCAAACAGACAAAAGAGGACATCTTCGGAATTATTTAGTTTGGAAACATGGATCAAGGAAGACAGGTTGGTGGGGAAAGAAGAGCGGCAGGGAGAGGGAGAATGTGTGGAGGACAAAAGAGAGGAAGACCAAGAGCGGTGGTCTCTGATGAGATAAGGGTCTCTCTTTGAGAGAGTCCGGTTTAAGGGTGCAACCAAATCTGCAGCGTTCATCAGTTGCATCAATGGTACAAATTTTCCAGCAAAACAACAGGTGAGATGTGCATCCTTCAATGATAAATGAACTACAGATTACAGTGCAATACAGTATGTTAGCATTTGTACATATACTAACATTTTGAAATAATATATTGATTGTGTTTTTCAGTAGGATCCAAGGGTTGGCTCCCAAAGGAGGGCGAGGCAGAATATTATCAGATGCGCAGGAAATTCCCATTGTTGACATGGTAATTGGGACAGGAAATTTGGGACAGAGTGCTGGCAGACAATATCACTTTTGGGAATGTGAATACGGTCAGCACAATGACAATTACCAGAGTCCTAGAGAAACATGAAATAAGGATGAAGCAGTTGTACACTGTACCCTTTGAGAGAAACGGTGAACGTGGGAAAGAACTCCGATATCAATATGTCTAGGTAAGATGTCTGTTCAGTAACTTAACAGGGTACATACATAGCTATGCATAATGTAAAGTACTGTAAAACTGTGGATTTACTGTATTTTAATGGCGATGGAAGCCAGGCAAACTGCACGTACATTCATCTTTGTGGAAGAAGCTGGATTCAATCTAGCAAAAACACGCCGCAGGGGGAAGACATGTGATTGGACAGAGTGCAACCGTGGTTGTCCCCGGCCAGAGAGAAGCTATCATCACAATGTGTGCAGCGCTGTCCAATGACGGTTTGCTGTTACACAAACCACTCATTGGCCCCTACAATACAGAGAGGCTCATTTATTTTCTGGATGACCTGCATAATTGACTTGTGCCAGCGGAGGAGAGAGGGGCAAGAAACTGCCATACCTTCATTGTTGGGTTGGATAATGTTGCATTCCACCACTCTGCTTCAGTCACAAACTGGTTTGCTGCACATCCCAGGATGTCAGTACTATTCCTGCCTCCAAACTCCCCCTTCCTAAATCCCATAGAGGAGTTTTTCTCTGCATGGAGGTGGAAGGTTTATGACCACCATCCACATGACTGGATGCCATGAATGTGGGGTGTGGAGACACTTCTCCTGAAGGCTGCAATTGTTGGATTAGACATTCCAGAAGATGCTTTTCAAGATGCATCGCCAGAGAAGACATAAGAGGTGATGTCGATGAGAACTTGTGGCCAATGCAGGAGAGAGGGAGAACGAGAACCCTCACAATACTGTACAGTATGAGTGACTATACTATACATGTTGATGTTTTTTTAAATGATTATTATTGCAGCCCTGGAATTTCAGGAAATTTTGTTTAAACTTTTTACAAGTAAATTACGATATGCGAAGATATAGAGAAAAATAAAGGCTATTGAAGCAAATTGCTGCATTTCTGATGCATTCTTGTTACATATACTTTAGTACAGTCAATAAAGTGAAAAGGTGTTATACTTATTCTATAATGAAATACTGATATATGTGAAATCACTCAAACTTCAAAGAGAAGTTAACCATTTATGTAGTGCTCCCTGTTAGTGTTTTTTAGGTCAGTGTGTTATTAGTGACAATGTATGCTTTCTGAGTGAGAACTGTTGCCAGTGTTATGGTCGAACGAGCTTATTTTGAGACATGTATGAAGTGGTTAGAGTGAATTATGGAGGTGAGATTAACTGTTTGTCCCAGATTCATGTTGGTAATACAGACTGTGAAGAGTTTTGAAAAAGTGGCTTAAGTATTGACCGATGCTTGTTAGCAATTGATTTTATTTTTACAACTATTCAACCTGGTTTTGGAGAGTGGTTGCTTCCCTGATTTTTAGAACCAGGGGCCTCATAACCCCATATATAAAAAAGGTATCAATATGGGAATGTGTCACCAGTAACATGAGGAAACTGTTCTGCTCTATTGTCAGTGACCAAACACAGACCTTCACACAACGCTCTCAGCAAAAAAACTCATTTTGTTTCAACTCAAATACATACACACATTACACACACTAATAAACCAGCATGTTCATCAGAAAAGCAGAGGAAAAGTATTTGCATGTTTTATTAATTAAGAATGCTTTTGATTACATATGGCATGATGGATTATATTACAAAACCCTCCAAAGCGGCATTGCGGGTAAAGTATACAGTCGTGGCCAAAAGTTTTGAAAATGACACAAATATACATTTTCAGAACGTCTGCTGCCTCAGTTTGTATGATGGAAATTTGCATATACTCCAGAATGTTATGAAGAGTGATCAGATGAATTGCAATTAATTGCAAAGTCCCTCTTTGCCATGCAAATTAACGGACTCCCTCAAAAACATTTACACTGCATTTCATCCCTGCCACAAAAGGACCAGCTAATGTCAGTGATTCTCTTGCTAACATATGTGTGAGTGTTGACAAGGACAAGGCTGAAGATCACTCTGTCATGCTGATTAAGTTTGAATAACAGACTGGAAGCTTCAAAAGGAGGGTGGTGCTTGGAATCATTGTTCTTCCTCTGTCAACCATGGAAACATGTGCCGTCATCATTGCTTTGCACAAAAAGGGATTCACGGGCAAGGATATTGCTGCCAGTATGATTGCACCTAAATCAACCAACGGATCATCAAAAATTTCAAGGAGAGCGTTGTGAAGAAGGCTTCAGGGCACCCAAGAAAGTCCAGCAAGCGCCAGGACCGTCTCCTAAAGTTGATTCAGCTGTGGGATCGGGGCACCACCAGTACAGAGTTTGCTCAGGAATGGCAGCATGCAGGTGTGAGTGCGTCTGCACGCACAGTGAGGCGAAGATTTTTGGCGGATGGCTTGGTGTCAAGATGGGCAGCAAAGAAGCCACTTCTCTCCAGAAAAAAACATCAGGGACAGACGGATATTCTGCAAAAGGTACGGGGATTGGACTGCTGAGGACTGGGGTAAAGTCATTTTCTGTGATGAACCCCTTTCCGATTGTTTGGGGCGTCCGGAAAAAAGCTTGTCCGGAGAAGACAAGGTGAGTTCTACCATCAGTCCTGTGTCATGCCAACAGTAAAGCATCCTGAGACCATTCATGTGTGGGGTTGCTTCTCATCCAAGGCAGTGGGCTCACTCACAATTTTGCCATGAATAAAGAATGGTACCAACACATCCTCAGAGAGCAACTTCTCCCAACCAACCAGGAACAGTTTGGTGATGAACAATGCCATTTCCAGCATGATGGAGCACCTTGCCATAAGGCAAAAGTGATAACTAAGTGGCTCGGGGAACAAAACATCGATATTTTGGGTCCATGGCCAGGAAACTCCCCAGACCTTAATCCCATTGAGAACTTGTGGTCAATCCTCAAGAGATGGGTGGATGAACAAAAACCCACAAATTCTGACTAACTCCAAGCATTCATTATGCAAGAATGGGCTGCCATCAGTCAGGATGTGGCCCAGAAGTTAATTGACAGCATGCCAGGGTGGATTGCAGAGGTCTTGAAAAAGAAGGGTCAACACTGCAAATATTGACTCTTTTCATCAACTTCATGTAATTGTCAGTAAAAGCCTTTGACACTTATGGATGCTTGTAATTATACTTCAGTATTCCATAGTAACATCTGACAAAAATATTGAAAGACACTGAAGCAGCAAACTTCGTGGAAATTAATATTTGTGTCATTCTCAAAACTTTTGGCTACGACTGTACAACAAATCAATTTACTCAACAAAATAACACATTTTTTTGCACAATGGTGAGGGGTGAGACAAGGGTGCAGTTTAAGTCCAACCCTGTTCAACGTCTACATCAATGAAGTAGCAGTGTTGTTGGATCGATCTGCAGCCCCTGAACTCACCCTCAAAGATTAGGATGCCAGATTCCTGCTCTACTCAGATGGCCTTGTCCTACTGTCACCAACAGAGCAAGGTCTTCAGGAACAACTTAACATTATTTGGGAATACATGATCAACTGGGTAATCACATCAACTTCCAGGAATCAAAGCAGCAGACACTCCTTCAAATGAGGAAATACCATGCTTAAACATGCCCAATGGGTTGAACATGCCCAACTACCTGGGACAATAAACATTGTGCATCTGGTGGATTTGGCCTGGCAGTGAATGCACTAAAAGAAAAAGCCACAAAGCATTAATAGAAATACAATTCTAAATAATAATTCCTATGTAAAGGTTTTCCTCCTCTACCTCTGAAGAGGTGTAGCAAGGATCGGACCAAGATGCGGCGTGGTAAGTGTCCATGGTTTTTAATATGAAAAACTCAACATGAACACAAATACAAAACAATAAACGTGAACAAAACCGAAACAGTACCGTGTGGCGAACAAACACAGACACGGAAACAATCACCCACAAAACAACAGTGAAACCCAGGCTACCTAAGTATGATTCTCAATCAGAGACAACTAACGACACCTGCCTCTGATTGAGAACCATACTAGGCCGAACACAGAAAAACAACCTAGAAACACAAAACATAGAATGCACACCCAACTCACGTCCTGACCAACTAAAACAAACAAATAACACAAGAACTAGGGTCAGAACGTGACATCGTATCCAAATCTGGTGCATAATAGTCAATATTTTAGCAATTGCACTACATGGAAGCGAGGTTTCAGATACAACCTGTAATTAAGATTATAAGCACATACAGAATTATCCTAAATATCTCAAATAATGTACCAAATAATGTACCAAATAATGCATGCAGAGCAGAACTCGGAAGATTCCCTTTAATTGTAAATATAAACAAAAGGACACACAATTTGGAACCATTTGAAATTAAGCCCCAAAACATCCTTACAATTCAAAGCACTGTAAACCCAACAGTTAAACCTTGAAAAGGGTCCCCTAAGTCAGCTGTTAAAAATACCAAACAACCCGATTATCCAAACACACAGGGAAGTCAATCAGATTGTTACAGATATTAAATCTCCTTTTATACAAATTGGGAAAATGAAACAACATTCCAGAATGAACTAAACTGCTATTTGGCCCTCAAAAGAGAATACAAATTGGCAGAATATCTTTACTTTGTCATATATACACAACAGAGACAGATCCTGACCAAATACATGCTCAGCGACCACCAATTGGCTATAGACACAAAAAGATATGGCTACCCAAAGAGGAGCAAATATGAAAATGTATGCACTCCCTACTGTAAGTCACTCTGGATAAGAGCGTCTGCTTAATGACGTTAAAATAATGACATAACGCTGGGAATTATTCTTGTGAGGGAGAAACCACAAATATAACTGCCAGTTATGTATATGATTGCCATAGCCTGATGGACATCCCATGAACATTAATTCCCTGAAGTATTTACATTGTATATAACTTTCAAGTAATACATAGTGTAACCATCATACATTTTGTTGTTTATTTTTAGCCATTTTTATTATAATGTTATTTGTATTTAATTAAGTTTATTGACTGAAGATCAAACAATACAACAACAGTAATGTTGCACATGTATACATGATTACACTACATTACCAAAAGTATGTGAACACCTTCAGCCACAAGACCATTAGTGAGGTTGGGCACTGATGTTGGGCGATTAGGCCTGGCTCGCAGTCGGCGTTCCAATTCACCCCAAAGGTGTTCGATGGGGTTAAGGTCAGGGCTCAAGTTCTTCCACACTGATCTCAACAAACCCTTTCTGTACTGACCTCACTTTGTGCACAGGAGCATTGTCATGATGAAACAGACAAGGACCTTCCCCAAACTGTTTCCACAAAGTTGGAAGCACAAAATTGTCTAGAATGTCATTGAATGCTGTAGCGTTAAGATTTCCCTTCACTAAAACCAAGGGGCCTACCTTGAACCATGATAAACAGCCCCAGACCATTATTCCTCCTCCACCAAACTTTACAATTGGAACTATGCATTCGAGCAGCTAGCATTCTCCTGGCATCCGCCAAACCGAGATTCATCTGTCAGACTACCACATGGTGAAGACTGCCACATGGTAAAGCGGGATTCATCACTCCAGAGAATGTGTTTCGACTGCTCCAGAGTCCAATGGCAGTGAGCTTTACACCACTCCAGCCAATGCTTGGCATTGCCCATTGTTAACTTAGGCTTGTGTGGTGCTGCTCGGCCATGCAAACCCATTTCATGAAGCTCCCGATGAACAGTTATTGTGTTACCGTTGCTTCCAGAGGCAGTTTGGAACACGATAGTGAGTGTTGCAACCGAGGACAGACGATTTGTATGCGCTACACGCTTCAGCAATCGGCAGTGCCATTCTGTGAGCTTGTGTGGCCTATCACTTCGCGCCTGAGCTGCTCCTAGACGTTTTCACTTCACAATAACAGCACTTACATTTTAACGGGTCAACTCTAACAGGACAGAAATTTGGAGAACTGACTTGTTGGATAGGTGGCATCCTATGATGGTGCCACATTGGAAGTCACTGAGCTCTTCAGTAAGGCCAATCTACTGCCAATGTTTGACTATGGAGATTGCATGGCTGTTTGCTCAATTTTATACACCTGTCAGCAACAGGTGTGGCTGAAATGGCTATTATTACTACTCCTATTATTAATGTACTATTATTACTACTCCTGAATGAACTGTATTTCATTATCCTCATTGCATTGTAGTGTATTTACTAAAATCCTCTACCCCTCTACTGCTTTGGCAATATCTAGCAATTGTATTTCATGCCAACAAAGCAATCTGAATTTAATTTCAGTGAGAGAGAGAGAATAATGGACAGTGGCACAGCTGTATTGAGTAGCATGTCATACAAGGTAGGTTGAGATGGGGAGATGCTTTCTGATCTTGAAACAGTGCAGAGATAAGCATCAAACAAAGACAAACATGATGGACAATAGGGGCTTAAGAAGAGATAGCATGTAGCAGTAAAAGAACATAAAAAGAATGAGAGGAAGGTAGCCTACAGTATGGACAAGATTGAGCATAGCCTAGTCCTGGACTAAGACACATTTTTATTCTAACCCTAAACTTAACCCTAACCATGACCTAAAGCAAGCGATTACATATCAACCAGAGTTGCAGTGGATCGTTTGTTGATCGTGTGATCATGTGTAGATCATCTATACGGGACCATTCAACTAAAGTTACCGGCATTTTCCACACAAAATCTCGGTGAAACATCCCTAAATGTATACTGCATACATACATATGTGAGAGAGGCTATGACAGAGGCGTGGAAAGTTTGTCTACTCCCTCAATACCTGGAACGTAGCAACAGTTGTTTCCCCCCTATCCAGGATTTCTTACAACCTCCTAACAGCCACTCTGACTTCTGTGTTGGCATTGCTGGTTAGGGAGGAAGGCTGTAATGTCCAGTAATTGAGTGTTATTAGGAACTAAGTGGTTAGCTAACACCCCTCACAGCTGCATTCTCCAGAATTCCACATTGCTTCCTAGAAGCACAGCATTCTTTGAATAACTCCTCAGGGAAAAGGGGAAATAAGCCATTGCCCCAAATATTCACCCTGCTGGGAGATGGCTGGTCCGGGCTAGGCCCCGGGGTCAAGGGGTGTTAGACCAGGGTGTGAGGGGCTACGTGAAGAGGGTGTGAGGGGCGTGATCTTCCAGTGTCTATGCCTAGGGTAAATAGCAGGGTGAGTTCAGAGCCCTAATTACCAGCATGTTTATCCCTAAACATCTGGGCTGCCACGCTGTGTGCTGAGCGATGGCTTACATTACATTTTCATTATGGAAACTGTCACCACCAAACCAGGGGGGAAACAAATGCTACCAAGCTGTATGGCAAGGGCCCCACTTCACATGAAAATGTTAGTGGGTGAATGTGATCAGACCAAACAATGTTTTAAGAAGGGAAATTGAAGAACGTGTCTCAGCTAAGGTATCATTTAACTGCGTCTCTGCTTCTTATAGGAAATTAAAACGAAGTGTAGGCGAGTCACATCCCCACTGCAATTGCTTTATAATCTTGATATAGATCCACCTCAGTCTGAGAGTGGAGACATCTATCACCATCAGGGCTTTTGCTTTCAAAGGAGTCTGCCAAGTGAGCCAAGGGAAATGTCTCTCGGGTTCACCCACACTTCCTGTACAAGCCTGCCTTGACGGAGATAACGCTAAAGCCAAATCGCTATCAGGATGAAGACATGGCTTTCTCACATCAACACCACCGTAGATGGATTCTTATTGCCTGTTTATATGTTCCAGAGCTGCTATTATTACACTGTAAATCACCATGATCATGTTACAAATGAGGGAGAGGGAGTTTCACTTGGTAAATGAAGAGTCTTGATTACAAACGGACACTATTCATAAAAAAATGTTCAATAGATTTAATTTTCAGAAGATTTGACTTATCTGATTCAGGGGTCTAGATATGAAAGTGTGTGGTAAGTCTGGAAGCTGATATATAATTAACAATAAACATAAAACAGCAATCAGTTTCTTTCTCCAAGGAGAGTTTGATAGCCTACATTAGACCTCAGATCTAGTATGCTGAGCAGGTCTGAATGTATCGACACCGTAGGCTAAATTAAAAAATCTCTTCTACAGGCATCGTTCCTCCATTGTTCTCCCCTCAGACTTAAATAAAGAGTCTCCCAAAAGCCACATGTCTCTAAGTATGTATTTCTGCTGTTCTAATTAGAGGCTCTCTCTCAGCCGGGCAACGGCCCAGCAACAGGAAGAGTTACATACACCCAAATTAAAACAAAACTCAACAAATTAAAATTATAAACATTTTGACAAAACAAATCACAGGCGAAACCCCAAATAAAACAAGATGGGGATTCTTTTAAACATGTGTGTCTGTAAGACAATGTGTGAGTTGCATTTTGTTTACTGAATTTGTTTGACTTAAGGCGGTGGAGGTGTCCTGTGCTATGTCCTCAACTGATCTATAGGTTCTAAAAACCACACTACTCTTTCTACAGTCCATTAGAGCCACAGACAATGTCTCCAATTGTTTTCAATTTCTATCTCTTGTTTTACTGACATTCGGATCTAATGAACTGAACGAACTCGGCTGATATGCCTTTCCTCTATTGTAATTGTCAGAATGCAAATAAGTAAGCCTATAATGTTTTTACTGAACTGAATTTTATTGGCAAACAGATCTAATGAACTGAACGAAATGGTCTGATATGCATTTCTTTTGTTGTGATTGACAACTGCCAACTTGCAAAGTGAGCTGATAATAGGCAGCTTGTATAAGAATATCTGGACATTACGTTTCTTGCGTTTGGCTAGTACAGTTTTTCCGATGATGACAGTAATGAGGATGATGATTGCATTGTTGTTGATATTATTATTATTATATCTATCATTATACCTAATTATATTGTCGTGTTTATGATTAATACCAATATTAGTATTAGTATTAATATTATTATTATTAATTGGTAAAGATCACAAGGGAATAATTGTTAGGATATTGGTAGTGATTGGCTAAGATGTAAACTTTACAAAGTTTACATGCAACATAGCCAAATACATTTAAACTCAGTTTTTCACAATTCATGACATTTAATCCTTATAAACAATCCCTGTCCTAGGTCAGTTAGGATCACCACTTTATTTTAAGAATGTGAAATGATAGTAGAGAATAATAGTAGAGAGAATTATTTATTTCAGGGAAAAACTCCAGGGATTGATGGCATACCAGTTGAGTTATATCAAACCTTTTTTGATGTACTCAAAAAGACACTATTAGCATGTGTTAACTACTCCTATAAAAATTATAGATACACAGCAAGGTCTGACTTCAAAATTACTGAAATATTACTGAAATTGGACCCAGGTGGTACAGTTTTACTTCCTGTAAAAGTTGCGTCATACTGCAGCCCACCTTGCGGGCTGCTGCAGAATTCTATTGCACATTATTTAATTGTCAGCCATTGTTGCCATTAATGCTAGTTAGTGCTAGTTTGACCACCAGAGGGGATCTTTGAGAAACATTTGAGTCTTTAATATTGGCTGTATTAGAGAATTTAAAACCTTTTTTGCAAGAACATAATACAGTGGGGAGAACAAGTATTTGATACACTGCCGATTTAGCAGGTTTTCCTACTTACAAAGCATGTAGAGGTCTGTAATTTTTTTCATAGGTACATTCCAACTGTGAGAGACGGAATCTAAAACAAAAATCCAGAAAATCACATTGTATGATTTTTAAGTAATTAATTGTGTGTTACTGTATCAAATACTTGTTCTCCCCACTGTATATGGGATTGATTTTAAGAAATTTTGCTTAGTTAATTTGATAAATATTATGGTGTTTCTATTCCAAAAAAAAAGAAAAACAAAACCCTAGGTTTTCCGTTTGGAAAATATGGTGCTGTACAACGTGACTGTCAGAAGTAGGGTACAGTACTACGAGCATAACATTTCCACACCAATACCCAAACGGAGATTCAGTGAAAATAGAAATCTCATTGATTCATCAAGACCAGTCCCCATGCTTGTCTCAGAGCAGTGCGAAACTGTGCTGAAATAGTTGACCTAATGTTAATGTTTCCTAATGTTTCTAACTTCAATATGTTTTTTTGAAATAAATAAGACCTACACCACTTTTAAAAGCACATTACTCAACACTAGTGAGACTCATGTCGCCTATAGTAGGCCTAGAGTATATCTAAAAAAAATACATTTAGAGGATTGGAGTATTCTAAATTAATATCTAATTGTTATGTTTTGTTAGGGCAAATCTGATCTGTGAGAATATCTGATGGGCTTTTATATTATTCTAAATTAATTAATAATAATAATAATAATAATTGCTTTGTTTAAAAAATAACTATATTTTGGAGATTATTTTGTTTTCAAATAACCAAAAGTGAGTGATTGTAATCTGAATAAAGACCAAAATATATATTTTTGTTTTTAGAGGGAGAGAAACCAAATGCCCATGTGCCTATTCTTTTGGACAAGGACATCCCCGGCCAACCAAACCCTCCCATAACCCGGACTCCTAATCACAGCCAGATGTGATACAGCCTGGATTCAAACCAGGGAGTGTAGTGATGCCTCTTGCATTGAGATTCTGTGACTTAGACCACTGCGCCAGTCAGGAGCCATGACCAATATATATTGTCCTGCTAATAGCCCATACTAGAAACGATGTTTGCAGAATTCACAGCCTGTGATGTTTGTGAAAAACTGGATCAATAATAATAACAATACTTTTCTCCCCTTCTACATGTTAAAGGTTCCAATTGATATTTTTAATCAATTAGTATATTTGAGTTTAACCACGATATTTGTTGTATTATTTGTTCTGTCTTTTCTGGTGGATTACACTGAAATTGCAACCAACTTAATATGGCTTGTTTAAAAAATAATGATATGTTGGAGATGATTTAATGTATATTTCTAGTATAGTACCTAATGTTAGTTGTTAGTCTAAATGTATTTTTTTATTCCCCAAATGCAGACAATGACCCAAACCAAATTGGGTGATTTTCACCCTTACAGCAGCTGGGTAATGAAGAGTTGCGTGTCAATTCATAAACCATGTGCCATGGAATCTCTTCCCAACTATTTTGCAATCTAAATGGCTCTCCGGCATTTTGCGGTTGCATGAGGTCTTGAGTTAGAAATGTAACACTTAAGCATCGAATACATTGCAAATTGGGGGATTGTCACACCTACAGTAGCCAAGCTATGAAGAGTCTACTGAAAACATTGTTTGCATGATGGGCTACACCTGTTACAGTACTACAGTACACTAGTGTAAATCCATTTTCAAAATGCTTTCAGCTGTCCATCACTACTGTAAATAAAAACATAGCATCCTGTTAGCATTCTTTATTGTAACCACAATGTCACAAATCATTTGAATCTACCTTTCCAATTACTTTTAGAGTTTGGGATTTACAAAAACCTTAGTGTAACAACAGTTTAGTAAGTAATATGCTACAGTCCAGTTACAGCTTGTTCTGATCAAGTAGAAACAAAACAATAAGTGTATTTTTTCATTGTTTATTTAGTGGCACCACAAATGTGAATTAATATTTACAAAACTATTTACGAAACAAAACACATTATAAAATTGCAAAAAATAAAATATTTTAACCTTTATTTAACTAGGCAAGTCAGTTAAAGAACAAATTCTTATTTACAATGACGGCCTACCCGTGCAAAACCCAGATGATGATGGGCCAATTTTGCACCGCCCTATGTGACTCCCAATCACAGCCGGATGTGATACAGCCTGGATTCAAACCAGGGACTATAGTGATGCCTCTTGCACTGAGATGCAGTGCCTTAGACCGCTGCGCCAATTGGGAGCAATAAGACCAATATATATATATATTTTTATTTATTTATTATTATTCTCGGACTGGAAACATTGTTTGCAGAGTTCACAATCTCATTTTCAGGTCCTTGTTTAAAAAATAACAATATTTTGGAGATGATTTCATTTTCAAGTAACTGAAAGTGAACGAGAAAAAGGCCGTTCTTGAACATGGGGTGAGACATTCTTACTCATTTGTAACTAAAGCCAGTTTGTTATTTAGAATGATTTATTTCTGTTTTTAGAGAGTGAGGCTGGCATGGGTATCGAACAAGCATTTGTAGCAACGCAGTTTGCACTGCAGTTTGCACTGCGATGCAGTGTCTTAGACCGCTATGCCACCCCATCCATTTTTTATGCTGATCAATTGCATTGCACAAAGTATCTATTGCCCTTCTATTAGCCCATAATGGCAGTGCACAACATGACCGGTTGAGAGTAGGCTACAGTACTACAGTAAGAGCAAAATAACCCTAGCATTTCCACACCCTAATTGTAGTCTAACCAATAACCAAACTGAGATTCAGTGAAAATAAAAATCTCATTGATTTTTCAAGAGCAGTCCCATGCTTGTCTTAGAGCAGCGCTGTCTTGATCTCTGAATGCTGTTTTTTCCCCCTTCCACATGTCCATTAATTTTGAAAGAGTATTTTCCAGTAAGCATAATCAGTGCTCTAACTCCCCCTTGCGCTGGTCTGGAGCAGTAATGCAGTGATGCAGGGCACCGTACTAAACCACAAATTACCTCTACGTCCTGCAGCATAATCTCAAAACTTTTAGTTGAGCAACCACTGTAAGTATAAAGATCCAGTCCATTTAAAAAAATGGAGGCCCTTCACACTTTAATGTTGTGATGCAGAAATCCTGGCAAAATGAAAAAGGTTTTACTGGATATTATTCATCCTGATCAGACAGGTTTTTTATATGGATGATACATTGGAGATAATATAAGATAATTACTTGAAACAATAGAATACTATGTAACATCGAAGAAACCAAGTCTGGTCTTCAAGGCAACTTTTTGAATGTTGAAAAGGCCTTTGATAAAGTACAATTTCTTTATAAATGCCTGGACTATTTTAATTTTGGAGAATCTCTTATACAATGGGTAAAAGTTATGTATAGGTACCCCATGTGTAAAATAGTACAAATGGTTACTTCTCAGAAAGTATTGAACTGTCAAGAGGAGTAAAACAAGGTTGTCCATTGTCTCCATATCAATTTGTTTTGGCCATCAAAATATTCAAATCAGATCCAACAATAATGTCAAGGAGTTAAAAATCAAGGGCTTACAAACAAAAGTGTCAATGTATGCTGATGACTCAAATTCTCTTTTAAGTCCGCAATCTGGATCACTGCGCAGTCTCATTGATGATCTAGATCATTTCTCTAGCTTCTCTGGAACAAAACCTAAATATGATAAGTGTACTATATTACATATTGGATCACTAAAATACACAAAATGTACATTACCCTATAGTTTGCCAATAAAATGGTCTGATGGTGAAGTAAACATAATTGGTATTCATATCCCTAAAAAATTGAATGAACTCACTACAACAAATTGCAATAGAAAGTTAGCAAATATAGACAAGACCTTGCAACCACCTGTTTCTTTATGGAAAAATCACACTGATTAACTATTTAGTCATATCACAGTTTACTTATTTACTTATGGCGTTGCCTACTCCAGACAAATTGTTTTTGAATTATATGAGCAAAGAATATTTCACTTTATTTGGAAAGGTAAGCCAGACAATTAAATGTGCATATTTATATAATTAATACGAGCTTGGGGGGGCTACAATTATGAAATATCAAAGCATCAAACCTCTTGCGAATAGCTTCAGTCATGCAAAAGTTATACTTAAACCAAAACTGGTTCTCCAGTAGATTAATAAAAAAAATGCATTTTTGCCTTTATCCAGATTACAACCTCTCACTTTCAGTTAATTGAAAATGAAACTTTTTTCAATGCACAGTTTCTTCAGAAAGTATTCATACCTCTTGAGTTATTTCACATTTGGTTGTGTTACAGCCTCAATTCAAAATGGATTAAATAGATTTTATTTTCTCACTCATCTACACACAATACCCCATAATGACAAAGGGACCGATTCCGATTTAGAAATTTAAGCCAACACACTTCTCAATATTTGATATTCAGACTTACCATATTCAGTCACGTAATGGGTTTGCAGGCGTGGTTCCCTTGCATGAGCTGAGTGCATTTAATTAAACTGCTGAAAACCCTCCCACTTGCTGGCCAACAGATTTTCACATGAAGTTTTCATTCAATAGTATTTTCAGTACAATTATGTTAAGCCATCCCTTTAAATATGGTGTATGTTTAATTACAATTTTGACAACAAACTAAAATACATAGAGAGAACGGGTTCAGAAAATAGTGATCAGTGAAAGAATACCATCTATGCAGCTTCGTCTCTGTTTCAGCACAGACTGGTATATTAAAACATACTCTAATCTTGTAGATTATTTAGGCAAATTTTAGGTTTAGTATGTATGAATCATAAAAAAAACAGGTTTGGAGAGCCAATACATGCTAAATATATTGATGAATAAAGATACAGTGGTTTGATTCATCCTGAAAGTTGTCATATTCAAGTTCAATCCATTAAATAATGGATGGTGGAAAAAAAAAGTAGAATAGGGCTGGAACAGTAGTCATAAATCTAACCTCACTAATCATGGAAATGTATGACAACGTTCCAGTCGTCGTGAACCGTGCGCCAGGCTCCAGGTTTATCCTGTTACGTGTGGAGTTCCATGATGATTCAGAGGTTCCATGTCCCAAATTATTTGAACAACATTAGCCTAATATGATCCACTAATGCTAGTGACCCTCAGGAACTACTTTACACGGAGGCAACAGAGGAAAGAAAGGTAAACAGAAGAGAATGATTCAAAATGTAAGCTACAGTTTAAAGAGAAGCGCTAAAGTGACCGTTACAAATGTATATGGGTGTTATTGACGGTGGCTCCCATTAATGGCTAATATTTAAGATGATACAAATTGTCAAATAAAACTGAGAAAATCCGGGGCATAGGCTATAATTAAAACATTCTAAGGTGTATACTTCAACTTGGCAGGTTAAGCCCTACAAAAGCCTAACTTGGGAGTTCACATTTCATCCACGCAAATTATGAGGGCACACAATAACAATTCTGAATAACGGCACAGCTATTTATAGCATATTCTATTGTGGAAAAGGAGGCACAGTACATGTCACATTGATATGATTTTCTGTATGCTTCATTGTGGCTGGTTTCACATTCGTCTCCAGGGATCATAAAGATTTTTTTTTATAGTTAACAATTACTATGTGTATTTTACAATCCCCTTCTCCAAATAAATTACTCATTTACCTATCTCTTATCAGTAGCTATTATGCATTTATAAATGACAGTGCATGGAGAATGGGAAAAAAATAAAGATGCTTTTAAACATTTTTTCTTTTTTGTGGGTGGGGGTGGGTAGATCAGCTTTGATATTGCATATAGATGTTGTCATCCATCAATGTAACTATCTGCATAATTTCCATTCCATTATATATATATATTTTATAAATACATACAGTGGGCCAAAAAAGTATTTAGTCAGCCAGCAATTGTGCAAGTTCTCCCACTTAAAAAGATGAGAGAGGCCTGTAATTTTCATCATAGGTACACTTCAACTATGACAGACAAAATGAGGAAACAAAATCCAGAAAATCACATTGTAGGATTTTTAATGAATTTATTTGCAAAATATGGTGGAAAATAAGTACTACTAATAAATACTGTATGGACAGTACCAAGTTTTAGAATTCAGCGTAATTTTGTGTATCAGTTCATAACCATGTGTTATGGAATCGATACATTAAAAATCACTTCCAAACTATTTTGCAATCTATATGGCACAGCTGTCAATTTTTTGGTATAGTTTTTCATTCATCACCATTTTCTTTAACCAATTTTGGTCTTTAATCAAATCAAATCCAATTTAGCAGGTTAGCAGATGTTAATGTGAGTGTAGCGAAATGCTTGTGCTTCTAGTTCACACTTACAGCAGCTGGGTAATGAAGAGTTGCATGTCAATTCATAAACAATGTGCCATGGAATCTCTTCCCAACTATTTTGCAATCTAAATGGCTCTCCGGCATTTTGCGGTTGCATGAGGTCTTGAGTTAGAAATGTAACACTTAAGCATCGAATACAATACATCGTAATTTTGTGTATCAGTTCATAACCATGTGCCATGGAATCGATACATTAAAAATCACTTCCAAACTATTTTGCAATCTATATGGCACAGCTGTCAATTTTTTGGTATAGTTTTTCATTCATCACCATTGGTTAGCAGATGTTAATGTGAGTGTAGCGAAATGCTTGTGCTTCTAGTTCCGACCGTGCAGTAATATCAAACATAAAATCTAATAATTTAGATTTAGAAGGAATGACTAAGAATATGTACATATAAATATATGGATGAGCGATGATGCAGTAGATGGCAAGATGCACCCAAATGTATATTTCTCTCGTGTACTTTCTCTGTTTCTCTCTCTTTGAAATCCCCATTTTGGGTAACACACGTCATAGTGTGTTGGCCCGTTATACTAAGTTCTAATCAATAGCCTAGACTATGTTTTTGTGTATGTGTATGTTTTATTATCATTTTAGCTTTCTAGTAAATAAATAATCAACTAAAATGATTGTGGTACGAACTCATTGGTGGGACTCAGGTTTGTGCAGATTCCCAGATTATGCGAAGTTCAGAATGAGACTGTAGAGGAAATTGATTCATTAGCAACTGTTGTAAAATCGATATTCTGATATTCTTTGAGTTAATTTGGGAAATAGAAACTCAATAAAACACATTTTCCCATGGTGCCCCAGGTTAATGAGTTAATAATTGCCTGATTCATTTAATCACACAATTATAAACCCTTAATCATTCGATGAGCATCAGTCGTCACATTAACTAATACAACGTCACGACAATGCTGAGCTGTAATCGATGAACAGCATTCTTACATAGGTATTCCTCTCGTCCAGATGGGTTAGAGCAGTGTGATTGCATCTTCTGTGGACCTATTGGGGCGGTAAGCAAATTGGAGTGGGTCTAGGGTGTCAGGTAGGGTGGAGGTGATATGATCCTTGACTAATCTCTCTCCTAGACCCTAATGCAGGGCCGACAGACAAGTTCCTTTCTTTCTCCCGCTTCCACTTGCCTCTTCCATTTTTGTGGTAATGCTGCAATTAGTTGGTTGCAATGTTCAGTAGAGCAGACTTTTCTATAAATGTTTCTTAGCTGCGTGTGTGACATAACCCCACCAGTCCTATTTATGATATAATTTACAAAGATTATAACATTTTTTGTTTGTTTTATTTTTATATATTTTTTTCAATTAGTATAGTTGAGTTGAACCATAATATTTGCTGTAATATGTTTTTGTATTTTCTGGTGGATTAAACTGAAATTGCAATAAACTTTCAATGGCTTATTTTTAAAAAAGCAATATTTTGGAGATTATTTCATATTGAAATGACCGAAAGCGAGATGTTGTAAAAAGAGAAAGTACCATAATGATTGAGTGTCCATACCATGGCATTTGCACAGTTACTGAGTAAACCTCCAATTGCGTTCCACTATTCCACCCGCTAAAACCTCCCCCCATCCCAAGTTAG
Organism: Oncorhynchus tshawytscha; assembly: GCF_018296145.1. Lineage (NCBI taxonomy): Eukaryota > Metazoa > Chordata > Actinopteri > Salmoniformes > Salmonidae > Oncorhynchus > Oncorhynchus tshawytscha. The sequence goes on from NC_056451.1 coordinate 2,807,997, forward strand.
ACTGTCATCCCAGTGACTGGCAGACAATCCCTGTCCATCCTAGGTCCTCTTTTAAAAGAGCACACAGCGCCACTCAAAGAACAGAAACAGATAAACTGCCAAAAGCATTTGCAATGCCTTCACTTCGAATGTATGGTAACAATTATAAAATATATATATATATATGCCTAAGAAAATCTTGCATATCTTAATTTAGTTCCACAATTATCAAATCATATGCATAACAATGTAAGCAGTTCATACGAAGGATTGTTATCTGTAACCAGGATTCGCATGACAAAAAAAATATTTTTGGCAAACAGTTATTGGGATTCATCCTTTATTGTCCCTAACATCATTACTCCATAGCAACAGATGTGGGATACACACACACGCACCCACATGCGCACACACACACACACACACACACACACACACACACACACACACACACACACACACACACACACACACACACACACACACACACACACACACAAGCACATGCACACGCACACACACACACACCCTTCCTCCACAAACAACCACAAGCTCAGATGTTCAACAGTTGTTCCATCCCCGAGCCGGCTTATAATAATGGCTGGATTGGAGCAAATGGAATGGCATTAAAAACATGGAAACATTGTGTTTGAAGTATTTGATGCCATCCCACTTATTCCGCTCCAGCCATTACCACGAGCCCGTCCTACCCAATTAGGTGCCACCAACCTCCTGTGGCATATACAGTTGAAGCCGTTTGAGAAGGCATGCAAAATTGAGCAAGAATGGGAAGATTTCATTAACCAATGTCAAGTCCAAGCTGATGGAGCTCAGATGCACCACACACGCTGGTCATCTGTTGTGACCATTTTACCACTCATCTCTGTGCAGTCAGAACTTTTGATTATTTTGTGCCACCAGGGCCACAATAATCTGCCCCCTTTCTGATAGTCCGAGCGTGACCTCTTCCCCATGGGTTACTGCAGCTACTGTTGCCAGCACTGCCACTACCTGGGTTGGCCATCTCATTGACATGTGTGACATTATTCGAAGGACAATGTCCCTGACGTATAATGTTCTACACATACTGTACTAGTGTGTTGCGTTCCTGTCTCATACTGCCACTGAGATCTTTAGTAAGAGCGTAGTCCCATGCACACATGCATTGTGTCTTCATTTCCATTTGTATGTGAAAGATCTTTGCAATGCATTGTATCTAGATCTCTGTATAAACCAGTCATTACTGTGAGAATCTTTGTCGAAGAAAACATGTTGATAGTATTATGACCATTCAGTGCGTTATAATGTTATACTGTCATACAGATGGATCTGTATTTTGAGGGTTGTCCAGCTGGCATTGATTACTTAAACTGATTTCCACACAGTCTACTGACAGACCTCTCCCTGACCTTGATTCGATGACTTTGTCAAATCTTGGATGATCCCTTATGTAAGGGCAACAAACATGTATATGTCTTATCAACCAAACAACAGCTGTATTTGTCTCCCTGAAAATATGTCATATTTACTCACTATCTTTGCCTTCTCAGAGTTGACATAATCCTCTAAAGTGTTTCTAAAAGAAGTTCCCTGTGTGGATATTAGCAAGGGGTAATAATGTAATTCTTCTGTCCATCACAAATCTCCAGTCTGTTCTTGGGTCAATCAGTTCCCATCATTCCCAGCTGTAAAATCAAATCAAATCAAATTTTATTTGTCACATACACATGGTTAGCAGATGTTAATGCGAGTGTAGCGAAATGCTTGTGCTTCTAGTTCCGACAATGCAGTAATAACGAACAAGTAATCTAACTAACAATTCCAAAAAACTACTGTCTTATACACAGTGTAAGGGGATAAAGAATATGTACATAAGGATATATGAATGAGTGATGGTACAGAGCAGCATAGGCAAGATGCAGTAGATGGTATCGAGTACAGTATATACATATGAGATGAGTATGTAAACAAAGTGGCATAGTTAAAGTGGCTAGTGATACATGTATTACATAAGGATGCAGTCGATTATATAGAGTACAGTATATACGTATGCATATGAGATGAATAATGTAGGGTAAGTAACATTATATAAGGTAGCATTGTTTAAAGTGGCTAGTGATATATTTACATCATTTCCCATCAATTCCCATTATTAAAGTGGCTGGAGTTGAGTCAGTGTCATTGACAGTGTGTTGGCAGCAGCCACTCAATGTTAGTGGTGGCTGTTTAACAGTCTGATGGCCTTGAGATAGAAGCTGTTTTTCAGTCTCTCGGTCCCAGCTTTGATGCACCTGTACTGACCTCGCCTTCTGGATGACAGCGGGGTGAACAGGCAGTGGCTCGGGTGGTTGATGCCCTTGATGATCTTTATGGCCTTCCTGTAGCATCGGGTGGTGTAGGTGTCCTGGAGGGCAGGTTGTTTGCCCCCGGTGATGCGTTGTGCAGACCTCACTACCCTCTGGAGAGCCTTACGGTTGAGGGCGGTGCAGTTGCCATACCAGGCGGTGATACAGCCCGCCAGGATGCTCTCGATTGTGCATCTGTAGAAGTTTGTGAGTGCTTTTGGTGACAAGCCGAATTTCTTCAGCCTCCTGAGGTTGAAGAGGCGCTGCTATGCCTTCTTCACGATGCTGTCTGTGTGAGTGGACCAATTCAGTTTGTCTGTGATGTGTATGCCGAGGAACTTAAAACTTGCTACCCTCTCCACTACTGTTCCATCGATGTGGATAGGGGGGTGTTCCCTCTGCTGTTTCCTGAAGTCCACAATCATCTCCTTAGTTTTGTTGACGTTGAGTGTGAGGTTATTTTCCTGACACCACACTCCGAGGGCTCTCACCTCCTCCCTGTAGGCCGTCTCGTCGTTGTTGGTAATCAAGCCTACCACTGTTGTGTCGTCCGCAAACTTGATGATTGAGTTGGAGGCGTGCGTGGCCACGCAGTCGTGGGTGAACAGGGAGTACAGGAGAGGGCTCAGAACGCACCCTTGTGGGGCCCCAGTGTTGAGGATCAGCGGGGAGGAGATGTTGTTGCCTATCCTCACCACCTGGGGGCCCCACCTGTGTCTGCCAGTCTTCTGATTCGAGTGTCTGTGTTTCAGTCACCAGGAAAGTGGAATGTTTATAATGTTCATACATTTCTCCCCTTCGCTGAACTCTGATAACTCATCCCTCTATGTTCTCCAAGCAGAAATCACATTCCTTTGGATCCTTCAGCACCATGATCAGTAAGTTACATCTGACAGAACTGTGGATCGGGAGTAGATCAAGGGGTCTGTCTCTACAAGGGTGTTTGAAAAGGGAAAGTACATAAGCCAGTGGCAGGAGAATACAAACCTCATGCCACAAACCTAGACTGGCAATGTTCTGCAGCGGTGGAAATATGAGACAAAAGCGTAGAAGCAGAATGAGAACAGAGAAATACTTTTTTGAATGCAGTAGAATGCATATGTAGGGTGATTTGGTATAGTGTTAAATGGAATAAAAAGTACAGTGCCTTTGAGAAAGTATTCAAAGCCTTGAATTTTTCCACATTTTGTTACACAGCATTCTAAAATAGATGAAATAAAAAAAGATCCTCAGCAATCTAAACACAATACCCCATTATGACAAAGTGAATACAGTTTTTTTGAATTTATGCAAATGTATTACAAATAAAAAACAGAAATAGCTTATTAACATAAGTATTCAGACCCTTTGCTAAGAGACCCGAAATTGAGCTCAGGTGCATCCTGCTTTGATTGATCCTTCTTGAGATGTTTCTACAACTTGATTGGAGTCCACCTGTGGAAAGTTCAATTGATTGGACATGATTTGGAAAGGCACACTCCTGTCTATATAAGGTCCCACAGTTGAAGGTGCATGTCAGAGCAAAAACCAAGCCATGAGGTTGAAGGAATTGTCCGTAAGAGCTCAGAGACAGGATTGTTTGGTTTGAACCACCAGAAGTTTGGAACCACCAAGACTCTTCCTAGAGCTGGTCACCCGGCCAAACTGAGCAATCAGGGGGAGAAGGGCCTTGGTCATGGAGGTGACCAACAACCCGATGGTCACTCTGACAGAGCTCTAGATTTGCTCTGTGGAGATGGGAGAACCTTCCAGAAGGACAACCATCTCTGCAGCACTCCACCAAACAGGCCTTTGTGGTATAGTGGCCTGACGGAAGCCACTCCTCAGTAAAATACAAATGACAGCCCACTTGGAGTTTGCAAAAAGGCACCTAAAGGACTCTCTGGTCTGATGAAACCAAGTTCAACTCTTTGGCCGGGATGCCAAGCGTCACGCCTTGAGGAAACCTGGCACCCTCCCTACTGTGAAGCATGGCGGTGGCAGAATCATGCTGTGTTTTCTTTCAGGGGCAAGGACTGGAAGAAAATTCAGGACCGAGGCAAAGATGAACGGAGCAAAGTACAGAGAGATCCTTGATGAAAACCTGCTCCAGAGTGCTCAGGACCTCAGACAGGGGTGAAGGTTCACCTTTCAACATGACAATGACCCTAAGCACACAGCCAAGACAATGCACGATAGGCTTTGGCACATTTTAGAGAGGCCTTCTATTGTCACAAGCACAAGGTACATCTGTATATTGTTCATGCTGTTTAATCAGCTTCTTGATAAGCCACACCTGTCAGGTGGATGGATTATCTTGGCAAAGGAGGAAAGCTCACTAACAAGGATGTAAACACATTTGTGAACCAACATTTGAGAGAAATACGCTGATTGGGTATATGGTATATTTCTGAGATCTTTAATTTCAGGTCATGAAACATGGGACCAAGGCTTCACATGTTGCGTTTATATTTTTGTTCAATTTACATCTGTGCATATAAATCATACTCAGATGACTTTGGGTTTAAATTAAAACAAACCCAGTGAGATCAAGGCTTGGAAGGAGATGAGATAGTCCTCCTCCTCCATTTCATCATCAACATCTCTCAACATCTGACTGCTTCACTTGACCTCTAACCTCCACTTGGCCACCCTTAAAACCTCTGACTCAGACTGCTGGAATGCATCAACGCTGACCATATGCTGGACACTGATGCTCTGGCTACACAATACACACACTACACACACTTAACAAGATTTGCTCTGAACATACACTGTATACACTCCGGACAGCTGGAGAGGGATCGACATTGACTGTACACTAAACATACCACGCCGATCAAGAACCTAAAACACAAGCTGCAGGTCTTAGTCAACTCCTGCCTCAGACAAATCTTGCACATATGGTGGCCTGAGTGGATCTCTAATATAGACCTGTGGAAGAAGCCTGCCTCGAGCACCATTAAGGAGCGGAAGTGGAGATGGGTTGGTCACACAGAATCCACAAGGAAAGCGAAGAAGAGTACGTCCAACAATGACCTGGCGCAGGTGTAGACTCAGAACTGAAGAAGATCCGCTTGTCATAGCCTGAGGCAAAGAAAGCATCCCAAGACAGGCAACAATAGAAAACGTTAGTACAGGCCTTATGTCCCTCCAGGAATGAGATGGATTAATAAGTAAGTAAGTAAACACCGCTAGTTTGAACACAATACACACACCAGCTATGACCACACTCCACACACTACACAGGGATGTCATAGAAATGTACACTGTAATGCCTCACTCCTAGTCCTAGGTCTATGGTGTGAGGTGTATTTAATTATCATAGGCCATAGAGAGTAATGCTGCTCAGTCGGACTTTATTATGACCAGTTCCCCAAAACTTCTTGAAAATGTTGTTTACTCACTAAATGCAATGCGTTTCTGTATACACGGTCAAACCAGTGCTGATGCTTCTGGCTAAACCTTTTCAAATGCTATGTTGCCTTTTCAGTCCTGCACAGATGGTAGGCATCTCTATTGTGTCAGCTGTCATACACAATGCTCGCTCCAGGCAAAGCTAAACATTTGAAAGTTTGTCCGTGGTGTAGAAAGATGTTACACACTCTCTCTCCTCACTACCTCAGAGCCACTGGTGGAAACCTCACATTTTGTTGTTTGCCATGGGGCTTAACCCTTTGTGTGGTGTTCGGGTCTGTCTGACCCATTTTCAATGTTTGCTAAAAAAAAAAATGATACTGTGAAGAACATTGCTGTAACACACAGCTGTAACTATATATGTGAGTGAGTAAAATTTCTGAACTAAGTGTTTTCATCATTCTAGATGGCAGCCGGTAGCAACAAGAAGAAGTGATACGATGTGTGTGGACCGAAGAAAGACAGGAAGACACAGTACACATGCATCAAGTGCAAGAAATATGTTTGCAACACACACACAGTAAAACACTGTCCCTCATGTGGTGTGTAGACCGGCCTAAATTTGTGTTCAATGCGGCTCGTATCATTTCCATAAAATACTGTTTGCAAAATTTGTCCTTCCAATTTGTTCAGTTCAAAGCAATAAACATCAACAATGATGAAAACCTTGTTTCATTGATATTTGTTCAAGGTAAACATGATTAATTCCACACGTCTTGAAAAATCAAATGTTATTTAAATAAAATGAATAGCACTTCTATTGATAAATGTGATCTAGCAGAGGTATTTTTAAGTAAATTGTTATGGCTGTATTGTTTTAAAAAAATCAATAATGTTGTGGGTCCATCATATCGGCGAACATTGGGTGAATAACAAAAACATGAACACCACACAAGGGTTAAGTGGGCAAGTGTGGAGCATGACATGCAAGGGTGCCTCAATTAGAGTTGGAAATACTTAATTGACACACAAATTAGTGCCACTTACGTCATGAGACTGAGCTGCCCTCGGTCTCAAAGAGTACGTCATCATTAGAAAAACAATCACCCAGTCAAACGGTCAGCCAAGCCAAATGAACTCCGCTGACAGTGTTTGAGTCCCCCTAGCAACCATTCATTAGGCCCGTCAGCCGGCATCAGAGGACGACACACAAACGGACTATAGCTCAAGAAAGGAAGAACACAGCAGTGGTGGAAAAAGTACCCGATTGTCACATAGTGGCAAGAAAAAGTATGTGAACCCTTTGGAAATATCTGGATTTCTGCATACATTTGACATAACATTTAATATGATCTTCATCTAGGTCACGACAATAGACAAACAGTCTGCTTAAACTCACAAACAATTATACGTTTTCATGTTTTTATTGAACACACCGTGTAAACATTCACAGTCCAGGGGGTGAAAATGTTTGTGAACCCTTGGATTTAATAACTGGTTGACTCTCCTTTGGCAGCAATAACCTCAACCAAATGTTTTCTGTAGTTGCAGATCAGACCTGCACAATGGTCTGGAGGAATTTTGGATAATTCCTCTTTACAAAACTGTTTCAGTTAAGCAATATTCTTGGAATGTCTTGTGTGAACTGCTTTCTTGAGCTCATGCCACAGCATCTCAATCGGGTTGAGGTCAGGACTCTGACTGGGCCACTCCAGAGGGTGCATTTTCTTCTGTTGAAGCCATTCTGTTGTTGATTTACTTCTGTGTTTTGGGTCATTGTCTTGTTGCATCACCCAACTTCTGTTGAGCTTCAATTGGCAGACAAAAAGACTAACATTCTCCTGCAAAATGTCTTGATAAACTTGGGAATTAATTTTTCAGTAGATGATAGCAAGCTGTCCAGGCCCTGAGGCAGCAAAGCAGTCCCAAACCATGATGCTCCCTCCACCATACTTTACAGTTGGGATGAGGTTTTGATGTTAGTGTGCTGTGCCTTTTTTCTCCACACGTAGTGTTGTGTGTTCCTTCCAAACAACTCAACTGTAGTTTCATCTGTCCACAGAATATTTTGCCAGTAGCGCTGGGGAACATCCTGGTGCACTTAAAAAAAAACTTCAGACGTGCAGCAATGTTTTCTTTTGGACAGCAATGGCTTCTTCTGTGATGTCCTCCCATGAACACCATTCTTGTTTAGTGTTTTACGTATTGTAGACTTGTCAAGAGACATTAACATGTTCCAGAGATTTCTGTAAGTCTTTAGCTGACACTCTAGGATTCTTCTTAACCCCATTGAGCATTCTGCGTTGTGCTCTTGCAGTCATCCTTGCAGGATGGCTACTCCTAGAGAGAGTAGCAACAGTGCTGAACTTTCTCCATTTATAGACAATTTGTCTTACCGTGGACTGATGAACGTCAAGGGTTTTAGAGATACTTTTGTAACCTTTTCCAGCTTCACGCAAGTCAACAATAATTCATCTTAGGTCTTCTGAGATCTCTTTTGTTCAAGGCATGTTTCATATCAGGCAATGCTTCTTGTGAATAGCAAACTCACATTTTGTGAGAGTTTTTTATAGGGCAAGGCAGCTGTAACCAACATCTCCAATCTCGTCTCATTGATTGGACTCCAGGTTAGCGGACTCCTGACTCCAATTAGCTTTTGGAGAAGTCATTAGCCTAGGAGTTCAAATACTTTTTCCAACATAGACTGTGAATGTTCAAATGATGTATTCAATATAGACAAGAAAAACACAATAATTGATATGTTATTAGTTTAATCACACTTTGTTTGTCTATTGTTGTGACTCAGAAGAAGATCAGATCAAAATTGATGACCAATTTATGCATTTATCCAGGTAATTCCAAAGGGTTCACATACCTTTTCCTGCCACTGTACTTAAGTAAAAGTAAAGATAACTTACTAGACAATTACTCAAGTAAAAGTGAAAGCCACCGAATAAAATACTGCTTGAGTAAAAGTCTAAAAACATTTGGTTTTAAATATACTTAAGTATCACAAGTAAATGTAATTGCTAAAATATACTTAAGTATCAAAAGTAAAAGTATAAATTATTTCAAATTCCTTATATTAAGCAAACCAGACAGCACAATTTAAAAAAAAATGTTTTTATTAACAGATAGCCCGGGGCACACTCCAACACTCAATCATGTATAAACAAAGCAAGTGTGTTAATTGAGTCCACTAGATCAAAGGCAGTAGGGATGACCAGGGATGTTCACTTGATAAGTGCGTGAATTGCACAATTTTCCCGTCCTGCTAAGCATTTAAAATGTAACGAGTACTTTTGGGTCAAGGAAAAGGTATGGAGTAAAATGTACATCATTTTCTTTAGGAATGTAGCGAAGTAAAAGTAAAAGTTGTCAACAATATAATCAGTAAAGTAAAGTAGAGATACCCCTCAAAAAACGACAAGTATTTTTACTCAAGTACTTTAAACCACTAAAAAACAGTAAAGAGAGAAAGACCGAGACAGAAAGACAGAGACGGACCATTACGTGTATAATGTATGTATTATTAGAGTGTGTGTATTCAGTAGGGGTTTGATGCTGCTAGGAGACCTGTGTGCCCACTGAACCTCTTCTGTTGCTCTGCCATCAGTGTCCTAATGGGCTGAGAGCACAAAGTGTAGGTGTGTGTGGGTCCGATTTCAGGTAAATGTTTGATGAAGTAATGGAAGTTTGAATAATCAGTATAAGGACACACAATAAGTCCTCTGGGACTCCAGTCAACAAACGTAGAATGAGTGTGTGTGTGTCTATGTCTGTGTCTGGAGGGGAACAGATGAACAGCTGGTTAGTGGGTTTTCTCCTGTTAATGCTCATTTCACTGAGTTGAAAAGGATTTGCAATACCTTCAACTCCAAGAGGTTTCAGTCTTGGATCAACATCATAAGCCTATTTGTATCTCCTTAGGGGATGTAATGCCTCCATGTACATTGGAGACTGGCATGTGGATTTAACGCTGAAGTTTAAATGGTTGACCTCAAGAAAATATCTTAGCGTTCCAATTCTTTACTATTATATATTAGTAATTGAATAGGATATCGATGTCATTCTTTGCTTGATCCCAAGGAAACAATAAAACACGTTTTTTTAAAAAGGGGAAAAAAAGAAAAAAAAAAAGTTTTCCGTTATTACATTGGAAAGATTGAACGAATCATGGGATGGATGGGAATGCGGAAGCTGAAGAAAACAGCAAAATGTCTTGCGGTGTTGAACGTCTGAGAGCTTTGACCAATCAGAACAAGAAATGACCGGAATCTGAGTTTCCTTAAAGTTCAGCTGTAGTCTGTCTGAATGCACCAATAGGGATGGAGAAAATCTAGTCACTATTGAATGCATTCAAATGAAATGTGTCTTCCACATTTAACCAAACCCCTCTGATTCAGAGAGGTGCGGAGGGGCTGCCTTAAGAGAAATCATCAGTGCCCGGGGAGCAATTGTTGTTGGGGGTTAAGTGCCTTGCTCAACGGCAGAACGGCAGATTTCTCCACCTTGCTGGCTCAGGGATTCGAAACATTGACCTTTCGGTTACTGGCCTAACGCTCTTAACACTGGGCTACCTGCCCACAGTCACAGAGGCATCTTACTAAGGCCGAGAAATAGGGAATTAATCAACGTCACAAAGATGCCAATGGTACATGACGTGATCATCACATCATTGTGATATTGGAAAAGAGTATCAAGTATCAAAAGAGTATCAAAGAGTATCAAGTATCAAGAGTATCAAAGAGTATCAAGTATCAAAAGAGTATCAAGTATCAAAAGAGTATCAAAGAGTATCAAGCTCTGCAACATTTATTATTAACCAGTCACAAGTGTGACAAATTGGCTTCTAGTTCATTATAAATAATACACAGGAGGGACTATAATGCCATTTTGTTATATCAAGTGCAAAGATTTGAACATGTTTCTTGAGGATGAGTTCACCAAATTCAATTAAAGTTGTAATGCAAGACTGACCTCACGACTGACCCCACTGACAGCATGTCTTCAGTGCATTTTCATTAGAATCTGTTGCATCATGTAAATAAATGCACTATTTTATTGACTTTCTTAGTAAATTCAACATTTCTACTGTATGCATTTGAAACACTCAGCATATTATAAAATATTACAGTGGTCCTTTGACTTTGAATAGGGGTGGTGAAGGCAGAGAGGAAATATGTGACAGTAAACATTTCGCAGAATTTTGTCATAAGCAATATTTTTTATTTTCAATGACACAGCAGTCATATAACACTGTACATGAAAAGCTTGATGTTTCCCCCGCAATAAACACAAGTTAGAGTTGAAAAGGGTTTCCACAGTGGATCCTTTCCCCCTTGCAGAGGAGGGATACACTGAACGGTGACCAGCCAGCCCACCGTGTGGTTTCGTGTTTCATGTAAATATAGTGCCTAATGACAGTGTCAGAGCATAGATTCTATTATACCCTTCAAACCAGAGGTCATCTCTGCTGCCTGCCACACCCTAGGGTGGGGCCACCTCACCACCGCGGTTACAGGCCCAGCTTTTGCCCTAACCAAAATGAGAGACATTTTATCTTTACATTTTCTCTGGGGTTTCGCAGTCGGGGAGTGCTGAGAATTCTCAGCGAAGCGAACATGAGGTTGGTGGCAGAGACTGGGTGATTAGTGGCATTGTCTTATTATTATTTTTTACCTTTAACTAATAAAAGGTTCAACTTAATAGTTCAACGTTTGTTACCTTCTCAGTTTATTTGGTCGCCTTTGAAGACCAAAATCGCAGCTTCCTGTTGATGTGAACCGCAAGAACTTTAGGATAGTTGGTGTTGAACGATTGCGGAAGAGGTCAAGGCATCCATCTTACTTTGTAGTAATGTGACAGACATCGTCATTAGAGGATAGATATATTTATCTCGGCAAAGCCCTGCTCAGAATCAGTCCAAGCCACTACAATACATCAACATCAACGTTTAGAGTTCAACCTGCATTTGTTTGATGTCTTCTAGAATTCTTCACCAAATAAATTGAGGAACAGCAGGCAAAGAAACAATTGCTCTCAACAACACGTTCCATTCCAATGTGTGGCCTACACCGTTGCAGTCAAGATGACATCCATAGAACACAGAAAGTGCCAAAAGTGCACATTGACTAGCGGTCACAGTCCTCTCAGAACAAAGTCCAACACATGTTGTGTTCTTGATTAAGACACTTCCCCGGTGTCCAGATCTCCTCAGCCCAGCTATCCTGGGCATCATCTGGACAAGGCAGACCAGCTCTGTCCTCTTTATTTGATCTCATATGGCGCTGGCCATGAGGAAAGAATTACTGTACGCTCAGTTCTTGTTAGTGCTGCTTTGATGTACGATCTACCTTTCTCCTCCAAAGCGTGCAGGTGGTTTGAGTTTTACACTTGGAGAGCAAATGAATCCTCGGGGATGAGACCTCGTACTGTATATTTGGCCGCGGCCACAACAGGCCACTCCTTTCATGCACTTAGTCCCTGTGTGTGGATCTTAGTCCCTGTGTGAGGTTCCATCGTTGCAAAGTGTTTCAGATGATTAACACACATACATACTTTTCCACCCCGAAAATGTCAATCTTACATCATCTCAGGATGTTTCATGCATTCTATCCATTAATCTTTCCAAAGGCTCATACTTTACCTGTAGGGGGAAGCTGGCCCTGTTATTGGGGCCATATGTTTCATACTGTACGTTAAAGGGATAGTTTGGGATTTTGTCAATGAGGCCTTTCATCTACTTCCCATACCATTTTTACGTATCGGTGTCCAGTATGAAGGAAGTTAGAGGTAGTTTTGCAAGCCAATACTAACTGGTGTTAGTATGACTGGAAGTCCACTGTTCCCATAGAATTCCAGTCATTAAACTATCACTCGTTAGCAATTGCACAATCGCTAGAAAGCAAGTTCCTTCAAACTACAGGCAGAGACAAAAGAAAATGGTATCCGCGAGTTCATTGGACTCTGGGGAAGTAGATAGCGGGCCTCATTGCCGAAATCCCAAACGAACCCTTTACCTAATCCAGGGCCGGCCAGAACAAATCAGTTGGACGGGCATTTGATTTCCATAGAAGGGCACGTTTTTTTCCCCACAGGCTCCTACATTTAAATGGGTTTGAGAGTAAAGGTATGTAATTTAACTGTAAAAATGTTTTACCTTTTAAAGTCGCATGAACACAACCAGTCATGATGTTTTCACCTCACTGTCAAAAAAAAAATCACTTCAAATAGTAGATTACCTTTGCACGTTCGTCCAAAATAATTCTAGCATCCGAACAGCGCACTGTGCACCCGCCAACTTTCCTTCAACTCACAAGTGGCTGAAACAAATCTCACTGGAGAAAGCATCCGAGAGAGCGAAACAGCATCTCTCTGCCTTACTATATGTAGCAGATGTAATCTGATGATGTTTGGCCAATAAAGTATGACATGACATACTCTTTTTTTTTTTTGTCCAGACAGCATACATGGACTACACATACTGAGCCAGAAGGGCACTGTGTTTCTCACTCTAATACTTTATCTAAGATTGATGAGTCTTTCTGTCGGTGTGCAGCTTGGTCAAAACAATATTCAAATATTGGTGCTCTCTGGAGCAGGTTTTGATCAAAGATCTCTCTGTACTTTGTACCATTAATCTTTGCCTCGATCCTAACTAGTCCCCCAGTCCTTGCCGCTGAAAAACATCCCACAGCATGATGCTGCCACCACCATGTTTCACCGTAAGGATGGTGCCAAGTTTCCTCCAGACGTGATGCTTGACATTCAGGCCAAAAGAGTTCAATCTTGGTTTCATCAGACCAGAGAATCTTGTTTCTCATGGTCAGAGTCTTTAGGTGCCTTTTGGCGAACTCCAAGCGGGCTGTCGTGTGTCTTTTACTGTAGAGTGTCTTCCGTCTGGCCAATCCACCATAATTGATTGGTGCAGTGCTGCAGAGATGGTTGTCCTTCTGGAAGGTTCTCCCATCTCCACAGAGCAAATCTAGAGCTCTGTCAGACCATTGGGTTGTTGGTCACCTCACTGACAAGGACCATTCTCCCCCGAATGCTCAGTTTGGCCAGCCGGCCAGCTCTAGGAAGAGTATTGGTGGTTCCAAACTGTATTTGGGGAATTTCTCTCTGTTCTTTGCTACTGTACATTCATCTTTCCCTCAAGCCTGACTAATGTCCTAGTCCCTGCCACTGAAAAACATCCCCACTGCCTGATGCTGCCACCACCATGCGTCATTGTAGGGATGGCGCCAGGTTTCCTCCAGACGTGACTCTTCGCATTCAGGCCAAAGAGTTCAATCTTGCTTTCATCAGACCAGAGAATATTGTTTCTCATGGTCAGAGTCCTTTAGGTGCCTTTTAGCAAACTCTAAGCGGGCTGTCATGAAGGGGCTTCCGTCTAGCCACTCTACCATAAAGGCCTGATTGGTGGAGTGCTGCAGAGATGGTTGTCCTTCTGGAATGTTCTCCCATGTCCACAGAGGAACTCTGGAGTTCTGTCAAAGTGACCATAGCATTCTTGATCACCTCCTTGATAAAGACCCTTCTCCCCTGATTGCTCAGTTTGGCTGGGCGGCCAGACCTAGGAAGAGTCTTGGTGGTTCCAAACTTCCATTTAAGAATGATGGAGGGCACTGTGTTCTTGAGAACCTCGTTTTGGTAACCTTCCCCAGATCTGTTTCTCGACACAATCCTGTCTCGGAGCCCAACAGACAATTCCTTCGACCTCATGGCCTGATTTTTGCTCTGACAGGCAATGTCAACTGTGGACCTTATATAGACAGGTGCGTGCCTTTCCAAATCATGTCCAATCAATTGAATTTTCCACAGGTGGACTGCAATCAAGTTGTAGAAACATCTCAAGGATGATCAATATAAACAGGATGCAAAGGGTCTGAATACTTATATAAAGAAGGTATCTGTTTTTAATTTTTAAAAATGTGCAACAATTTCAAAAAAACTGTTTTCGCTTTGTCATGATGGGTTAGTGTGTAGATTGCTGAGGAATTTTATTTAATTATTTTTTGAATAAGGCTGGAACGTAACAAAATGTGGAAAAGGTCAAGGGGTCTGAATTACTTCCCAAAGGCACTGTACAACCATTGCTATGCAATTTGTAAACATAGTATCTACTGCACTCTGAATTGCAATTTTCTACTGAATATTTTGAACAATATAAACCTAAGAGTAAAAATCATAGTATAAATACAAATGATCTTGTGTATTTACATATTTTAAATAAAGTATTTCAAATTATATCAAATTTATGATTTATGAATCAGTTTTGGCATGAACTTTATTGTATGCATAATTTAAAATACAATCTGTGCATATTACTGTATTGAACAAAAATATAAACGCAACAAGCAACAATTTCAAAGATTTTCCTGAGTAACAGTTCATATAAGGAAATCAGTCAATTGAAATAAATTAACTAGGCCCTTCACATAACTGGGAATATAGATATGCATCTTTTGGTCACAGATACCTAAAGAAAAAGGTAGGGGTGTGACCACCATTTGCCTCATGCAGTGCGACATCTCCTTCACATAGAGTTGATCAGGCTGTTGATTGTGTCCTGTGGAATGTTGTCCCACTCCTCTTCAATGGCTGGAACGCGCCATTCGTACATGTCCTTCGAGAGCATCTCAAACGTGATCAATGGGTGACATGTCTGGTGAACATGCAGGCCATGGTAGAACTGGGACATTTTCAGATTTCTGGATTTGTGTAGATGAGACATGGGGCCGTGCATGATCATGCCGAAACAGGAGGTGATGGTGTCAGATGAATGGCACGACAATGGGCCTCAGGATCTCGCAACGGTATCTCTGTGCATTCAAATTGCCATTGATAAATTGCAATTGTGATCGTTGTCGGCAGCTTAAGCCCGCCCATACCATATACAGTGCCTTGCGAAAGTATTCGGCCCCCTTGAACTTTGCGACCTTTTGCCACATTTCAGGCTTCAAACATAAAGATATAAAACTGTATTTTTTTGTGAAGAATCAACAACAAATGGGACACAATCATGAAGTGGAACGACATTTATTGGATATTTCAAACTTTTTTAACAAATCAAAAACTGAAAAATTGGGCGTGCAAAATTATTCAGCCCCTTTACTTTCAGTGCAGCAAACTCTCTCCAGAAGTTCAGTGAGGATCTCTGAATGATCCAATGTTGACCTAAATGACTAATGATGATAAATACAATCCACCTGTATGTAATCAAGTCTCCGTATAAATGCACCTGCACTGTGATAGTCTCAGAGGTCCGTTAAAAGCGCAGAGAGCATCATGAAGAACAAGGAACACACCAGGCAGGTCCGAGATACTGTTGTGAAGAAGTTTAAAGCCGGATTTGGATACAAAAAGATTTCCCAAGCTTTAAACATCTCAAGGAGCACTGTGCAAGCGATAATATTGAAATGGAAGGAGTATCAGACCACTGCAAATCTACCAAGACCTGGCCGTCCCTCTAAACTTTCAGCTCATACAAGGAGAAGACTGATCAGAGATGCAGCCAAGAGGCCCATGATCACTCTGGATGAACTGCAGAGATCTACAGCTGAGGTGGGAGACTCTGTCCATAGGACAACAATCAGTCGTATATTGCACAAATCTGGCCTTTATGGAAGAGTGGCAAGAAGAAAGCCATTTCTTAAAAGATATCCATAAAAAGTGTTGTTTAAAGTTTGCCACAAGCCACCTGGGAGACACACCAAACATGTGGAAGAAGGTGCTCTGGTCAGATGAAACCAAAATTGAACTTTTTGGCAACAATGCAAAACATTATGTTTGGCGTAAAAGCAACACAGCTCATCACCCTGAACACACCATCCCCACTGTCAAACATGGTGGTGGCAGCATCATGGTTTGGGCCTGCTTTTCTTCAGCAGGGACAGGGAAGATGGTTAAAATTGATGGGAAGATGGATGGAGCCAAATACAGGACCATTCTGGAAGAAAACCTGATGGAGTCTGCAAAAGATCTGAGACTGGGACGGAGATTGGTCTTCCAACAAGACAATGATCCAAAACATAAAGCAAAATCTACAATGGAATGGTTCAAAAATAAACATATCCAGGTGTTAGAATGGCCAAGTCAAAGTCCAGACCTGAATCCAATTGAGAATCTGTGGAAAGAACTGAAAACTGCTGTTCACAAATGCTCTCCATCCAACCTCACTGAGCTCGAGCTGTTTTGCAAGGAGGAATGGGAAAAAATTCAGTCTCTCGATGTGCAAAACTGATAGAGACATACCCCAAGCGCCTTACAGCTGTAATTGCAGCAAAAGGTGGCGCTACAAAGTATTAACTTAAGGGGGCTGAATAATTTTGCACGCCCAATTTTTCAGTTTTTGATTTGTTAAAAAAGTTTGAAATATCCAATAAATGTCGTTCCACTTCATGATTGTGTCCCACTTGTTGTTGATTCTTCACAAAAAAATACAGTTTTATATCTTTATGTTTGAAGCCTGAAATGTGGCAAAAGGTCGCAAAGTTCAAGGGGGCCGAATACTTTCGCAAGGCACTGTACACTTGGTCTGCAGTTGTGAGGCCAGTTGGACATACTGCTAAATTCTCGAAAACAAAGAGAAATTAACATTAAACTCTCTGGCAGCCTCCCGGGTGGCGCAGTGGTTAAGGGCGCTGTACTGCAGCTCCAGCTGTGCCACCAGAGACCCTGAGTTCGCGCCCAGGCTCTGTCGTAACCGGTCGCGACCGGGAGGTCCGTGGGCCAACGCACAATTGGCATAGCGTCGTCCGGGTTAGGGAGGGCTTGGTCGGTAGGGATATCCTCGTCTCATCGTGCACCAGTGACTCCTGTGGTGGTCCGGGCGCAGTGCGCGCCAGCCAAGGTTGCCAGGTGGACTTTTATTGTTCCCATCATGCTGTTTAGTCAGCTTCTTGATCAGGTGGATGGATTGTCTTGGCAAAGGAGAAATGCACAGAACATTTCTGGAATATTTTATTTCAGCTCATGATATATGCCATCATTAACACTTTACATGTTGCATTTATATTTTTGTTCAATGTAGTTTCATGAATGAGGCCTCTCAAATCTTTCCGATCGTATTACTCTGTGGGTGAGCCAGAGGAGCACAGGAGGCCCAAAGTGAAATATGCTGCAAGGTGAGGTGCTGTTGTAACATTTACCCTGATAAGGGAAGAGAGATAGAAAGGCTGAATACTCAGACTGTATGGGAGTTAACGCTCTCTCTCTCTGTGTGTGTGTGTGTGTGTGTGTGTGTGTGTGTGTGTGTGTGTGTGTGTGTGTGTGTGTGTGTGTGTGTTGAAGTGTCTCTGAACACCCATGTGTACAGATTCCCAGGGTACATAGTAGGAACATGTAAAAGTCATGGGATTCTGTAGTGTTTAATCTAGATACCCTAATAACGATGCCTAGCTCCATCAGTGAGACTGTTCCACCTTCAAAATCCCATACGCCTCCTTGAAGCCCCTTGAATTCTTATCTCTAGTCTCCAGGTCAGAGCTGTGGTTAGACATGTTGATTAAAGTGGGTCAGGCTGTCTACGCGTCCCAGGAGTCTTAAGGTATTTTCTCATGTGTGCATCTAGCTGAGGGTTGGGACATCAGAGAGAATGATTGATAGGGTACTTGAAGGCATTGGAGAGCTGATTCAGTCAGCCTTTTCTGTGCTCAATCCGCCACACTCATGTTTACTGTCATTTATCAGGGTCGTGTTCAATAGGCAACTAAGTGTAAGAAAGTGAATTGAAACAGGAAGGGACTATTTGGACTTGTGCTATAAGAAACTAATTTGGGTTTTAAAACATTTTCCTTTTAGTGCCCTAATGAGCACAAACCAGATTTATTTAACTAGGTAAGTCAGTTAAGAACAAATTCTTATTTACAATGACGGCCTACCCCGGCCAAACCCTAACCAGGACGACGCTGGGCCAATTTTGCGCTGCTCTATGGGACTCCAAAACACGGGCGGTTGTGATACAGCTTGGAATCGAACCAGGGTCTGCAGTGACACCCCTAGCACAGATGCAGTGCCTTAGGCCTCTGCGCTACTCGAGAGCCCATGGAGGTATTCCACAACAGATTCAGTAGATCTTACTCAAATATTCTCAAAGGTCACCTCCATAGCTTCATCATACAAGTGAATGACCAGTATAAAAACTACTATCTCAGCTATGAAAACCATCAAGACATTAAAGTGGCAATCAGCAGTTGAAACAATAAAGTGTTCTCCCCGCCACTGTTTCACCAAAAAGCTAACCACTCAATTTCATAGATCAAGCTATGGATGCAAGGACTGACCATCCATGATATAAAAATTATAGTAATCATATTTTGAGGCTATACAGTGTTTGTATACATTGACTGTGTTTGCAAACATTGGAGTAATACGAGCTTATATTGTGGGTTTTGATGGGTTACGACAGTTGAACTCATGAGACATTTCTAAGTTATATTCTTCAAGAATCAATGGGTACCTATTATTAATTTCTAAGTAAAAAAAAATGGATGTAGTTACTTCAGATTGTCCCTTTAAAGAACTGTCAAACATAATGAGGCTGATGTACCACTAAGGTCAATTACTTTATTTTCATTTTAAAAAAAACAGGTCCATTATTTTTAGTACAGTCAACTTGATGTGAAACAAAACTAAAATTAGAAAAGGCATAGAGTCATTCGAAGAGTAAAATTAAACAGGGAAGACTGAGGCAGAGACACAATCAACAATCAGAGTTCCTATAGAATAACCCTTACTGGTACTCACATTAGTGTTTGTGAAACTGTCTGTGTGGATCTGATTTACCATGGAAGTTAGAAAGCGTACATTAGTAAGAGAGACGACCAAGAGGACACCTATTCCCAATTTACAGAAAAGGTTCACTAAACCAGAAGTAACAGTCTGTGCTTGCACACGGAGGGCCAAAAGAACCGTCTGGATTATGCTTCCTGATTGGATGGCCGACAAAGGGTATTTTTCTGGATAATGTCCATTGGTGAGAACAATGGCGAGAGGAAGCTCTGAGTCCAGGTCCCCCGAGACGTGGCTCTGGGAAGAATAAAGAGAAGAGAAAGGTTCAGTACGTCAGTCCAGATATCATATTTGAAATTGCAGAGGGAGAGTGAGAGAAAGGCGGGGGTTGACTCATGTGGAATTCAATTTACCATGCCTTTGGTGACTTCTTCCCAGGCTTGTTTTTACAACATGGTGCTCAAAACGACACAGGCAATTAAAAAAAGGGATTAAAAACACAGCCGATCGAGGAGAATGACGACAGCGCTCTCCAATTCACAGTGAATTACTCATCAACGCTGCCACAAATAAAAGATAATCATTTGCACAAACTATAAAAAAACAGCATGGAGCTACACAAGTTCAATTGGAGACATGAAGCATAATCATTAAATCTAGACGTCTTGTCAGTCAGCCATGCAAGCAGCACAGAGATCAGGATTGCGTTCAGTGGGTTGTAATGTTTGATTTTTCAGATAGAAATATATCATGCAGAACTGGTCCTCAGTCAAGTCAAATCATGTCAGCTCTACAAAATACAGTGGGAAGAAAATGTATGTGAGAACCCTTTGGAATTACCTGGACTTCTGCATAAAATGGTAATACAATTTTATCTGATCTTCATCTAGGTCATAACAATAGACAAACAGTCTGCTTAAACTAATAACAAACAACTATATGTTTTCATGTGTTTATTGAACACATCGTGTAAACAGTGCAAGGTGGAAAAAGTATGCAAACCCTTGGATTTAATAACGGGTTGACCCTTCTTTGGCAGCAATAACCGCAACCGAATGTTTTCAGTAGTTGCGGATCAGACCTGCACAATGGTTAGGAGGAATTTGGGATCATTCCTCTTTTACAAAACTGTTTCAGTTTTGCAATATTCTTGGGGTGTCTTGCAAAGGTCGACCGATTAATAAGAATGTGTTCTTAACTGACTTTCCTAGTTAAATAAAGGTCTAAAAAATATATTTTTTTAAATCAGCAAATCGGTGCCCAAAAATACCGATTTCCGATTGTTATGAAAACTTGAAATCGGTATTTTTGGACGCCGATTTGCTGATTAAACATTTTTTTTTTAGACCTTTATTTAACTAGAAAAGTCTGTTAAGAACACATTCTTATTTTCAATGATGGCCTAGGAACGGTGGGTTAACTGCCTTGTTCAGGGGCAGAACGACAGATTTTCACCTTGTCAGCTCGGGGGATCCAATCTTGCAACCCTACAGTTAACTAGACCAACGCAATAACGACCTGCATCTCTCTCGTTGCACTCCACAAGGAGACTGCCTGTTACGCGAATGCAGTAAGCCAAGGTAAGTTGCTAGCTAGCATTAAACTTATCTAATAAAAAAACAATCAATCATAATCTCTAGTTAACTACACATGGTTGATGATATTACCTAGCATGTCCTGCGTTGCATATAATCTGACTGAGCATACAAGTATCTGACTGAGCGGTGGTAGGCAGAAGCAGGCGAGTAAACATTCATTCAAACAGCACTTTCGTGCGGTTTGCCAGCAGCTCTTCGTTGTGCGTCAAGCATTGAGCTGTTTATGACTTCAAGCCTATCAACTCCCGAGAGGAGGCTCGTGTAACCGAAGTGAAATGGCTAGCTAGTTAGCGTGCGCTAATTGTCGTTGTGTTGCTGATTCCAGCCCAGGGAGGAGCGAGGAGAGGGACGGAAGCAATACTTTTACACTGGCAATACTAAAGTCCCTATAAGAACATTCAATAGTCAAAGGTTAATGAAATACAAATGGTATAGAGGGAAATAGTCCTATAATAACTACAACCTAAAACTTCTTACCTGGGAATATTGAAGACTCATGTTAAAAGGAACCACCAGCTTTCATATGTTCTCATGTTCTGAGCAAGGAACTGAAACTTTAGCTTACTTACATAGCACATATTGCACTTTTATTTTCTTCTCCAACACTTTGTTTTTGCATTATTTAAACAAGTTTCATTTACTTGAGGCTAAATTGATTTTATTGATGTATTATATTAAGTTAAAATAAGTGTTCATTCAGTATTGTTGTAATTGTCATTATTAAGTCTCCAACTTCCGGCGCCGACAGAGATGGCCGCCTCGCTTCGCGTTCCTAGGAAACTATGCAGTTTTTTTAAATTTTTACGTGTTATTTCTTACATTGGTACCCCAGGTCATCTTAGGTTTCATTACATACAGTCGAGAAGAACTACTGAATATAAGAGCAGCGTCAACTCACCATCAGTACGACCAAGAATATGACTTTCGCGAAGCGGATCCTGTGTTCTGCCTTTCACCCAGGACAACGGAATGGATCCCAGCCTGCGACCCAAAAAAACGACTTCGTAAAAGAGGGAAACGAAGCGGTCTTCTGGTCAGGCTCTGGAGACGGGCACATCGCGCACCACTCCCTAGCATACTTCTCGCCAATGTCCAGTCTCTTGACAACAAGGTTGATGAAATCCGAGCAAGGGTAGCATTCCAGAGGGACATCAGGGACTGTAACGTTCTTTGCTTCACGGAAACATGGCTCACTGGAGAGACGCTATCGGAGTCGGTGCAGCCAGCTGGTTTCCCCACGCATCGCGCCGACAGAAACAAACATCTTTCTGGTAAGAAGAGGGGCGGGGGCGTTTGCTTTATGGTTAACGAGACGTGGTGTGGTCACAACAACATACAGGAACTCAAGTCCTTCTGTTCACCTGATTTAGAATTCCTCACAATCAAATGTCGACCGCATTATCTACCAAGGGAATTCTCTTCGATTATAATCACAGCCGTATATATTCCCCCCCAAGCAGACACATCGATGGCTCTGAACAAACTTTATTTGACTCTTTGCAAACTGGAATCCACATATCCTGAGGCTGCATTCATTGTAGCTGGAGATTTTAACAAGGCTAATCTGAAAACAAGACTCCCTAAATTGTATCAGCATATCGATTGCGCAACCAGGGCTGGCAAAACCTTGGATCATTGCTATTCTAACTTCCGCAACGCATATAAGGCCCTCCCCCGCTCTCCTTTTGGAAAAGCTGACAACGACTCCATTCTGTTGCTCCCTGCCTACAGACAGAAGCTAAAACAAGAAGCTCCCGCGCTGAGGTCTGTTCAACGCTGGTCTGACCAATCTGATTCCACACTCCAAGACTGCTTCCATCACGTGGACTGGGATATGTTTCGTATTGCGTCAAACAACAACATTGACGAATACGCTGATTCGGTGAGCGAGTTCATGAGAACGTGCGTTGAAGATGTCGTTCCCATAGCAACGATTAAAACATTCCCAAACCAGAAACCGTGGATTGATGGCAGCATTCGCGTGAAACTGAAAGCGCGAACCACTGCTTTTAATCAGGGCAAGGTGACCGGAAACATGACCGAATACAAACAGTGTAGCTATTCCCTCCGCAAGGCAATCAAACAAGCTAAGCGTCAGTATAGAGACAAAGTAGAATCGCAATTCAACGGCTCAGACACAAGAGGTATGTGGCAGGGTCTACAGTCAATCACGGATTACAAAAAGAAAACCAGCCCAGTCACGGACCAGGATGTCTTGCTCCCAGGCAGACTAAATAACTTTTTGCCCGCTTTGAGGACAATACAGTGCCACTGACACGGCCCGCAACCAAAACATGTGGACTCTCCTTCACTGCAGCCGAGGTGAGTAGAACATTTAAACGTGTTAACCCTCGCAAGGCTGCAGGCCCAGACGGCATCCCCAGCCGCGCCCTTAGAGCAAGCGCGGACCAGCTGGCTGGTGTGTTTACGGACATATTCAATCAATCCCTATCCCAGTCTGCTGTTCCCACATGCTTCAAGAGGGCCACCATTGTTCCTGTTCCCAAGAAAGCTAAGGTAACCAACAACGACGAGACGGCCTACAGGGAGGAGGTGAGGGCCCTCGGAGTGTGGTGTCAGGAAAATAACCTCACACTCAACGTCAACAAAACTAAGGAGATGATTGTGGACTTCAGGAAACAGCAGAGGGAACACCCCCCTATCCACATCGATGGAACAGTAGTGGGGAGGGTAGTAAGTTTTAAGTTCCTCGGCGTACACATCACAAACAAACTGAATTGGTCCAGCCACACAGACAGCATCGTGATAAAGGCGCAGCAGCGCCTCTTCAAGCTCAGGAGGCTGAAGAAATTCGGCTTGTCACCAAAAGCACTCACAAACTTCTACAGATGCACAATCGAGAGCATCCTGTCCGGCTGTATCACCGCCTGGTACGGCAACTGCTCCTCCCACAACCGTAAGGCTCTCCAGAGGGTAGTGAGGTCTGCACAACGCATCACTGAGGGCAAACTACCTGCCCTCCAGGACACCTACACCACCCGATGTTACAGGAAGGCCATAAAGTTCATCAAGGACAACAACCACCCGAGCCACTGCCTGTTCACCCTGCTATCATCCAGAAGGCGAGGTCAGTACAGGTGCATCAAAGGTGGGACCGAGAGACTGAAAAACAGCTTCTATCTCAAGGCCATCAGACTGTTAAACAGCCACCACTAACATTGAGTGGCTGCTGCCAACACACTGACTCAACTCCAGCCACTTTAATAATGGGAATTGATGGGAAATGTAAAATATATCACTAGCCACTTTAAACAATGCTACTTAATATAATGTTTACATACCCTACATTATTCATCTCATATGTATACGTATATACTGTACTCTATATCATCTACTGCATCTTTATGTAATACATGTATCACTAGCCACTTTAACTATGCCACTTTGTTTACATACTCATCTCATATGTATATACTGTACTCGATACCATCTACTGCATCTTGCCTATGCCGCTCTGTACCATCACTCATTCATATATCTTTATGTACATATTCTTTATCCCCTTACACTTGTGTATATAAGGTAGTAGTTTTGGAATTGTTAGTTAGATTACTCGTTGGTTATTACTGTATTGTCGGAACTAGAACCACAAGCATTTCGCTACACTCGCATTAACATCTGCTAACCATGTGTATGTGACAAATAAAATTTGATTTGATTTATTACAAATACATTTTTATTTTATTTTAAATAGGCCGATTATTCGGTATCGGCTTTTTTGGTCCTCCAATAATCGGTATCGGCGTTAAATCATAATCGGTCGACCTCTAGTGTCTTGTGTAAACTGCTCGAGGTCATGCCACTGCATCTCAATCGGGTTGAGGTCAGGACTCCGATTTGCTGATTAAACATTTTTAAGGTGACCGGAAACATGACCGAATACAAACAGTGTAGCTATTCCCTCCGCAAGGCAATCAAACAAGGTAAGCGTCAGTATAGAGACAAAGTAGAATCGCAATTCAACGGCTCAGACACAAGAGGTATGTGGCAGGGTCTACAGTCAATCACGGATTACAAAAAGAAAACCAGCCCAGTCACGGACCAGGATGTCTTGCTCCCAGGCAGACTAAATAACTTTTTTGCCCGCTTTGAGGACAATACAGTGCCACTGACACGGCCCGCAACCAAAACAAGCGGACTCTCCTTCACTGCAGCCGAGGTGAGTAGAACATTTAAACGTGTTAACCCTCGCAAGGCTGCAGGCCCAGACGGCATCCCCAGCCGCGCCCTTAGAGCAAGCGCGGACCAGCTGGCTGGTGTGTTTACGGACATATTCAATCAATCCCTATCCCAGTCTGCTGTTCCCACATGCTTCAAGAGGGCCACCATTGTTCCTGTTCCCAAGAAAGCTAAGGTAACTGAGCTAAATGACTACCACCCCGTAGCACTCACTTCCGTCATCATGAAGTGCTTTGAGAGACTAGTCAAGGACCATATCACCTCCACCCTACCTGACACCCTAGACCCACTCCAATTTGCTTACCGCCCAAATAGGTCCACAGACGATGCAATCTCAACCACACTGCACACTGCCCTAAACCATCTGGACAAGAGGAATACCTATGTGAGAATGCTGTTCATCGACTACAGCTCAGCATTTAACACCATAGTACCCTCCAAACCCGTCATCAAGCTCGAGACCCTGGGTCTCGACCCCGCCCTGTGCAACTGGGTACTGGACTTCCTGACGGGCTGCCCCCAGGTGGTGAGGGTAGGTAACAACATCTCCACCCCGCTGATCCTCAACACTGGGGCCCCACAAGGGTGTGTTCTGAGCCCTCTCCTGTACTCCCTGTTCACCTACGACTGCGTGGCCACGCACGCCTCCAACTCAATCATCAAGTTTGCGGACGACAGAACAGTGGTAGGCTTGATTACCAACAACGACGAGACGGCCTACAGGGAGGAGGTGAGGGCCCTCGGAGTGTGGTGTCAGGAAAATAACCTCACACTCAACGTCAACAAAACTAAGGAGATGATTGTGGACTTCAGGAAACAGCAGAGGGAACACCCCCCTATCCACATCGATGGAACAGTAGTGGGGAGGGTAGTAAGTTTTAAGTTCCTCGGCGTACACATCACAAACAAACTGAATTGGTCCAGCCACACAGACAGCATCGTGATAAAGGCGCAGCAGCGCCTCTTCAAGCTCAGGAGGCTGAAGAAATTCGGCTTGTCACCAAAAGCACTCACAAACTTCTACAGATGCACAATCGAGAGCATCCTGTCCGGCTGTATCACCGCCTGGTACGGCAACTGCTCCTCCCACAACCGTAAGGCTCTCCAGAGGGTAGTGAGGTCTGCACAACGCATCACTGAGGGCAAACTACCTGCCCTCCAGGACACCTACACCACCCGATGTTACAGGAAGGCCATAAAGTTCATCAAGGACAACAACCACCCGAGCCACTGCCTGTTCACCCTGCTATCATCCAGAAGGCGAGGTCAGTACAGGTGCATCAAAGGTGGGACCGAGAGACTGAAAAACAGCTTCTATCTCAAGGCCATCAGACTGTTAAACAGCCACCACTAACATTGAGTGGCTGCTGCCAACACACTGACTCAACTCCAGCCACTTTAATAATGGGAATTGATGGGAAATGTAAAATATATCACTAGCCACTTTAAACAATGCTACTTAATATAATGTTTACATACCCTACATTATTCATCTCATATGTATACGTATATACTGTACTCTATATCATCTACTGCATCTTTATGTAATACATGTACCACTAGCCACTTTAACTATGCCACTTTGTTTACATACTCATCTCATATGTATATACTGTACTCGATACCATCTACTGCATCTTGCCTATGCCGCTCTGTACCATCACTCATTCATATATCTTTATGTACATATTCTTTATCCCCTTACACTTGTGTATATAAGGTAGTAGTTTTGGAATTGTTAGTTAGATTACTTGTTGGTTATTACTGTATTGTCGGAACTAGAACCACAAGCATTTCGCTACACTCGCATTAACATCTGCTAACCATGTGTATGTGACAAATAAAATTTGATTTGATTTATTACAAATACATTTTTATTTTATTTTAAATAGGCCGATTATTCGGTATCGGCTTTTTTGGTCCTCCAATAATCGGTATCGGCGTTAAATCATAATCGGTCGACCTCTAGTGTCTTGTGTAAACTGCTCGAGGTCATGCCACTGCATCTCAATCGGGTTGAGGTCAGGACTCTGACTGGGCCACTCCAGAAGGTGCATTTTCTTCTGTTGAAGCCATTCTGTTGTTGATTTACTTCTGTGTTTTGGGTCGTTGTCCTGTTGCATCACCCAACTTCTGTTGAGCTTCAATAGATAGCCTTACATTCTCCAGCAAAATGTCTTGATAAATGAATTCCCAATTTTTTGGGTTGATGATCCCAAGCTGTCCAGGCCCTGAGGCAGCAACGCAGCCCCAAACCATGATTATCCCTCCACCATACTTTACAGTTGGGATGAGGTTTTGATGTTAGTGTCCTGTGCCTTTTTTTCTCCAAACATAGTGTTGTGTGTTCTTTCCAAACAACTTAACTGTAGTTCCATCTGTCCACATAATATTTTGCCAGTAGCACTGGGGAACATCCTGGTGCACTTTTGCAAACTTCAGATGTGCAGCAATGGTTTTTTTGGACAGCAATGGCTTCTTCTGTGGTGTCCTCCCATGAACACCATTCTTGTTTTAATGTTTTATATTGTAGACTTGTCAACAGACGTTAACATGTTCCAGAGATTTCTGGAAGTCTTTAGCTGACACTCTAGGATTCTTCTTAACCCCGTTGAGCATTCTGCACGGTGCTCTTGCAGTCATCTTTGGAGGGCGGCCACTCCTAGGGAGAGTAGCAACAGTGCTGAACTTTCTCCATTTATAGACAATTTGTCTTACCGTGGACTGATGAACATCAAGGCTTTTAGAGATACTTTTGTAACCCTTTCCAGCTTCACGCAAGTCAACAATAATTAATCTTAGGTCTTCTGAGATCTCTTTTGTTCAAGGCATGGTTCATATCAGGCAATGCTTCTTGTGAATAGCAAACTCACATTTTGTGAGTGTTTTATAGGGCAAGGCAGCTGTAACCAACATCTCCAATCTCGTCTCATTGATTGGACTCCAAGTTAGCGGACTCCTGACTCCAATTAGCTATTGGAAAAGTTATTAGCCTAGGGGTTCACATACTTTTCCCAACCTAGACTGTGAATGTTTAAATAATATATTCAATATAGACAAGAAAAATACAATAATTTATGTGTTATTAGTTTAATCACACTTTGTCTATTGTTGTGATTTAGATGAAAATCAGATCAAAATTGATGACCAATTTATGCATTTATCCAGGTAATTCCAAAGGGTTCACATACTTTTTCTTGCCACTGTACATTTCTATTGTCAACGTTCCAGAACATTGCGACTCCTGAACGCATACCTGATATAAGGCTCCTGATATAATCTATATTGTTCTTTATGAATCATTGTTAAAAAGTGATTTTTGATTGGATAAAAAAAAATGAATGGGGGGGGTTCAAAAAGGTGCACAGTTAAAAACTACAAACCCCAGAGAACAGACATCTATTTCCAATGTGGTACTCACCTGGGGATCAGTAGGTTGAGATCAGTAGATGATCAACTTCTTGATGGCGTCAAAGCACTTCCACTTGTCTGGGATGTAGAAGGGTTCGAAGATGTGGGGGAAGGGAGTGTCGTAGCCGCAGACTCTAGCGATGGGCGCCTCTAGGTTGAGGAAGCATTCCTCCTGTGGACAAACAACAGGTACGTGGTCAGTCTCATCACATCCCTCTGGACATGGATGACAGGCTCTGCTGGTGTTTGGGTATTCGCAACAATTCTTGTTCATTAGCACGCGTTGGAAAATTTTTGCAAGAGGAAATCTGAAAGTATTTGTAGTCAGACATGTTCAAATAGCACCTCCCCGTTTTACTAGGTTTCCATCCTTCTTGTGCCTAAACATGACCCAGTTAATGCAACTGTTTATCGGACTTTGCATTACACACATAGGGCCAGCAATTTTCTTGACCACATTCCCTTAGTTCTAGACCTCAGCTGAATCTGGTAATGAACGGTGTGGCTGTTGAACAAGTTGAGAAGACCAAATTACTTGGCGTTACCTTAGATTGTAAACCGTCATGGTCAAAACATATAGTTTCAATGGTTGTAAAGATGGGGAGAGGTCTGTCCGTAATAAAGAGATGCTCTGCTTTTTTGACACCACTCCACAATGCAATTCGTGCAGGCTCTAGTTGTCTAATCTTGGTTATTGTTCAGTCGTGTGGTCCAGTCGTGTGGTCCAGTCGTGTGGTCCAGTCCAGTAAATACTATGCATGCCAGTCTCTCTTGGCTAAGAGTAGAGAAGAGACTGACTGCATCACTTGTTTTATATAAGCAACATTAATGTGCTAAAAATCCCAAATTGTTCGCATAGTCAACTTACACACAGCACTGACACACACACTTACCCAACCAGACATGCCACCTGGGATCTTTTCACAGTCCCCAAATCCAGAACAAATTCAATAAAGTGTACAGTATTATATAGAGCCATTATTGCATGGAACTCAGTTTCATTTCACATTGTTCAAATAAACAGCAAACCTGGTTTCAAAAAACAGATGAAGCTACACCTCACGGCAAAACGCCTCTCCGCTATTTGACCTAGAGAGTTTGTGTGTATGTATTGATATGTAGGCTACGTGTGCCTTAAACATTTTTGATGTAGTTCTGTCCACGATCTGTTCTTGTCTATCAATGTTCGGTATTATGTCATGTTTCATGTTTTGTGTGGTCCCCAGGAAGAGTAGCTGCTGCTTTTGCAACAGCTAAATGGGTATCCTAATGCAATACCAAATACCAGAATAAACTCCAGGCCCCTGTTCTGTGCTAGACACTGAGCCAGTGGAATGGTATCAGCTTCACTGTCATGGCTGTAGCCACAGTAACACTAGAAGTGCTTCACTGAAACATTGCCAACAGGTTCAGTGAATTCACTACCACTACCCTTAAAAGTTGGGAGACAAATGGCATATTTAAAATCACAGCTCAGAGCTGGCCAACGCACAGCTTGTGTTTTGGCAGCACTGGAAAACAAGCCATCACTCGTCTCTATTGGCTTTTGACCTCCTCCCACAGCATCTGAATGCGATGAAGGGGCCAATAGCTTCCACAGGAGAGAAAAGCCATCGCTGAGCCAAATTAACCATAAGGTCTTAGCAACTAGCATTCACACACACACAGACAGACAGGCTAGCCCTACTCTGTAGACATTGTGTTGTATTTGCATGTTTCTGCAGTAATATGTTTTTCATCTCCTCAAAAACATCTGGCAGTGTTCAGAAGAACGTCAGGCTCCATGAGAAAGCCTTTGTGCGTCTCCTTATTTCACGGACTGTAAAAACACAATAGAGAGCCTGCAGATGCGTGTCGGCTCCACGTCCCCAGTACCATGCCAGGCCCGCGGAGTCTAATTCACAGCTATAGCTTCAGAATTGCCAGCAGCGGCATGTCTCAGGATCCTTTGATATGTTAAAAGGGAATTAGCAGACAGACAAAATGGTCCTCTGGGCCATAAGGGTTTACTGTACCACGAGACGGGAATACATATGCAGTATACACTATTACCACTGGTAGAACAGAGGTCATAAATCGGTGTTAAAAGCAATTCATTTTTTTCTCTCCAGGTGTTAGGTTCTAAATGACCCTATTACCTCACGGACGATTAGGAAAGCTTAAACCAAGTTAATCCACCCATTGGGTCAATACAGCTGCACAGACAAAGACACGTTTCCACCAGTGGTAGTATATATATACACCCCAATTTGGGTGGAGTATCCTCCGCCTCTTTAAATATTACATCTTTATTGCTAGGCAAGAAGTTAAATGATTACGGGCCACAAACTGTTCCTTCCCCCCTTAAGGTGACCTGACCTCGACCCGCTTCCTCACTAATTCACAGCTCTCCACCCTTATCAGTGCCTGCCAACATCTGATCGTTTTCACTGCACTCAGCACATTCCAAATGTAATTGCCTCCACCATATACATTCCTCCTACAGATAACCATTAACTTCTGGTGTAGACCCTCGAGACCATAGCGCTCAATATTTCAATAGTATACCTGATAATTAACACTTTTCCAAGTTTAGGAGTCAGAACCCAGAATCCATCACAAGTTTACAGTGTGCTCATGTGTATGGCTCATGGCCCACTGCAGTGTATCAAAGGGGGGTGTCATTACTCAGCCCACAACAGGCATCCCCACTCTGCCTCGCTAATTAGTGTTGATTAGCTTTAATGGATGCCTGCAGTTAGTGCCAGCCAGCATCCCCTCCCATCCCTCCCCATCCAATCCTACCCCTCCTTGGCCATGTGGGCCAAACGGTTTCCGTGGATAAGTCCTTCTGTCCTCTCAAACAGTCTAGGGCAGAGCTGGGAAACTGGGCATGATGCATTGTATGTATGAGACCATAAGTTCACATTCTATAGTCAAATACATCGATTCACCTATTGCACCTAGTTGAGGCAAGAACATTAATCAATTTAGCCTCTGTAAGGTTAAAATCTTATGTCCAAAATTAGTTTTCACAGTCTTGAAGAACTTTAATAGCTCTTCAACACTTGGAAGGTGAAGATTGTCTTGATGCAGAACTCTCAGAAAGGACGCTCACAATGTCTGGCAATGGCATGTATGCCACTAAGGAAAATAAAAACATTTGAGCTGCTAATTATAATCTTTGACCAGTTTTCCTTGCCATGTTGCTCAGTGGAAAGCTATTCCTGGTCATGAGGGCTAGGAGTGTAACAGTGTAAAAAGGCAGACACGTGTGTGACAGCTGGAGGGGGCCTGCAGTGGACTTCAGTGACAGATTGACAGCACACTTAATCATGAAGATGAAGCTTAAAACTTAAGATGAGTCTGGTCAGGCCTGCATTTTTGTAGAGTTACATCAGAAGTGTGATAAATCCTGTCAGACTTTTTTTAAAGAATGAAAACATGTAGCATAGGCCATGTAGCCTAGTCCATCTCTCCTAATTTACTGTCATGATTGAGGACCATCCATGTCTCTAGAGTGCAGAGCATTAAGGGAGAACGTCTCATGAGACAGTCTATGATCCACAGGCAGACAAAGACAGTACTAAAGGCTTTTTCCTGTCAGATTCCAAACTGTAATCTCCTCTAAATACACTTACTTACTGGAAGCAGGAGGAAGGAACAGTCTGGTTGCTTGTCACCACAGCTAAATGGTGATGTGCCACAGAACTCCGATTTCACTCAAATCGCTGTTTATCTTTGGAGAAAACACATCATTATATGCAATCTGACTTAAATGTCTGCATATAAATATGACAAAATGGCGGACTGCATCTCTCTCGAGGAGGCAATATTAAAAAATATAAAAATACCAACTGGCGGGGGTTTAGATTTGCAGTTGTGCGTTTTGCCTCCTGTCACACAGAAAAAGTGGTGTCAGCGACAGCCACAGATTGGGTAATTCAGTCACTCCCGGGTTATACCAATATTACCAAATGGGACTGCCAACAACGACAAATCACACTGCCCCCTGGGCACACACTAGCTGAATCCGTATTGTGACTAGGAATCAATGTGGAAAATACATTGGATTTGAAATAAGTAATCAACCAGTTATATGTTTTGATCTAATTTGAACCAGCATTGTAAACATTGAAATTAGGGTAAAATGTTCACTTAAATACATTGACTTAACCTCTAACAGGTTGTCACAATCTAATTTCAACATATTCATCAGAACTATTTCATGTTGAAATTGCATTGAAAATGTCATAGAGAAACAAAAAATATATTTTTCATCCTACATTCAATTGGGTGGTTGAAATTTTGTTGAATTATATGTCATTTTTACATTTTTAGGACTGACCCCATTTAGTCAACTATTCGATACTTTTTTATATTTAGTCCCAAATATATTGCCTTTGTAAAGTACTCAGACCCCTTGATTTTTTCCACATTTTGTTAAGTTACAGCCTTATTCTAAAATGGCTCAAATAAATAAAAATGTATCAGCAATCTAAAACAATACTCCATATTGACAAAAGCGAAAAACTGGTTTTTAGAAACGTTTGCTTATTTATAAAAAATAAAACAGAAATACCTTATTTACATAAGCATTGAGACTCAACATTGAGCTCAGGTGCATCCTGTTTCCATTGATCATCCTTGAGATTGGACATGATTTGGAAAAGCACACACCTGTCTATATAAAAAGGTCCCATAGTTGACAGCGCATGTCTAGGCAAAAGAGGTGACCAAGAACCTGACGGTCACTCTGACAGAGCTCTTAGAGTTCCTCTGTGGAGATGGGAGAACCTTCCAGAAAGACAATAATCTCTGCTGCACTCCACCAATCAGGCCTTTACAGTAGACTGTCCAGACTGAAGCAACTCCTCAGTAAAAGGCCAATGACAGCCCACTTGTAGTTCACCAAAAGACACCTAAAGACTCTCAGACCATGAGAAACAAGATTCTCTGGTCTGATGAAAGCAAGATTGAACTCTGGCCTGAATGCCAAGCAACACGTCCGGAGGAAACCTGGCACCATCCTTACGGTGAAGGATGGTGGTGGCAGCATCATGCTGTGGGGATGTTTTTCAGTGGCAGGGC
Source organism: Oncorhynchus tshawytscha (assembly GCF_018296145.1). Taxonomy (NCBI): domain Eukaryota; kingdom Metazoa; phylum Chordata; class Actinopteri; order Salmoniformes; family Salmonidae; genus Oncorhynchus; species Oncorhynchus tshawytscha. Next base: position 2,841,673 of record NC_056451.1, read on the forward strand.
TGGGAGACTAGTCAGGATCCAGGCAAAGATGAACAGAGCAAAGGACAGAGAGATCCCTGACGAAAACCTGCTCCAGAGTGCTTAGGACCTCAGACTAGGGTGAAGGTTCACCTTCCAACAGGACAACGACCCTATGCATACAGCCAAGACAATGCAGGAGTGGCTTCGGGACAAGTCTCTGAATATCTTTGAGTGGCCCAGCCATAGCCCGGACTTGAACCCAAACAAACATTTCTGGACAGACCTGAAAATAGCTGTGCAGCAACGCTCCCCATCCAACGTAACAGAGCTTGAGAGGAGAGGAATGGAAGAAACTCCAAATACAGTGCCAAGCTTGTAGCGTTATACTGGCTGTAATCGAGAGCATCCTGGCGGGCTGTATCACCGCCTGGTATGGCAACTGCACCGCCCTCAACCGTAAGGCTCTCCAGAGGGTAGTGAGGTCTGCACAACGCATCACCGGGGGCAAACTACCTGCCCTCCAGGACACCTACACCACCCGATGCTACAGGAAGGCCATAAAGATCATCAAGGACATCAACCACCCGAGCCACTGCCTGTTCACCCCGCTGTCATCCAGAAGGCGAGGTCAGTACAGGTGCATCAAAGCTGGGACCGAGAGACTGAAAAACAGCTTCTATCTCAAGGCCATCAGACTGTTAAACAGCCACCACTAACATTGAGTGGCTACTGCCAACACACTGTCAATGACACTGACTCTACTCCAGCCACTTTAATAATGGGAATTGATGGGAAATGATGTAAATATATCACTAGCCACTTTAAACAATGCTACCTTATATAATGTTACTTACCCTACATTATTCATCTCATATGCATACGTAGATACGTACTCTATATCATCGACTGCATCCTTATGTAATACATGTATCACTAGCCACTTTAACTATGCCACTTGGTTTACATACTCATCTCATATGTATATACTGTACTCGATATCATCTACTGTATCTTGCCTATGCTGCTCTGTACCATCACTCATTCATATATCCTTATGTACATATTCTTTATCCCCTTACACTGTGTATAAGACAGTAGTTTTTTTTTTGGAATTGTTAGTTAGATTACTTGTTCGTTATTACTGCATTGTCGGAACTAGAAGCACAAGCATTTCGCTACACTCGCATTAACATCTGCTAACCATGTGTATGTGACAAATAAAATTTGATTTGATTTGATTTGATTTGTTGCAAAAGGCGCTTCAACAAAGTACTGAGTAAAGGGTCTGAATACTTATGTAAAAAGGTGACATTTCAGTTTACATTTTTTATAAATTTGCAAAAATAAAAAACTTTTTGATTGTCATTATGGGGTATTGTGTGTAGATTGATGAGGAAAAAAGATTTAATCAATTTTTGAATAAGGCTGTTACGTAACAAAATGTGGAAAAAGTCAAGGGGTTTGAATACTTTCCGAATGCACTGTATACATTATATATTTTTAAATAGCACATACAGTGCCTTGCGAAAGTATTCGCCCCCTTGAACTTTGCGACCTTTTGCCACATTTCAGGCTTCAAACATAAAGATATAAAACTATTTTTTTGTGAAGAATCAACAACAAGTGGGACACAATCATGAAGCGAAACAACATTTACTGGATATTTCAAACTTTTTTAACAAATCAAAAACTGAAAAATTGGGCGTGCAAAATTATTCAGCCCCCTTAAGTTAATACTTTGTAGCGCCACCTTTTGCTGCGATTACAGCTGTAAGTCGCTTGGGGTATGTCTCTATCAGTTTTGCACATCGAGAGACTGAATTTTTTTCCCATTCCTCCTTGCAAAACAGCTCGAGCTCAGTGAGGTTGGATGGAGAGCATTTGTGAACAGCAGTTTTCAGTTCTTTCCACAGATTCTCGATTGGATTCAGGTCTGGACTTTGACTTGGCCATTCTAACACCTGGATATGTTTATTTCTGACCCATTCCATTGTAGATTTTGCTTTATGTTTTGGATCATTGTCTTGTTGGAAGACAAATCTCCGTCCCAGTCTCAGGTCTTTCGCAGACTCCATCAGGTTTTCTTCCAGAATGGTCCTGTATTTGGCTCCATCCATCTTCCCATCAATTTTAACCATCTTCCCTGTCCCTGCTGAAGAAAAGCAGGCCCAAACCATGATGCTGCCACCACCATGTTTGACAGTGGGGATGGTGTGTTCAGGGTGATGAGCTGTGTTGCTTTTACGGCAAACATAACATTTAGCATTTTTGCCAAAAAGTTCAATTTTGGTTTCATCTGACCAGAGCACCTTCTTCCACATGTTTGGTGTGTCTCCCAGGTGGCTTGTGGCAAACTTTACAACACTTTTTATGGATATCTTTAAGAAATGGCTTTCTTCTTGCCACTCTTCCATAAAGGCCAGATTTGTGCCATATACGACTGATTGTTGTCCTATGGACAGAGTCTCCCACCTCAGCTGTAGATCTCTGCAGTTCATCCAGAGTGATCATGGGCCTCTTGGCTGCATCTCTGATCAGTCTTCTCCTTGTATGAGCTGAAAGTTTAGAGGGACGGCCAGGTCTTGGTAGATTTGCTGTGGTCTGATACTCCTTCCATTTCAATATTATCGCTTGCACAGTGCTCCTTGGGATGTTTAAAGCTTGGGAAATCTTCTTGTATCCAAATCCGGCTTTAAACTTCTTCACAACAGTATCTCGGACCTGCCTGGTGTTTTCCTTGTTCTTCATGATGCTCTCTGCGCTTTTAACGGACCTCTGAGACTATCACAGTGCAGGTGCATTTATCCGGAGACTTAATTACACACAGGTGGATTGTATTTATCATCATTAGTCATTTAGGTCAACATTGGATCATTCAGAGATCCTCACTGAACTTCTGGAGAGAGTTTGCTGCACTGAAAGTAAAGGGGCTGAATAATTTTGCACGCCCAAATTTTCAGTTTTTAATTTGTTAAAAAAGTTTGAAATATCCAATAAATGTTGTTCCACTTCATGATTGTGTCCCACTTGTTGTTGATTCTTCACAAAAAAATACAGTTTTATATCATTATGTTTGAAGCCTGAAATGTGGCAAAAGGTCGCAAAGTTCAAGGGGGCCGAATACTTTCGCAAGGCACTGTAAGACATCCATCACTCACACCTGACTAAGTGGACTAATCCATTGCAGAGGCTGTGGCAAATGGCACACCGGTAGTAAGTCTACATTTAGAGTAAATTCCCATAATTTCTAATCTACAATGTTTGTTTGGTCACGGTCATTTCTGTTAATACATTCAATATATTATGACAGTCTTACCTTTCTCATTGTAGGATTGGAAACCGTTTGCAGAACGCACAACCTAGGCTACACTTTCATTCCATTTACGAGTTGTCAATTTATAAATGATCTTTTGTTTGGAGCGCTCCTGTCAGTCTTGAGAAAGGAAACGCACCTGATTACGTATAGAAGTAGGCCTAGGATTCCTGGCCTGCGAGCAAATGTAGGCCTATAAATGTGCCCAGATCTGGGGATCTGATTCTATTTCTGACTGTCTTAACTCACCATCACCGTGGAGCCTCTCAAAGTATTTTTTTCTTCACCTCTAACAGCACGTAAACAAAGTCTGTTTTTATATCCATTGAGAATGACAATAGTTCCTCAACACAGCCTATTTGAAAAATCTTTCCAGCTCGCTCTCTTTCCATAACCACTCAGCATGAAAGGGGAAGAAAATGTCATGCTCCATAAAATAGGCCTACCTGATTACTTCTTAACCCTTGCGCAAATAGCCTACAGCTGTGTGTCAGGAGATCACTGGTGTGGGAAACTGAGGGCCCAGAATATTTTATTTAATGTTGTAAGTTTGCTAGCACTAGCGTCGGGCTGGACCAAGTTGATACTAATGTTTCAGGTTCTTTGCAAACAGGCCATGTGTAGCCAATATGACTTATAGGATATTTATTTTTATCAGGATATTGGCTACCTGCAGGCTGCAATTTTTACATATTGGCAATGGCAATAGAAAGTTACTTTTAGATTGGTTTCTTTTTCATTTAGATTAACGACAAGACATTGATTGAGATATAAAGACTATTATAAATTGAAACTGTTCCACGAAAATGTGCATGTAAAAATCATATCTGGCACGCATATCCGTAGAAATGGTACGATAACTTGGCACTACAATTTGAAAAGCTTGCAGACCGCTGGTGAAGCCCTTTACCAGCAACTTCAGGAGCTTAACAAACAGTAGCAGCTAGAGGTGGGAACAGGTTATTTTCTTCTAGTTAGGATATATATATCCCTCTTTGGTAATTATTTGTGTCTCCATTTTTAATTACAACGCTTAAAGCATCAGACAAGCTCAGTAGCCTACATATATATATTTTTTTGTTTATTAAAACATATGGAAATATTCACATTTAAAACTTTTGACTGATCGATTGGCTGAAAGAACAGACGACTCTCGGTCAACTAAGATTTTTTTTAAAGTCAGTGACAGCCCTAGACATTTTATTTTAACTTGTTTCAATGTTGATAGTAAAATGGTATGGTTGAATCAACATCGTTTTAGTGTCATGCCTCATGAACCTAAATATAGAGGTATATTGAAATAAAATGTGAATCCAAATTCCAACAATTCCTGCCTGAACATTGAATCCTACTGGTATACAAGGGGCAATGCACTTCAGAGAGAACAAGTCTACCGTCCAGATGATTACCTCTATGTACCCTGCTTAGATTTGGAAACAAGCTGTGTTCAATTCAGCGGACCTACCCTGTCAACACATTTAGACATTCATAAGCTTCCATACTAATTTGAGTAGACTACCAAAAATACACGGAATAGTTGAAAATAACTAACTTTTCTTACATAAGTTGTATGTGAAAGTCAATTTGGAGTAAGGTTGAGTTTATGTAGGCTACATTGACATCGGATTTGCCCAATAAAGGACACCATCATTTCAACATTTAGCTAGGTATACGCTCATTCATCCATCTTAGGAAATTTAGAAATAGCTACCATTAGCCCTATAAATAGGATGCCAAATTCACTACCAAACCATGAAAAACAGCCCCAGACCATTATTCCACCTCCACTAAACTTTACAGTTGGCACTATAGATTGGGGCAGGTAGCGTTCGCCTGGCATCCGCCAAGCCCAGATTTGTCCGCCAGATGGTAAAGAGTGATTCATTGCTCCAGAAAACGCATTTCAGTGCTCCGGAGTCCAATGGCCATGAGCTTTACACCACTCCAGCCAACGCTTGCCATTGCGCATGATCTTAGGCTTGTGTTTGGCTGCTGGGCCATGGAAACCCATTTCATGAAGCTCCCAACGAAGTTATCGTGCTGGCGTTGCTTCCAGAGGCAGTTTGGAACTCGGTAGTGAGTGTTGCAACCGAGGACAAAGGTCTGAATACTCATGTAAATAAGATATTTCAGTTAAGTATTTTTTTATACATGTGTGCACTTTCCTTTGCCTAGTCTCTCAGCACCGATTAATCTGTACCTTTATCAGACTTACATAGGCTCTCCAATGACTGATTATCAACAAACATAGGCCATTTAAACACCACTCCGAGGTTGACAGCAGTCCATCAATTGTTTTTAATCAGAGTTCTTATTTTACTGGGTTTACAAATAATACATGGTGTGGTAATTTAAAAAAAAAAGACATCTTGGAAAATCCATTTTTTTACTTCCATGGTTCCCATATGAACAATGGTTTCAGAGGGTTCAAAGACAGCCGCAGATAGTGGGTTCATAAAGACTGGAAGCTTTTAGAGACTGATTAGAGGAGTTAATTAAAGACTTCCTGTGTACTAGTACTTACATATAATACTTACTAAGCAACTTCCTGGAAGGAAAAATGAGTCACACATTCTCTGATCATCCTATTGAAGGTCAAATTTAGGGAAATTCCTTGCAATTTAGATTGAAATCTACCTCTACAGGAAAAGGATGGACCAGTATGGATGAATTAACACCCAAACTGGCCAAAGAGTGGTTCATGCTAGGCTGTGGCCATTCAACCCATCAATTGTCAAAAAAGAGAACATGGAGCTTGGAGCGATACCTCATGTCCATACTCCTGCAGGCTATCCAATTTCACTTTCCTCAGTGTGTGTGTAGCCTAACAGGCCTCTTCCATAAACACATCCCTTTGAAGGAGATTGGTGTATCCTATGAGGGAGAGAGATGGGGCATCCAGCCATGGTTTTACAGTGGAAGGCGCAGGAAAACAGCGCCTGAGGAAAAAACCCGGCTTTCTTTAAAACAGCCTGACAGCCAAACAAGGGCTCTGCTTCTGATTCGGAAGGCATTTATGGCAGAAAAACACAGGCCTTCATCTTTGACCAACCCCAACTGGGCCGGAATGGAAGACGGCCATCCTTGATGTGAGGCCCGGACCAGTAATCCGGGCCTGACCACAGCTCAGCGATAACCACAGCTCAGCGATAAGCGTTGGGTTGAAGTTTGATGCTGGACTCCGCACCATTCCCATTATACACAAATAAAAGGAAGGAACTCGGCAGAGCAACCAGAGTGAATGATTCCAACGTGTCTAAAAGCTGTGGTAGGGCTACAGCAAAGGTTACGGGACCAAAGGCTGTGTATAATTAAGTATTAAGGCCCAAGGGCGTGTGGTATATGGCCGAAATACCACAACTAATGGCTGTTCTTAGGCACGACAAAACTATTGCTATTATAGACGGGTTACCAACTTAATTAGAGCAGTAAAAACACGTTTTGTCATACCCGTGGAATACGGTCTGATATACCACAGCTGTCAGCCAATCAGCATTCAGGACTCAAACCACCCAGTTTATAATCTGGGATTGGTGTTTGCAGTGACTGGGGAGATGCAGCATGAACTGTTCTGCTTCATCCCTAAGTGTACTTCCATGTATAGTGTGAAACAGACTTAAAGCCACAGTGTGGCTTGTAAACACAGCCTCTACTGTACAATCCAATCCCAGGGGTCTAGCCTATAAATACTATAGTGTACCAGTCTTTTACACATCGACTCATTCAGGGATTTTCTTTATTTTTACTACTTTCTACATTGTAGAATAATAGTGAAGACATCAAAACTATGAAATAACACATATGGAATCATGTAGTAACCCCCCCCAAAAAAGTTAAATCAAAATATATTTGATATTCTTCAAAGTAGCCACTCTTTGCCTTGACAGCTTTCCACACTCTTGGCATTCTCTCAAGCAGCTTCATGAGGTAGTCACCTGTAATGCATTTTTCCTTCTTAATGCGTTTGAGCCCATCAGTTGTGTTGTGACAAGGAATAGCTCAAATCAGAAAAGAGAAACGACAGTCCATCATTACTTTAAACATGAAGGTCAGTCAATGCAGAACATTCAAGAAAGTGCAGTCAAAAAACCATCAAGAGCTATGATGAAACTGGCTCTCATGAGGGCCGCCACAGGAAAGTAAGACCCAGAGTTACCTCTGCTGCAGAGGATAAGTTCATTAGAGTTACCAGCCTCAGATTGCAGCCCAAATAAATGTTTTAGAGTTCAAGTAACACATCACAGTAAGACACATCTCAACATCAACTGTTCAGAGGAGACTACGCGAATCAGCTCTTCGTGGTAGAATTGCCAAATCAGCCAACAAGTGCTCAGCAGATGTGGGAACTCCTTCCAAGACTTTTGGAAAACATTCCAGGTGAAGCTGGTTGAGAGAATGCAAAGAGTGCACAAAGCTGTCATCAAGGCAAAGGGTGGCTACAATGAAAAATCAAACAAAAAAATATTGAATTGCTTTACACTTTTTGGGGTACTACATGATTCCATGTGTTTAATTTCATAGTTTTGATGTCTTCAGTATTATTCTCCAATGTAGAAAATAGTAAAAATAAAGAAAAATCCTTGAATGAGTAGAGGTGTCCAAGCTTTTGACTGGTACTGTATGTAGCACAGCAAGGTCCATGTGTTAATTGTCACAAAGCTGAACACACAGTAGTATGGGAGAGGCTGCTCAACTTTACCATGGCACTCTTTGTATCCCTGAGGTCCATTGTAAGTCAGCAGAGAAGCTCTGATATGAGTAGAGGTCAGCCAATGACAACACCTTTTGTGAGGTGCAGCTAATCCACCGAATGGAAACTTTCATCCATCAACTCTGCAGTTCCAAATTTTAAAGAAAGTAAAACTAATCCATAATTGGACCGTGCTTACACTGCCCTGAGGCAGTTGGCTTTGACCCGATTATCCTTTAGTTTCACCCTCCTGTCCAGACATAATACATTGACAAAAGCATTATATATAGCCACTCCTGGAGTCACTTTAAAACATGGAAAGGGGTGGAAAGAGTTTTGCACATGCCTCAAAGCCAGATAACAAAACTGCTGAACATTGGGATAAGCCTACTGACGGCCTGATTTCAATGATTTATTCAACAACAATCCAAATTAAACAACAAGCTCCAGGGTGGGTAAATCAAGGCTTTCTCTCAGCCCTGTCACTTCTAAGACAATCTATTTGCACATTGTTCAAAGTATATTTCACATAAAGAATAGAATAAAAGTTGAGTCCAGGACAGCTGAGCATGCACTTTGTCAATTGTAACAGTAACCCATACAAGACTATAAGCCATTTGTAACACAAGCCTTCATTCCCACCATGTGCCCCTGAATAGGATATTCCAGGTCGAGTCTTGCTTTTGACTCTGGTGGTGAGGTGTGATACAGGGTCTCCCTCTCTGCTTTTGACTGGTGGTGAGGGGTGGTGCATATCTCCCTCTCTGCTCTAGGCTCTGGTGCTGCAGGTCTTCCTCTCTGCTCTTGACTCTTGTTAAGTAGGGGTTTAGGTCTCCCTTTCTGGTCGTTCCCTTGAGAGCACGTGATATGTTGTTGTTATGGTAGTTCCCACAGGTTTGACCCAGGTCCGATAGCTCAGCACCTTTCTGCTAAAAGCCCTATTTTTAGAGCCTTTTCCATTTCATTGCGTCAGTGCAGAACCCACACCACATCCTCGTTATTAGCGGGTGAGTCAACACAGTCCGGCGAGTTGCAGTACTGACCATCACCCTTGGGCCATCTGGACAGGGGGCAAGTGGGCCCTCCAGAGCCAGTGCTGTCACGTTGCCAAGGGAACTTGGCCACGAGAGTCTGTGTGTGCCCTACTCTTGAGGGGGGACAACGTGGCACATGACCGCAACACCTGGATACACTTAGACATGAGGTGCAAGTGCGTGTGATCATTTATTCTGTCAGTAGTGGTTGAGGATTAATTTGGCGCGAGATGAAAGCAGTCTCAACAATACCTCATCATACACAAAGCTCATAAAGCTAATGGCTATACACAATAAAAACAAGGTATTAAACGCTATAAACAGTTATATTCACCATATGCTATCTCACATTCAACAATGGTTACTTCGGTACACAAAACATGTGAAAACATGGGTATGACTCAGACCATTATAATCCTACCAATAAGCAGGTCTGGGGAAAACAACATGAGTGACAGCCAGGGAGATGAGAAGGACCAATTCCAGGGCCCTCATCTCAGCGCTAGACCAGCGCTGATGCAGACACACAGGGCATCATCCACTTGAGGTAATGCCTACACTGAATAGCATGCCATTATCCAGATACCTTTGAGTGTGGTCTAGGAAGAAAAAACAAAGCGATTGGCGGCACTGCCGACAAGGGTCATAATCATAACTCAGGAATAGCTCATGGAGTTGAAACTGTGGCTTATGCCCTCTCACATTCTCCCTGAACGGAACACAGCACATACTTTGATCATGCCCTCACCAGGCCAGAGCAGTCTTCACTAGACAGAGGGGGGGAGGGAGGTATGGAGGGAAACATGGAGTGGGGGAGAGGGGATACATCTCCAGTCCAGTCAGTACAGTACAGTCCAAGGTTTGAGTATTAGTTTCAACTGTCTTGATATAATATATATTACTCATTTCAACGGACAAAGTCTACCAAGTTTGAGTATGACATATCTGACACACAGTTGAGGTCAGAAGTTTACATACACCTTAGCCAAATACATTTAAACTCAGTTTTTCACATTTCCGTCTTAGGTCAGTTAGGATCAACACTTTATTTTGAGAATGTGAAATGTCTATTTCTATGTGAAATGTCTGTTTATTTATTTCATGACATTCCCAGTGGGTCAGAAGTTTACACGAACTCAATTAGTATTTGGTAGCATTGCCTTTAAATTGTTTAACTTGGGTCAAATGTTTTGGGCAGCCTTCCACAAGCTTCCCACAAAAAGTTGGGTGAATTTTGGCCCATTCCTCCAGACAGAGCTAGTGTACCTGAATCATTTTTGTAGGCCTCCTTGCTCACACACGATTTTTCAGTTTTGCCCACAAATGTTCGATAGGATTGAGGTCAGGGCTTTGTGTTGGCCACTCCAATGCCTTGACTTTGTTGTCCTTAAGCCATTTTGCCACAACTTTGGAAGTATGCTTGGGATAATTGTCTAATTGGAAGACCCATTTGCGACCAAGATTTAACTTCCTGACTGATGTCTTGAGATATCCACTGATGTCTTCAATATATCCACATAATTTTCCTACCTCATGATGCCATTTATTTTGTGAAGTGCACCAGTCCCTCCTGCAGCAAAACACCCCCACAACATAATGCTGACACCCCCGTGCTTCACGGTTGGGATGGAGTTCTTCGGCTTGCAAGCCTCCCCCATCTTTCTCCAATCATAACAATGGTCATTCTGGACAAACAGTTCTATTTTTGTTTCATCAGACCAGAGGACATTTCTCCAAAAAGTACAATCTTGGTCCCCATGTGCAGTTGCAAACCGTAGTCTGGCTTTTTTATGACAGTTTAGGAGCAGTGGCTTCTTCCTTGCTGAGCGTCCTTTCAGGTTATGTCGATATAGGACTTGTTTTACTGTGGATATAGATACTTTTTGTTTCCTCCAGCATCTTCACAAGGTCTTTTGCTGTTGTTCTGGGATTGATTTGCAATTTTTACACCAAAGTACGATCATCTCTAGGAGACAGAACACTTCTCCTCCCTGAGCGGTATGACGGCTGCGTGGTCCCATGGTGTTTATACTTGTTCAACTGTACAAACAATAGTACGCGTGGTACCTTCAGTTGTTTTGAAATTGCGCCCAAAGATGAACCAGACTTGTGGAGGTCTACAATTTTATTTTCAGAGGTCTTGGCTGATTTCTTTTGATTTTCCCATGATGTCAAGCAAAGAGGCACTGAGTTTGAAGGTAGGCCTTGAAATACATCCACAGGTACACCTCCAGTTGACTCAAATGATGTCAATTAGCATATCAGAAGCTTCTAAAGCCATGACATTTTCTGGAATTTTCCAAGCTGTTTAAAGGCAGTCAATTTAGTGTATGTAAACTTCTGACCCACTGGAATTGTGATACAGTGACTTATAAGTGAAATAATCTATCTTTAAACAATTGTTGGAAAAATGACTTGTGTCATGCACAAAGTAGATGTCCTAACCAACTTGCCAAAACTATAATTTGCTAACAAGAAATTTGTGGAGTGGTTGAAAAACGAGTTTTAATGACCCTACCCTAAGTATAGGTAAACTTCCAACTTCGACTGTATCAGTCAGTGCCTCTTCAGCTCAGATTTATTGCCTGACCGAGGACACCCACTGACAGATATTTGAATTTCATTTCACATTTCAAACAGAGAAAGTACAACCCCATACCCCAATCCACACAGATATAGATACCCTACTGTCTATCTGCAATCCATCCCACATCTCACCTCTGAAGGCCCCCAGGGATTCCAATAGAACCCTCTGCATGCATGACCACACGCAAAACAAACTTACTTGCACTGTGGAGCTGATCTCGGCAGCAAAGCCTCCGGTGATTGGAGCCTCGTGACTGATAAGCAACCGTCCGGTCTTGGCCACCGACTGAAAAACACAACACACACAGTCTGATCCATACAGTGTGACATCACCCATAGACAAAATCTATGGTTACTGTACACATAATGTCTCTCCCCAGCCTGCCTGTGGTGTCTAAGGCAAGCATGTGGCAGGCAACGAGACAAGCATCATATTATGGTATCATGACAAATGTACAATGAGGTAGAGGGTGAACATGATTTGAGTATGCAAACAGTTTGTAGCATGTTCTAACACAGGGGTTCACAACCTTAAACCCAGAGGGACCCCTATTTCACATTTGATACATTTTAGTACAGTTAGTGCAGTCAGCCCATGAGTAACAATTCATCACACAATAGCTCCCCGGAGATAATAAATACTCAAAAACACACACACACACACACACCATTCTAACAATTTGTTTAGCATATGTGTGAGCACAAACGAGTGCAGTATTTTCTATAAGCGCTGGCTTTTGCTTAAAATAGCCTCAGACTCAGAGTTAGCTGGATACCTTTTCCACTTAATTTACTAGGCTTTTTTTTATTTCAAAGTTTCAATTCGATAGCCAGAAAAGTCTATATAGCCTTCTCCCAATAGAATGAACGACATGCATCTTCTAGTGATAGGACAGGCACCTGTCAGTCATGACAGGGACACTGCTGGTTTGTCAGTGTGCTGTCTGTCCCCCTTTTGTGCGTTCTGGTTGGCTGCAGTTGAATTTCTTTTCACGGAGGAGGGAGATCCCATGGGACGTCCCATGTAATGTAAGTGGTAATGATGAGTTGAAATCCACAAAACAATAGTTCTGTGGCCCATTCATTTATTTTCTTTCGGCCTGAAAACTATGTAACCATTTTAAAGTCACCATTGGCCTCATGGTGAAATCCCTGAGCGGTTTCCTTCCTCTCCGGCAACTGAGTTAGGAAGGATGACTATCTTTGTTGTGACTGAATGTATTGATATACCATAAATAACTTCAATGTCTGCTTTTATTATTCTTACCCATCTACCAATAGGTGCCTTTCTTTGCAACCATGTGTATGTGACAAATACAATTTGATTTGATTTGATTTGATTTTGATTTGAAGGCATTGGAAAACCTCGCTGGTATTTGTGGTTGAATCTGTGTTTGAAATTCAATGCTCGACTGAGGGACCTTACAGGTAATTGATTACCTTACAGGTAATTAATTAATGTGTGGGGTACAGAGATGAGATCGTGTTTAACATGATTTTTGAATGACTATTATTGCACACAGAGTCAATATATTATGTGACTTTCGAAGCACATTTTTACTACTGAACGTATTTAGCCTTGCGATAGCTGACATTTCATCTTCCACTTTTTATTCATTTGTAAACATTTCAAAAAGCATAATTCCACTTTGACATTATGGGCTATTGTGTGTAGGCCAGTGACACAAAACCTCAATTTAATCCATTTTAAATGCAGGCTGTAACACAACAAAATGTGAAAAAAGTTGAGGGGTGTGAATACTTTCTAAAGGCACTGTATATGGTATTATTTAATATATTGATGTAGGCCTAAAGATTTGTTCAAAGTGTAGAAACTGGAGTAGTCAACTGTTGCATTCGGTCTAGCAAAGCCCATTTTTAGCACCTGCTTCATTCATACCTGTAGGTCTATTCCAGTGGAGGCTGATGTGAGGAGCTATAAAAGGATGGGCTCATTGTAATGGCTGGAATGGAATTAATGGAACTGAGTCAAACGTGATTTCCAAATGTTTGATGTGTTGGATAGAGTTCCATTGACTCCATTCCAGCCATGACAATGAGTCAGTCCTCCTATAGCTCCTCCCACCAGCCTCTGGGCTATTCATGGTTGCCTGACTTTGTATAAAACTAGGAGTGCACAACCTGGCAGGGAGTTTGGTGGTCCTTCCCAACTTTTTTTTATTTTACAGCATTTTCTTGCAATTCTATATTATTTCTCAACGTAGAAGCATATTTGCTAGACGGAAAGAAAACCTTTATTCTCTTTTTTTTTTCCACAATAAACTAAATTAAAAGAGTAGACTAGATTTAGTATTTGCCACAGTAAATTACATTTGTACGACTAGTTTTTCTAACTAGATCACTCATCTACCGCCTTTCCTCAAAGTCCCACCCACAGTGATTGATTGACAGGTCTGGAACCCTACCAACTGACTCACAAACATCCTTCCCTGACAATCCCACCCACAATGATCGATTGACAGGCCAAACTGCTAAAGGGATAGTTCACCCAAATTACAAAAAGACACATTGGTTTCCTTACCCTGAGTGTCCACAGCAGTAGAGCCAATACTATACATATTTGAAGAACAAACATCATTGTGGCAATTCATATATTGCAGGACAACTGTAAATATGACTAATCTTAAGAGAAGACGGGATTAATGTTAAAAAAAGGTTATCTTATTTAGAAAATAGTCATGATCATATAAGCCTAGGCGATAACCAAAACTACCAACACATTGCATTCCTACAGTTTCAGTCATTTTTATTTTAAAGTCACGTCTTCTCAATACCACAACTCATTTCACAAATCTGGGCGGTAAAAGTTGTTAAGGTATTCAATAATGTACCTGTTTATTTCAGATGGAATCAAGGCATTATAACGTACCAGAGGCCACCAAAATAGAACTCATACTGCAAAAGAAATTCACTGGGAGCATCCCCCCCCCCCGCTCTATCCGCACTGACTGGTTAAGTAATTTAAATTAGTTCAAATGTAAAATAAAAAATACATGTAAAAAAAAAAAATCTAGTTAAAAAAGGAATGATATAAACAGAACCACTTTTTTGTGGTTCGAACCGGTTCAGAACTTTATTTTGCTGGTTGGAACAGTGGAACGGAACGAAAAGTATGTTTGCATAGCCAGGCTTTGTTTGCATGGCCAGGCTTTGTGTGGTATGGATGTTGCAGAGCAGTAGGATGTGTTCTTTTGAAATGCTACTGGGGTTTGATTGAAGCTGGTAGGTAACGAGCTGGATGACATGCGGAGAGGCTGTTCATCTGGCTTTATTGTAAACCCTACTTTACAGCAGCAGGACAAAGAATAGGTTGCGGTGGAAGAGGAAGATGCAACAACGCACAACAGACCACAGCGTATAACTAACACTATCGTATAGTCTGATCTCATCCAAACCTCGTCCGCCTCTCCTTAACTCCATCGTCTCCAAATCACATCGCTCTATCCTCAATAGATTATATCCCGACTCTTGATTAGGAGACAAATACCGGTATAGCAATTATAATTGACGGAAGTACAGTTAGCCTCCATCAATCCAGGCTGTAAAAACCTGCTAGTGTTGTGTGGTAGTAATGGACTGGTTCAGCTGAACTGTTTCTATTGGATCATGCAGCCCTGAGCTATAGCTATGAGTGAAGCGAAATTCCTTCTCCGGTTTGGAATGAGAATATTGTTTCCACAGAGATAATGGCCTACACAGACAAAGCTGTGATTCCCTCATTCCCCTATACAAGAGGGTCTACTGCAGGCATGTGACACACTGCAGCTAGAACAGACAGGAGGAAAATTATCGCCTGGCTCCTCCACCTTCTAAACCACTTGGCAAGTGAACACCCAATGTATCACAACATGCCCTATCTACAATACCTTTTTGAGTAAGCACCGCAGCTTATATACAGCTTTATTTTTCATTTGGTATGGAGACTCCTGACGTCACTCAAAACATACCACAGAAATACGGTGGTGTGGGGGCTGTGCTTTGGCAAAGTGGGTGGGGTTATATCCTTCCTGTTTGGCCCTGTCCGGGGTGACCTCGGATGGGGCCACAGTGTCTCCTGACCCCTCCTGTCTCAGCCTCCAGTATTTATGCTGCAGTAGTTTATGTGTCGGGGGCTGGGGTCAGTTTGTTATATCTGGAGTACTTCTCCTGTCCTATTCAGTGTCCTGTGTGAATCTAAGTGTGCGTTCTCTAATTCTCTCCTTCTCTCTTTCTTTCTCTCTCTCGGAGGACCTGAGCCCTAGGACCTGAGTTCCAGGACTACCTGACATGATGACTCCTTGCTGTCCCCAGTCCACCTGGCCATGCTGCTGTTCCAGTTTCAACTGACCTGAGCCCTAGGACCATGCCCCAGGACTACCTGACATGATGACTCCTTGCTGTCCCCAGTCCACCTGGCCATGCTGCTGCTCCAGTTTCAACTTCCACCTGACTGTTCTGCCTTATTATTATTCGACCATGCTGGTCATTTATGAACATTTGAACATCTTGGCCATGTTCTGTTATAATCTCCACCCGGCACAGCCAGAAGAGGACTGGCCACCCCACATAGCCTGGTTCCTCTCTAGGTTTCTTCCTAGGTTTTGGCCTTTCTAGGGAGTTTTTCCTAGCCACCGTGCTTCTACACCTGCATTGCTTGCTGTTTGGGGTTTTAGGCTGGGTTTCTGTACAGCACTTTGAGATATCAGCTGATGTACGAAGGGCTATATAAATAAATTTGATTTGATTTGATTTGATACGCAACACATGGATATAGAATGATACAAAACTATAGCTTCATTTGCTTTCCACAAAAGAACCACAGATACAGCATCAGAACCAAAAGCGTTCTGGGTGTCGCTGGGTGTCGCTGATATTAAAGAGGCTGGTTGAGTGTTTGTTTACGTCGCTGGGGTCCCTGGTTTGGTTGCGACACAGTGCCTCGTTGTGTGATCAGGAATACATTTTTGTCCCATCCCTTTAAAATAATCATTTCAATTATATTTGTATCCTTGTCTACTGAGCTTGAGTAACTGACTACCAGGTGAAATACCTTAAAAATACCTTTATCACATAAAACAAAACAGCACCACAGACTATATCATTTTGCTTTAAAAGGTTTGAAATTTACACTTCCGGCGCCGACAGAGATGGCCGCCTCGCTTCGCGTTCCTAGGAAACTATGCAGTTTTTTGTTTTTTTACGTGTTATTTCTTACACTAGTACCCCAGGTCATCTTAGGTTTCATTACATACAGCCGAGAAGAACTACTGAATATAAGATCAGCGTCAACTCACCATCAGTACGACCAAGAATATGTTTTTCGCGATGCGGATCCTGTGTTCTGCCTTACAACCAGTGCCACGGAGTGGATTACATGCAGCGACCCAAAAAAACGACTCAGAAAAAGAGGGAAACGAAGCGTTATATAATGTAACATTATATAATGTTACTTACCCTACATTATTCATCTCATATGCATACGTAGATACTGTACTCTATATCATCGACTGCATCCTTATGTAATACATGTATCACTAGCCACTTTAACTATGCCACTTGGTTTACATACTCATCTCATATGTATATACTGTACTCGATATCATCTACTGTATCTTGCCTATGCTGCTCTGTACCATCACTCATTCATATATCCTTATGTACATATTCTTTATCCCCTTACACTGTGTATAAGACAGTAGTTTTTTTTTGGAATTGTTAGTTAGATTACTTGTTCGTTATTACTGCATTGTCGGAACTAGAAGCACAAGCATTTCGCTACACTCGCATTAACATCTGCTAACCATGTGTATGTGACAAATAAAATTTGATTTGATTTGATTTGAAATTGGGAGAACCAGAGGGTAACGGTGCCTGGCTAAAATGTAACGCAGATAGCAAATCAGGCAAGGGGTGAGAGAGGGCACCAATATCATGGTGTGACATGTTACGGAATATGACTCACAGGTAGATAAATAAGTGACGCTACCGCCCAATTCCCTGCAGCTAAATTGACCCCAGTCCTCCTGCTTGTTGTCAGAGAGAGAGAGAGAGAGAGAGATTGTGTTTAAATAAGCGTTTCACTTTACCCCTAAACACTAGGGGCTGCCTCTACCTCAGTGCCAGGAGTGTAACTGCATACCATACTCCAACACAAGCACATTCTTCAGATGCTTCTGACAAAGGCACCAGCGCTGTTATTCTAAATATCGTGAGAAAGAATTTCACCCCCCGGGGGACAGGGAATCGAATGACCCATTTAGTAATCACACTCCAAATGCCTTCTGGATTTCTGCACTAATAGGTGGGATGGTGGTTTGGGAAAGCCTGTCCCTTGCCGACGGGTATTCTGATGTGTGATTGTGACTGTGATTCCAGTGCATGCTGTGACAATAAATGGACAAGACAAAATGGAGCTATTCACATCTGGCCCACACCGCAGGAGTATTGCTGAATGTAAAGCAGGGATGCCCAAAATGTTAGACTATGTGGGCTAATTAAGAATTTGAGAACCAGGTGAGGCTTAGGCCAAGATTATGTGAGATCACACTCTTAATAATAGTCACAAATGTATCCAAGATGGCGTAGCAGTCGGACGTCTTGTCGTGTCCCTTGTATATATCGTATATATCGTTTTTTAAATATATTTTTCTTCGCATATCTTTTAAAACTTTTTGCTAAACCTCAACTTCTAAATACTCTCCTGCAACCCACCTCACCCAATGTAGCTATTTTTTCTAAAGTACTTATATTTACTTCGGATCCCCTCAACTGAAGCTAGCCAGCTAACTACCAGATTCCCACCGTAAATGGAACATTTTCAGCTGGATCTTCACAACTAGCTAACTAGCTAACCGCAACCCCGGATGATTACTCCTGGCTAGCGTTTCCACCCACTTAGCTTGAAGCTAGCTCGGCCAGAGCTCCTGTGCTACCACCAAAGCATACTCCTGGGCTACAATATCCGGACCCACGACCGGTCTATCGATGTCACCGCATGAAGAGGCATAAACAGACTCACCCCATCGCGACGCCCCCCAAAGGCTAACTTTCTAGCCCTTGCTATCTCCTTGCTTGCTAATTCGGCCTGCTAACTGCTAGCTTGTTTAGCCCCGGTCCGCTAACTGCTACCTTGTTTAGCCCCGGTCCGCTAACTGCTACCTTGTTTAGCCCCGGTCCACTAACTGCTACCTTGTTTAGCCCCGGCCTACTGACTGTTAGCTTGTTAGCACAGGCCTGCTAACCGTCTGAATCGCCGCATCCCAAACACTCACTGGACCCATATTTACTTTCAATCTCTTTTCGATTTTTAATTTGTTTATACCTTCCGGTAACCTGCCTCACCCAATGTGATACGGAATCGCTATTATTTTTAATTTTTAGAACACACTCAAGAACCTCCAGAAGCTAACCAGCTAACTAGCTACAAGCTATTTAGTCATTGTTAGCCACTGCTAGCGGCTTTACCTTACCTGGATAATACTCGCCAGTCCAGCTTCCCTGCCCCATCCACCGCTGCCCCCTGGACACTGATCACTTGGCTACATAGCTGATGCATGCTGGACTGTCCATTAATCACGGTACTCCATTCTGCTTGTTTATGTTTATCTGTCGGCCCCAGCTGCACTCAGGCTCTGTGTGTAGTTAATCCGACCCCCCTTGCCTAGTCATCGCCATTTGACCTGCTGTTGTTGTGCTAGCTGATTAACTGTTGTTGTCTCACCTACTGTTTTAGCTACTGTTTTAGCTAGCTCTCCCAATTCAACACCTGTGATTACTGTATGCTTCGCTGTATGTCTCTCTCAAATGTCAATATGCCTTGTATACTGTTGTTCAGGTTAGTTATCATTGTTTTAGTTTACAATGGAGCCCCTAGTTCCACTCTTCATACCCCTGATACCTCCTTTGTCCCACCTCCCACACATGCAGTGATCTCACCCATTACAACCAGCATGTCCAGAGATACAACCTCTCTCATCATCACCCAGTTCCTGGGCTTACCTCCGCTGTACCCGCACCCCACCATACCCCTGTCTGCGCATTATGCCCTGAATATATTCTACCATGCCCAGAAATCTGCTCCTTTTATTCTCTGTCCCCAACGCTCTAGGCGACCAGTTTTGATAGCCTTTAGCCGCACCCTCATTCTACTCCTCCTCTGTTCCGCGGGTGATGTGGAGGTAAACCCAGGCCCTGCATGTCCCCAGGCACCCTCATTTGTTGACTTCTGTGATCGAAAAAGCCTTGGTTTCATGCATGTCAACATCAGAAGCCTCTTCCCTAAGTTTGTTTTACTCACTGCTTTAGCACACTCCGCTAACCCTGATGTCCTTGCCGTGTCTGAATCCTGGCTCAGGAAGGCCACCAAAAATTCTGAGATTTCCATACCCAACTATAACATTTTCCGTCAAGATAGACCTGCCAAAGGGGGAGGAGTTGCAGTTTACTGCAGAGAGAGCCTGCAAAGTAATGTCATACTTTCCAGGTCCATACCCAAACAGTTCGAACTACTAATTTTGAAAATTACTCTCTCCAGAAATAAGTCTCTCACTGTTGCCGCTTGCTACCAACCCCCCTCAGCTCCCAGTTGTGCCCTGGACACCATTTGTAAATTGATCGCCCCCCATCTAGCTTCAGAGTTTGTTCTGTTAGGTGACCTAAACTGGGATATGCTTAACACCTCGGCAGTCCTACAATCTAAGCTAGATGCCCTCAATCTCACACAAATCATCAAGGAACTCACCAGGTACAACCTTAAATCTGTAAACAAGGGCACCCTCATAGACGTCATCCTGACCAACTGGCCCTCCAAATACACCTCTGCTGTCTTCAACCAGGATCTCAGCGATCACTGCCTCATTGCCTGTATCCGCTACGGAGCCGCAGTCAAACGACCACCCCTCATCACTGTCAAACGCTCACTAAAACACTTCTGTGAGCAGGCCTTTCTAATCGACCTGGCCCGGGTATCCTGGAAGGACATTGACCTCATCCCGTCAGTTGAGGATGCCTGGTCATTCTTTAAAAGTAACTTCCTCACCATTTTAGATAAGCATGCTCCGTTCAAAAAATGCAGAACTAAGAACAGATACAGCCCTTGGTTCACTCCAGACCTGACTGCCCTCGACCAGCACAAAAATATCCTGTGGCGGACTGCAATAGCATCGAATAGTCCCCGCGATATGCAACTGTTCAGGGAAGTCAGGAACCAATACACGCAGTCAGTCAGGAAAGCTAAGGCCAGCTTCTTCAGGCAGAAGTTTGCATCCTGTAGCTCCAACTCCAAAAAGTTCTGGGACACTGAAGTCCATGGAGAACAAGAGCACCTCCTCCCAGCTGCCCACTGCACTGAGGCTAGGTAACACGGTCACCACCGATAAATCCATGATTATCGAAAACTTCAACAAGTATTTCTCAACGGCTGGCCATGCCTTCCGCCTGGCTACTCCAACCTCAGCCAACAGCTCCGCCCCCCGCAGCTACTCGCCCAAGCCTCTCCAGGTTCTCCTTTACCCAAATCCAGATAGCAGATGTTCTGAAAGAGCTGCAAAACCTGGACCCGTACAAATCAGCTGGGCTTGACAATCTGGACCCTCTATTTCTGAAACTATCCGCCGCCATTGTCGCAACCCCTATTAACAGCCTGTTCAACCTCTCTTTCATATCGTCTGAGATCCCCAAGGATTGGAAAGCTGCCACAGTCATCCCCCTCTTCAAAGGGGGAGACACCCTGGACCCAAACTGTTATAGACCTATATCCATCCTGCCCTGCCTATCTAAGGTCTTCGAAAGCCAAGTCAACAAACAGGTCACTGACCATCTCGAATCCCACCGTACCTTCTCCGCTGTGCAATCTGGTTTCCGAGCCGGTCACGGGTGCACCTCAGCCACGCTCAAGGTACTAAACGATATCATAACCGCCATCGATAAAAGACAGTACTGTGCAGCCGTCTTAATTGACCTTGCCAAGGCTTTCGACTCTGTCAATCACCATATTCTTATCGGCAGACTCAGTAGCCTTGGTTTTTCGGATGACTGCCTTGCCTGGTTCACCAATTACTTTGCAGACAGAGTTCAGTGTGTCAAATCGGAGGGCATGCTGTCCGGTCCTCTGGCAGTCTCTATGGGGGTGCCACAGGGTCCAAACCTCAGGCCGACTCTTTTCTCTGTATATATCAATGATGTTGCTCTTGCTGCGGGCGATTCCCTGATCCACCTCTACGCAGACGATACCATTCTATATACTTCCGGCCCGTCCTTGGACACTGTGCTATCTAACCTCCAAACGAGCTTCAATGCCATACAACACTCCTTCCGTGGCCTCCAACTGCTCTTAAACGCTAGTAAAACCAAATGCATGCTTTTCAACCGTTCGCTGCCTGCACCTGCACGCCTGACCAGCATCACCACCCTGGATGGTTCCGACCTTGAATATGTGGACATCTATAAGTACCTAGGTGTCTGGCTAGACTGTAAACTCTCCTTCCAGACTCATATCAAACATCTCCAATCGAAAATCAAATCAAGAATCGGCTTTCTATTCCACAACAAAGCCTCCTTCACTCACGCCGCCAAACTTACCCTAGTAAAACTGACTATCCTACCGATCCTCGACTTTGGCGATGTCATCTACAAAATTGCTTCCAATATTCTATTCAGCAAACTGGATGCAGTTTATCACAGTGCCATCCGTTTTGTCACTAAAGCACCTAATACCACCCACCACTGCGACTTGTATGCTCTAGTCGGCTGGCCCTCGCTACATATTCGTCGCCAGACCCACTGGCTCCAGGTCATCTACAAGTCCATGCTAGGTAAAGCTCCGCCTTATCTCAGTTCACTGGTCACGATGGCAACACCCATCCGTAGCACGCGCATCTCACTGATCATCCCTAAAGCCAACGCCTCAGTTGGCCGCCTTTCGTTCCAGTTCTCTGCTGCCTGTGACTGGAACGAATTGCAAAAATCGCTGAAGTTGGTGAGGGAGATAAAAGTCTCCAACTTCAAACATCTGCTATCTGAGCAGCTAACCGATCGCTGCAGCTGTACATAGTCTATCGGTAAATAGCCCACCCATTTTTACCTACCTCATCCCCATACTGTTTTTATTTATTTACTTTTCTGCTCTTTTGCACACCAATATCTCTACTTGTACATGACCATCTGATCATTTATCACTCCAGTGTTATTAATCTGCAAAATTGTAATTATTCGCCTACCTCCTCATGCCTTTTGCACACAATGTATATAGACTCTTTTTTTTCTACTGTGTTATCGACTTGTTAATTGTTTACTCTATGTGTAACTCTGTGTTGTCTGTTCACACTGCTATGCTTTATCTTGGCCAGGTCGCAGTTGCAAATGAGAACTTGTTCTCAACTAGCCTACCTGGTTAAATAAAGGTGAAATAAAAAATAAAAAAATTAAATGTAATAAACACTATCAGATTCAAACTGAGGAGTATTCCAGCTCCCAGATCTCTTGCCTCAAATGCTAGATCATACCCAGCAATCTTTTGTTATGAAGTAACTGACATTTCATAGTGAGCTCGACCGTTTAAAGCTATAATCACTGCTTACGTGTTTGGGTAAAGATTTTGTGGGACAGACATAAAACTATGGAGAAGAAACGGCTCTTACGTCCATCTGATCTCTACTTTTCCCTCAAACCTCTCAAATATCCGTTTCTCTTCTTTCAGTCTGTCCATTTTCCTTCTACCCGTTTTCTGTCTTGTGTCTCCTACTCGCCCGCCCGCGTCTTCAGTCTGCATTTTCTGTCTGTCCGTCCGTCCGCTAGCCCCCCCTCCCCCGGTCGGTCCCTGCCTGTCTGCCTGCGTCTTCAGTCTGTCTGCCCGCGCCTTCCTGCGTCTTCCGTCTGTCCCACGCCTTCCGCCCTGCCGGTCCCCCACCTGTCGGTTGGTCCCCCCCCCCCCGCCTGTCTGCGTCTTCAGTTTGTCTAACCGCACCTTCCACCCCGGTCGCCCCCGGTCGGTCCCCCGCCTGTCTGCCTGCGCCTTCAGCCCCTCCTGCACGTGCCTTCCGCCCTGCCGGTCCACCCCCCGCCTGTCGGCCGGTCCGCCCCCCCCGCCTTTTCTTCGTATTCCATTTATCAGTGTCCCGTCTGTCTCGCTCTCTGTGTCTGGCACACAACGCTTTTAAAAAAGGGCAAATACCATGGTGGACGCTGTCAGACCTCAGCTTATTTTTTATTTTATTTAACCTTTATTTAACTAGGCAAGTCAGTTAAGAACAAATTCTTATTTACAATGACGGCCTAGGAACAGTGGCTTAACTGCCTTGTTCAGGGGCAGAACGACAGATTTTAACCTTGTCAGCTCGGGGATTCAATCTAGCAACCTTTCAGTTACTAGTCCAACGCTCTAACCACTAGGCCACCGGCCGCCCCAAATACTGCTGGCCGCAACACTGGCACTGTCCTACTCACTCATCTCAAATCACTGCCTCACCCAGGGGACAGGGATGGGCCAGACACTTTTCTTGGACACACACACAATGACAGTAGTGTACTCACTTACTCAAACATAGTAATTGTGGCCCCGACCTTTAACCCTGACTCTTCCTCTTCAGGAGGAGCCAGTGACCCTTTCTCAGTAGCACACTACCGATTTATTTCACTCATCAAAACCAGTCTTTCATGTTGGTGAACATGGACCCAATGTCGTAATGTCAAGTTGCCTTATATAGACAGTGGTGAAGCCACAGCAGAGGGCCCAAATATGAGCAGTAGGCTTTTTCCACATGAGAATTATACGCTTGGAGCAATGAGAGCACACGAACATGCCATGAATATCACTGTACACTCCAGCCTGACAAAAACAGGCATGCATTTTGACAGGAGGCTTTTATTGCTACGATTTAACTACTTGGACAGTGGCCTGATGAGTCAATGTGTGTGTGTGTGAGAGAGAGAAGACAGAGAAGGAGAGGGAGATGAAGAGGAGAGGAAGAGTGGATTGCGTGTAATCAAGACTCAAGTAGAGCTTTCAAAAACCTCTGAAACAATGAGAACGGAGCTAGGAGGCCGCACGATAAATCACTGCTCCACCTCCTATATGAAAGAGTAATGAGCGAGAAGAGGAAGACCAGAAGGTAATGGGGGAAATATAGAGAAATTCAAATAAGGGGAAAGAAAGCATGAAAGAGGAGAGGGAAAGGAAGGGAAATCTGAGAAAAGCGATGAAAGGCAGAAATGGATGGAGGAGTGTAGAAGGTAGGCAGAGTTGGGTGAATGGTGAGAACCCAGAGTCAGTCGGGTGGATGGGGGGGTGAGCAGAAAAGAGGAGCGCAGAGAGAGTCAGAGTGGTGTATGGTGGGAAAGAGGTTAATGTCCTCTCTGGAAAATATGGAAGACTTAAAAGAAAGGGATAAAAGGGGAGAGAGGAGAGGGAAGGAAGGGAAGGCAGAAAGAGGGTGTCAAGAGAGCGTGAGAAAATAGAAATGGAATTGAATGGATGTCCATTGTAGTCATTCTATTTCAATAGGTGGGACAGAGGGGTTAATGTCCACTCTGGGTCTGTCGCGTCGCAGTCCTGGCCTGGGAGTAGGAAGGTCCTGGCCATCGGGTGGCGACAGTGGTGGCTGCACTTTACTGCTCATTGTGCTGCAGGGCTGTCATTAACCCAGGCCCGCTCGCTGGAGAGGGAATGTCATGTTTACAGGCGTTCCCATACACACCCAACATAATGAGCAGCGCTCAGCTTCACTCTACTCTGCCTTGGAGTCCCAGGCCATGCAGCCTACGCTCGTCCCCACCGCACTACCACCAACCAACATGCAGCCAGCTAACCCAGTAGCACAGCCTTCAGGCCTGTGCCCATCCAGTCCAACTCTGCCTCTGCCTCAGGGTCACTGGGTCCACTCATATAGACACGGTTGCAGGCTAAAATTCCTCTTTCGAATAGAAACTTTGTTGCAGTTGAACCTCGACTGACTGACAGTTCTATTATTGCCCAAGATCTGCCAATACTGCAACTCCACACGCTACACCTTTTCTGATTTCAGTTCAATCGATTTCCTGGCTGCTTTGAAAATCTTCAGAAGCCGATATTGATGTCTGCAGGAAAGCAGAATGAAAGAGACAAAGTACAACCCCAAACTGATCATGGACTCTCCCTCTGTAGGACTATGTGCAGTCAGAGAAGCGGACAAACACTGAGGTTGAGTGGTACAGAAGAAATCAATGTCTTTCATATTGCCAAAAGTCCAACACAATAAGTTGTATATATTAGGAGAAACATTTTAGAAAATGTACAGGTGAGATCTAGCCTATACTTCACATGGCTAAGAAAGTACATAAATAGCAGGGTTGACAACAAAATCCAGCACACATGCTACACACAAAAAAAAAACATCCCGGGAGAGTCGCCAGAGCACCTGCAAGAAGCTCCCAGCGTTTTCCCCCAACCCTTCTCATCCACTGGGCACTCCGTCAAAACCCCGGGACAAGAAGTGAAGATGGTGAACCCTGCAACCAGCGAGGAGTTGTGGCCCCTTTGGGCTTTGAGTCGCCCAGCCCACCCTGTAATCACCGCCGCCGGGTCCTAACTCACACCGCCGCCTTGAGATCGCAATGACAAATGGTAGTCGCGGAGCAGCTTGACTCGTTACTCAGTCCTTTTAAGTGGCGCTGCACGATTAGCGAGGGGGTGAGTGGGAGGCCAGTTAAAGCACAGAGAGTGGGAGGAAAATGTTTCAGGCACTGGGCCCTTGTCCAAGCCTGCCTACAGTGAGAGGAGTTAGGACACCAGGGGAGACCTCAGACAGAAATAACTCCCGACATCCCATAAAATTACACAACCTTTCTGCACTTAAACCATAACGCCATCAACAACTCGGAGCACAGACCATAGGACCTGATGAACAGCTCTGATAGGGCATGAGCAGTGGTCTGTAGACGTTGGGAAATGTAACAAAGGGGGAGTTTAACTTGTGTCATATGATCACGTTCTCTGTAGCCAATGTGAGTAAGACCTTTAAAACAGGTTAACATTCTCAAGAGCTCAGAGCATGCGCTGACCAGCTGGACAGTGTCTTCACTAACAGCTTCTACCCCCTCAAGCTAAGAGACTCCTTAACAGCTAATCAAATGGCTACCTGGACTATTTGCACTGTCCCCCACCCCCATTTTTACACTGCTGCTACTCTCTGTTTATTATCCATGCATAATCACTTTACCTCTACCTACATGTACATACCACCTCAATTACCTCACCTAACCTGTGCCCCCTGCACCGGTACTCCCTGTATATAGCCTCGCTACTGCAAATTTTATTGTTGCTCTTTAATCATTTGCTATTTCTCCATTTTCTTGTTTATTTTTTAAACTTTATTTTAGTAAATAGTTGAACAGTTAAGGGCTTGTAACAGTTAAGGGCTTATCCAATAGTTTCCTATCGCAGAGTGGAAAACTGACGACCCAGCAGCCCATCAAATGTTAAATGGCTTACGCTTTCACAGGTTCAATCTCAAGAGAACACCATCAGCCCCTGCTGTAAGTGTCGGTTGTGCCAATTTATGAAAACAAAAACAGGGAAAACGCATCAGTGCAGTGGGGAATTGGTGGCTCATTATTGACCAGGCCTATTCTCCATCACTGTGTGTGTGTGCACATCATTCCCAATGTGTGCATCTGTAAGGTGCCAATGGCTGTGCATCACTCACTTGTACACAGTAGGGTTGTCTCACAGCACCCACACTGACTGTATGTCATGTCAACCCTGACCGTAAGCTTCCTCAGTGGCCAGTTAGACCACTTTAGATTCAATCTGCACCACATCTGAACTCCTCTAGGAAAAAGTGCCTCCAAAAAAGGATAAAGAGCCCCTTGTTCCTCTCACCCTTTTTTTAATGCCTCTGTGTGGATTTAGCAAATGTAAGCCTGGCCTCCGCTAGAAGGTGACACAGGAGAGGAATTCTAGAAATCTCCATTGCCGAGGAATGTAGATCGCTGACTGCAGCCTGGAAAGTCAATGGGAAAGCAGTGTGAGTGAGTGATAGAGAGAGGAGGAAAAGGTGATGAGAGAGAGCCTGAATGAAGAGTTGCAGATCAAGAGACACCATATTAATCTCAAAAACAGTGTTGAAACAAAAGGCAGTAAAAATCAACAATGGGCTTAATATAACACTATGGATAAAACTTTATTTCACCTGAGTAAGTCCCTGTCGCCTGAAAAACTACTCACCAGTCCACCACAGGCTATGCCTCTGGCAGTGTCGGGTCACGCCATAATTTCACCAGGCAGCGAGCGAGAGCCACCACCGAAAAACAACCATGAGTCATTTTCCACTGATATAACCGCCGAAACATCACCACAGTAAGGACACATGACAAGGTTATGACATACTGGCCAATAAGCACGCAACCCCACTAGGCCAGGCCAGAGCATGTGTTAATATTGTAATTACAGACCTTGGCTTCAACAATAAATATGTAGGGAGCCAGCCCCAAAAACCACAAGGCTCTTTCTTCGTGTGACATTTTCTCTAGTGATTGTTTCCAGGGCCTTTCGGCTTATGACGGACCAAAGATATTATAGAATAAGTGCGACCCAGTAAGCAGATACAGGCTCTAACCTTGGGCCTGCCAGGGGAGAGCGTCTGCTAATCATTAGCTACCAGCTGGATTAGCAAAACAAACTAAAAGCTGGTCACATAACCGGATATCCCAGATCCGCTCAATGTACGTGCATAATGCTATTACTGGACACTGGGCATTTAAACTCAGCTGCTCTTCAGAAGCAAAAAGGACGCAAAATGGAAAATAACTCAAAAAGCTAAAAGACCTGTATGACATAGCTATGACTTTCGGGTTGAAGGCTCCATCAGATTGGCCCTCTCAAGGGCCGGACCCATAGGAACCAAATATCCTGCCTGAGCGCCAGATATGATAGGAACTTTAGGTAATTCATACGAGGTGTACTCCGTGCCACTGTCCATAACCCCCGAATTGAGTTGCCATCTAACAGTAAAACCCACCCACCGGGGGTTGACGTGATCACACTGCAGGGTACAACTGAACCCACGGGACCACACTGACAATACATTGGCCTGTAGGCCTGACGTGGACGCCCAAAAAAAATGTTTTAAGCTGTGAGATGACTAGGTGAGCAACTAGCACTCAGCACAGGAAAGGCTACAACAATAGCCCTAGGGGGGGGGGGGGCTTCTATCACAGAAGCCATCATCCCCAGTAGGCGTAGGCACTGGCAAAAAAGCACTGCGTGATGCAGCTGAAATATGGCTAATCAGAGCCGGAATCTGGACACACCCAATGGAGAGAAAAGCGTAATTTGTGTGCGAGTCTCATTGGAGAATGGAATGCGGTGAGATTAAGTCTGACAGCTTTTTTTCTGGTTTCCTATCAAGCCTAGAAAGACCAGCTTGTCCAGTACCAGTGAAAAGTTGACACACCTACTCATTCCAGGGTTTTTCTTAGTTTTTTACTATTTTCTACATTTTAGACAAAAACTATGAAATAACACACGGAATTATGTAGTACCCCAAAAAAAGTGTTTAACAAATCAAAATATATTTTATATTTGACATTCTTCAAAGTAGCCACCCTTTGCCTCGATGACCGCTTTGCACACTCCTGGAATTCTCTCAACCAGCTTCATGAGGTAGTCACCTGGAATGCATTTCAATTAACAGGTGTGTCTTAATTTGTTGGATTTCTCTCCTTCTTAATAAGTTTGAGCCAAATCAGTTGTGTTGTGACATGGTAGGGGTGGTATACAGAAGGTAGTCCTATTTGGACCAAGTCCATATTATGGCAACAAGTTTTGATGTCTTCACTATTATTCTACAATGTAGAAAATAGTACAAATAAAAATAAAAACCCTTGAATGAGTAGCTGTTCTAAAACCGGTAGTGTACCTCTGCTGCAGAGGACAAGTTCATTAGAGTTAACTGCACCTCCCATTGCAGCCCAAATAAATGCTTCAGAGAGTTCAAGTAACAGACATCTCAAATATCAACTGTTCAGAGGAGACCACGTGAAATAGGCCTTCGAATTGCTGCCAAGAAACCACTTTGTTTAACACTTTTTTGGTTACTACATGATTCCATGTGTTATTTCATAGTGTTGATGTCTTCACTATTATTCTACAATGTAAATAATTGTGCAAATTAAGGAAAACCCTTGAATGAGTAAATGTGTCCAAACTTTTGACTGGTACTGTGTGTGTGTGTGTGTGTGTGTGTGTGTGTGTGTGTGTGTGTGTGCGTAACACTGCTTGCCCCCCCCAGCCAGTCGACTGTAATAACCGGTGGCTTGTGAGTATTCTGAATTCATAGACTGAGTGCCTTCAGAAAGTATAAATACCCATTGACTTATTCCACTTTGTGTAACAGCCTGAAATTAAAATATATTAATTATTAAATACATACACACACCCCGCCCCCCATAATGACAAAGTGAAAACGTGTTTTTAGAAATACATAATTTACATGCATGCATACACGCACGCATACACACACGTAATAAATGACAATTAAAACAATACTGAATGAACAAATGAACACTTATTTTAACTTAATATAAAACATAAATAAAATCAATTTGACTCAAATAAATAATGAAACATGTTCAATTTGTTTAAATAACGCAAAAACACAGTGTTGAAGAAGAAAGCAAAAGTGCAATATGTGCCATGTAAAAAAGCTAACGTTTAAGTTCCTTGCTCAGAACATGAGAACATATTAAAGCCGGTGGTTCCTTTTAACATGAGTCTTCAATATTCCCAGTTTTAAGTTGTAGTTATAAGAATTATGACGTGTCGACTATGTGTGTGTATTGATTTTTTAAGAAAGGCATGGATGTTTATAGCTAGGTACATTTGTGCAACAATTGTGCTTTTTTCACAAATGCGCTTTTGTTAAAATCACCACCCATTTGGTGAAGTAGGTTGTGATTCGATGAGAAATGAACAGGCACCGCATTGATTATATGCAACATAGGACACGCTAGTTAACCTAGTAATACCATCAACCATGTGTAGTTAACTAGTGATTATGTGAAGATTGATTGTTTTTTATAAAGATAAGTTTAATGCTAGCTAGCAACTTACCGTGCCTCCTTGCAGCCACAAGGTCCTTTTGACGCTGCACTCGAGTAACAGGTGGTCAGCCTGCCACAGTCTCCTCGTGGATTGCAATGTAAATTGGCCATAAATCGGCATCCAAAAAGGCTGATTACTGATCGTCATGAAAACTTGAAATCGGCCATGCCGATTAAAATCGGTCGACCTTGAACCTGGATTGTGCAAAATGTGGCCATTATTCTTTTCAAAATTCTTCAAGCTCTGTCAAATTGGTTGTAGATTATTGCTAGACAATTATTTTCAGGTCTTGCCATAGATTTAAGATAAAACTGTAACTCGGCCACTCAGGAACATTCACTGTCTTTTTGGTAAGCATCTATGGTGTAGATTTGGCCTTGTGTTTTAGCTTATTATCCTGCTGAAAAGGAGAGTTTCCTCTAGGATTTTGCCTGTGTTTAGCTCCATTCGGTTCATTTTTTCTCCTGAAAAACTCCAATCCTTAACGATCACAAGCATACCGATAACATGATCCAGCCACCACTATGCTTAAAACATATGGAGAGTGGTATTCAGTAATGTGCTGTATTGGATTTTCCCCAAACATAGCACTTTGTATTCAGGACAAAAAGTGAATTGCTTTGGCACATACTGTTGCAAACAGGATGCATGTTTTGGAATATTTATTTATGTACACACTTCTTTTCACTCAGTCAATTAGGTTAGTATCGTGGAGTAACTACAATGTTGTTGATCCATCCTCAGTTAATGGGTGTGAGAAGGGAAAACTATGTAATTGAAATCTCTGAGCAGTTTCCTTCCTCTCCGGCAACCGAGTTAGGAAGGACGCCAGTATCTTTGTAGTGACTGGATGTATTAATACACCATCCAAAGTGCAATTAATAACTTCCCCATACTCAAAGGGATATTCAATGTCAGCTCGTAAATTTTTATTTTATTTTTTAAAAACACATCTACCAAAAGGTGCCCTTCTTTGCAAGGCATTGGAAAACCTCCCTGTTATTTGTGGTTGAAGCTGTGCCTGAAATTCACTGCTCGACTGAGGGACCTTACAGATAATTGTATGTCTGGGGTACAAGATGAGGTAGTCATTCAAAAAAATAATGTTAATAGTGTTTATGCAACTTGTAACTTATGCATATTTTTCTACTGAACTTATTTAGGCTTGCCATAACCAAGGAGTTGAATAATTGACAAGACATTTTAGCTTTTCATTTTTAATTAACTTGTAAAACTGTAAAAAAAAATATATATATGTAATTCCACTTTTACATTATGTGTTATTGTGTGTAGACCAGTGACAACATATCAATTCAACCTATTTTAAATTCAGGCTGTAATGTGGAAAAAGTCCAGGGGTGTGAATACATTCTGAAGGCACTGTATATGGTATTATTAAATATAATTTATATTAGGCCTACTGATTTGATTAAAGTGTCGAAATTGGAGTAGTCAACTGTTGTGGTCGGTGTAACAAAGCCCATCGCAATTTAATCCATTTTAAATTCTAGCTGTAACAACAAAAAATGTGGAAAATGTCAACGGGTATGAATACTTTCTGAACTGTAAGTATAGAACAGGGGTAAAGTCTTGAATGCATTTCGGAACCAGGAAGGACCGGCTGCACCAGCCGCCCTGGATCCGACATAAAAAAAACACATTGCCCACACCTGGAGACGAGAGGATATTACCTCCCTCAAAACAGGCACTGAATCCACGGGAACAGTTGAGGTGATGACCCTGCAGAAGCGTGGGGGGCGCGCAACAAATTGTAGCCTGTAACCAAAATCAAAGTTTAGTCACGTACAAAAAAATATTTGCATATGTTATCGCAAGGGAAGCGAAATGCTTGCGTTTCTAGCTCCAAAATTTCAGTAATACAATACACACAAATCCAAAAAGTTAAAAAGAAAGAAATTAAGAAATATCAGAATGAGCAATGTCCGGAATATAAATATATTCTAC
Organism: Oncorhynchus tshawytscha; assembly: GCF_018296145.1. Classification (NCBI taxonomy): domain Eukaryota; kingdom Metazoa; phylum Chordata; class Actinopteri; order Salmoniformes; family Salmonidae; genus Oncorhynchus; species Oncorhynchus tshawytscha. The sequence continues at coordinate 2,874,297 of NC_056451.1, forward strand.
CCAGGATAACATCATATAATTATGTTTGTAAATTGGTTTCCAATTCAGTTTGACTGAGAAACCAATAAAAACTCCTCATCCAGAACATTCCCTATTGATCCCCCACCTTCCCAATGCCTCCCACTCACATCACTTTGAGGAAGATTTTAACTCACTTAACCACAACAGTTTTCACCATCATTGTAAAGCCCTAGTTATATAATTGCTTTGACAAAGTCATTTCTGAAGATTATTATATATTTTGTGTGATATTTTAATATGGTATAAATATTCCTTGTTAAGATTTTTTCAAAAGAAACATTGAACATTAATAGTCAAATCATAGTGTGAAAGCAGGTGAGCTGGTTCTACTCTCTTTTAAAAAAAACATTTTCTGGTGGTTTGTGGTATAGAACATAACACATCGACCCTGTAACCCATATAGATAGATAGGTGGACTAGGCATGTTTTAACAAGTAACTTTTTTGTTAAGCTTGCATGCAATTGCCCCTCCCTGTTGCACATTCCCTGTCACTAGGGGAGTTATTGCTGATTTAAGATACAATTGTCAACACTTTTTTGGCACTTTTCTTCAATTTGAGCTCTTGAGATGGGAAAATATGACTTATGAAATGGAACGTGCTCTTTACAACAGCATATTAAAATGAGGTGATATGCTAACACACACACAATCAGACCATCACCCCGGTGAGACAAAACCGCGACGAGTCAGTGAAGAGCACTTTTTGCCAGTCCTGTCTGGTCCAGTGACGGTAGGTTTGTGCCCATAATCAACATTGCTGCCAGTGATGTCTGGTGAGGACCTGACAGGCCAACAAGCCCTCAGTCCAGCCTCTCTCAGCCTATTGCGGACAGTCTGAGCACTGATGGAGTGATTGTGCGTTCCTGGTGTAACTCGGGCAGTTGTTGTTGCCATCCTGTACCGGTCCCGCAGGTGTGATGTTCGGATATACCAATCCTGTGCAGGTGTTGTTACACGTGGTCTGCCACTGCGAGGACAATCAGCTGTCCGTCCTGTCTCCCCGAAGCGGTGACTTTGTCTCATAGTACGGACAATGCAATTTTTTACCCTGGCAACATCTGCAGTTCTCATGCCTCCTTGCAGCATGCTTAAGGCACATTTACCCAGATGAGCAGGAACCCAGTAGAACAGCCTCTTTAGTGTCCTAAGTTTTCATAACTGTAACCTTAATTGCCTACCGCCTGTAAGCTGTTAGTGTCTTAACGACTGTTCCACAGGTGCATGTTTATTAATTGTTTATGGTTCATTGAACAAGCATGGGAAACAGTGTTTAAACACTTTACAATGAAGATCTGAAATTATTTGGATTTTTAGGAAGTACCTTTGAATGAATCATTTTTTTGCAGAGTTTATATATCTCACACAGAGTTGAAGTCGGAATATACATACACCAAATACATTTAAACTCCGTGTTTCACAATTCTTGACATTTAATCAGAGTAAAAATTCCCCGTCTTAGGTCAGTTAGGATCACCACTTTATTTTAAGAATGTCAGAATACTAGTAGAGAGAATGATTTATTTCAGCTTTTGTTTCTTTCATCACATTCCCAGTGAGTCAGAAGTTTACACACTCAATTAGTATTTGGTAGCATTGCCTTTAAATTGTGTCAAAACGTTTCAGGTAGCCTTCCACAAGCTTCCCACAATAAGTTGGGTGAATTTTGGCCAATTCCTCCTGACAGAGCTGGTGTAACTGAGTCAGGTGTGTAGGCCTCCTTGCTTGCACACACTTTTTAAGTTCTGCCCACAAATGTTCTATAGGACTGAGGTCAGGGCTTTGTGATGGCAACTCCAGTAACTTGACTTTGTTGTCCTTAAGCCATTTTGCCACAACTTTAGAAGTATGCTTGGGGTCATTGTCCATTTGGAAGACCCCTTTGCGAACAAGCTTTAACTTCCTGACTGATGTCTTGAGTTGCTTCAATATATCCACATAATTTTCCTACCTCATGATGCCATCTATTTTGTGAAGTGCACCAGTCCCTCCTGCCGCAAAGCACCCCCACAACATGATTCTGCCACCCCTGTGCTTCACGGTTGGGATGGTGTTCTTCAGCTTGCAAGCCTCCCCCTTTTTCCTCCAAACATAACAATGGTCATTATGGCCAAACAGTTCTATTTTTGTTTCACCAGACCAGAGGACATTTCTCCAAAAAGTATGATCTTTGTCCCCATGTGCAGTTGCAAACCGTAGTCTGGATTTTTTTATAGCAGTTTTGGAGCTGTGGCTTCTTCCTTGCTGAGCGGCCTTGTGTCGATATAGAACTCGTTTTACTGTGGATGTAGATACTTTTGTACCCGTTTCCTCCAGTATCTTTACAAGGTCTTTCGCTGTTGTTCTGGGATTGATTTGCACACCAAAGTACGTTCATCTCTAGGAGACAGAACGTGTCTCCTTCCTGAGCGGTATGACAGCTGCGTGGTACCATGGTGTTTATACTTACAAACAATAGTACGCACAGATGAACGTGGTACCTTCAGGCATTTGAAAATTGCTCCCAAGGATGAACCAGACTTGTGGAGGTCTTGGCTGATTTCCCCATGATGTCAAGCAACGAGGCACTGAGGTTGAAGGTAGGCCTTGAAATAAATCCACAGGTACACCTCCAATTGACTCATTATGTCAATTAGCTTATCAGAAGCTCCTAAAGCCATCACATTTTCTGGAATTTTCCAAGCTGTTTAAAGGCACAGTCAACTTAGTGTATGTAAACTTCTGACCCACTGGAATTGTGATAGTGAATTATAAGTGAAATAATCTGTCTGTAAACAATTGTTGGAAAAATGACTTGTGTCATGCACAAAGTAGATGTTAACAAACTATAGTTTTGGCAAGTCTGTTAGGACAAGAATTTGTGGAGTTTTTGAAAAACGAGTTAACTGTATACAGATTTCAACTGTATACACATATATACACACACACACACACACACACCATTCAAAAGTTAGGGGTCACTTAGAAATGTCCTCATTTCATGAAATTGATCACAAATACAGTGTGGACATCGTTAATGTTGTAAATGACTATTGTAGCTGGAAACTGCAGATGTTCATGGAATATCTACATAGGCGTACAGAGGACCATTATACGCAAACCATCACTCCTGTGTTCCAATGGCACATTGTGTTAGTTAATCCAAGTTTATCATTTAAAAAAAGAATAATTGATCATTAAAAAAAACTTTTGCAATTATGTTAGCACAGCTGAAAACTTGTGCTGATTAAAGAAGCAATAAAACTGGCCTTCTTTAGACTAGTTGAGTATCTGGAGCCTCAGCATTTCTGGGTTTGATTACAGACTCAAAATGGCCAGAAACAAACTACTTCCTTCTGAAACTCATCAGGCTATTCTTGTTCTGAGAAATGAAGGCTATACCATGCGAGAAGTTGCCAAGAAGCTGAAGATCTCATACAACTCCCTTCACAGAACAGCCCAAACTGGCTCTAACCAGAATTGAAAGAGGAGTGTGAGGCTGCAGTGCACAACTGAGCAAGAGGAAAAGTACATTAGAGCGTCTAGTTTGAGAAACAGACGCCTCCCAAGTTCTCAACTGGCAGCTTCATTAAATAGTACCCACAAAACATCAATCTGAACGTCAACAGTGAAGAGGCGACTCCGGGATGTTGGCCTTCTATGCAGAGTTCCTATGTCCAGTGTCTGTGTTATTTTGCCCATCTTAATCTTTTATTTTTATTGTCCAGTCTGAGATATGGCTTTTTCTTTGCAACTTTGCCTAGAGAATTAGTGGATTTGGCTATTTCAGCCACACCCATTGCTGACAGGTGTATAAAATCGAGCAAACAGGCGTGCAATCTCCATAGACAAACATTGGCAGTAGAATGGCCTTACGAAAGAACTCAGTGACTTTCAACGTGACACCGACATCGGATGCCATATTAAAAAACTCAGTTTGTCAAATGTTTTCCCTACTAGAGCTGCACTGGTCAATTGTTAGTGCTGTTATTGTGAAGTAGAAAAGTCTAAGAACGATAACGGCTCAACCGCGAAGTGGTAGGGCACACAAGCTCACAGAATGGGATCGCCGAGTGCTGAAGCGTGTAACAATCGCAACCGAGTTCCAAAGTCCCTCTGGAAGCAATGTCACCGCAAGAACTGTTCATCGGGAGCTTCATGAAATGGGTTTCCATGGCCGAGCCTATGATCACCATGCGTAATGCCAAGCATCGGCTGGAGTGGTGTAAAGATCGCCGCCATTGGACTCTGGAGCAGTGGAAACGCGTTCTCTGAAGTGACGAATCACGCTTCACCATCTGGCAGTCCGATGGACAAATCTGGGTTTGGCAGATGCCAGGAGAATGCTACCTGCCCAAATGCATAGTGCCAACTGTATAGTTCGGTGGAAGAGGAATAATGGTCTGGGGCTGTTTTTCATGGTCCGGGCTAGGCCCCTTGTTCCAGTGAAGGGAAATCTTAATGTTACAGCATTCGATGACATTCTAGACGATTCTGTGCTTCCCCAAACTGTTGCCACAAAGTTGGAAGGCCCTTTCCTGTTTCAGCATGACCATTCCCCTGTGCACAAAGCGAGATCCATACAGTAATGGTTTGTCGAGATCGGTGTGGAAGAACTTGACTGGCCTGCACAGAGCCCTGACCTCAACCCCATCGAACACATTTTGGATTAATTGGAATGCAGACTGCAAGCTAGGCCTAATCGCCCAAAGTCAGTGCCCGACCTCACTAATGCTCTTGTGGCTGAATGGAATCAAGTCCAGCAGTAATGATCCTACATCAGTGGAAAGCCTCCCCAGAACAGTGGAGCCTGTTAGACAGCTTCAAGTTCCTCCAAAATCACTAAACTTAAAATGGTCCAAAGACAGGCACACAGTCGTGAAGGCGCGACAGTGCCTCTCCCCTCAGGAGGTTGCAAAAGTTATAACACATTGTTATTGAATATTGCATTGTTGGGTTTAGCGTTTGCAATAAAGGCATTTTACTGTACTTGTGCATGTGACATTAAAAACACATTTTGAAGGACAAGCCAAGTAAAAATGTATTCAAAAGTCTAAAAAAAATGTACTACCAAAAAACTACAGTACCACCACAGCAACAGACTGAGGAAAAGCCTGTTACTTGTGACATTGTATCCAAAAAACTCCACCAATCCTAAAAAGTGTTTGCATTTCGCATTGCTTCCATCCCAGATCATGACAAACAAACAAAGTCTGAACACTCCGTTCCACTGCCGGTGCATTATATTTGCTAGCTTTCTTTGAGTAAGACAGCACTTAGTGTGCGAGGCACTTAGCGGGTGAGGTGGGCCAGGTTGGTAAGTGGTAAGTCTTATCTAAAGCAAGTGAACAGGCTCCAGAACTCCCTATACAGTCAGCAGCACCACTTCTCAGAAACACAGTGCAGGCCACGCTGCCGAGATTGCATCTGTGCCCCCCAATTCTCATACCATCATCTATTTCTCTCTCACAACAGACACATCTTCATTTAGCAGAGAGATTGGCGTGTGCAAACACACAATGACTCGGGTTAACCAAATGGGTTGCGTCACCATGAGGGCAGAGGCCCAACACTTTGAGTCAGTCTAACTGAAGGAAACACAATTATATTAAGAGGAACCATTTTCTAGGAAGTATACATATTAAATCAAAACAGGAGCATTATGAGCTTTTCACACTATCGCACCAAAAAGGGTAGCCCCTACCCGTGTCACCAGCGGGCCTGTAGGCAGACAGACCTCTCCACTGATAATTTATATGCTTCATTAAATAGTACCCGCAAAACACCAGTCTCAACGTCAACAGTGAAGAGGTGACTCCGGGATGCTGGCCTTCTAGGCAGGGTTCCTCTGTCCAGTGTCTGTTCTTTTGCCCATCTTTTCTTTTTATTGGCCAATCTGAGAAATGGCTTTTTCTTTGCAACTTTGACTAGAAGGCCAGCATCCAGGAGACGCCTCTTCACTGTTGACGTTAAGACTGTTTTTTTGTGGGTACTATTTAATGAAGCTGCCAGTTGAGGACTTGTGAGGCGTCGGTTTCTCAAACTAGACACTAATCTACTTTTTTTGATCTTCAGTTTCTTGGCAACTTCTCGCATGGAATAGCCTTCATTTCTCAGAACAAGAATTGACTGATGAGCTTCAGAAGAAAGTTGTTTGTTTCGAGCCATTTTGAGCCTGTAATCGAACCCACAAATGCTGATGCTCCAGATACTCAACTAGTCTAAAGGCCAGATTGATTGCTTTTTAAAAATCAGCACAACAGTTTTCAGCTGTGCTAACATAATTGCAAAAGGGTTTTCTAATGATCAATTGGCCTTTTAAAATGATAAACTTGGATTTGCCAACAGAACGTGCCATTGGAACACAGGAGTGATGGTTGCTGATAATGGACCTCTGTACGCCTATGTAGATATTCCATTATAAAATCAGCCGTTTCCAGCTACAAAAGTCATTTACAACATTGTCTACACTGCATTTCTGATCAATTTCATGTTATTTTAAATGGACAAGAAATGTGCTTTTCTTTAAAAAACAAGGACATTTCTAAGTGACCCCTAACTTTTGAACGGTAGTGAAAATTCTAGGCCGATACAGATTTAAGTGATATTTTCTTGGTCAAGATATGGCCAAAAACTGTACACACAGTCTAACGTCTTCCATTCACTGCTACAAATTAATCTATTGACAAATGGAGTGACTGTGATGGTAATCCACTATGGATAATATACAGCTTCTGTAGTGACAATCACGCCTTTTATATCCACGCCTTTAAGTACCCATGCAACCCTGGGGCTTTTCAAATTAAATGTTCCACTTCCGGTGAACTTTGAATAAACTAATGAAACAGGGTACGGCCAGCCAGCACCTGCCAACACATCTCTGTTACCATGGCAGGTGTTAGCCCTCAGTGTGAAGTGCCGACTGCCTGGGAACACCAGCCGGGTAACCAAGTTCAGAAAACACGCTATGCCCACACCACTCAGAGCAGACAGGGAGAACATATCACTGGCTGTTTCATGTTTAAACATCCCTTTCTACTTGTCAAATAGGACACACCAGCAGCAATCTGTGGCAGCGGTGCTCTGAGGTAGCAGAAGGGTGAAGGAGTGGAGTTTCCTCTATGCTGCGGAGAGTCAGTGGTCTCGGTTAAGTCTTCTCTCCCCTTTACTTTTTGCTCTGTTACAGTGGGTGTTCTGGCTTTTCTTTGGCAAAGTCGTACATATTTCTGGAGAGGAGGAGGGAGAAGTGAGCACACACACACACACACACACATTTCCAGGGGTCATTAAGGGACACCATATGATGTGGAATGTGTGCCGAGTTTGGGGCTTGGGAAATGGGAACGGTGTGTTTTATGGGAGCAGATAGGACTTGCAGACTCCCAAACCAGCATGGACTTGCTGCCTGAGAGGAGGACAAATGCCAAAAAGAAGAAATATTGTGTGCGATAACAATAGCAATGTTGAGAGAGGGGAGAGTAAGCAAGTGAGGCCAAGAGAGGTAAAAGAAGTCAAGTAAAAGGGGATATTAATGACCAAGAGAGAGTTAACAGACCATGACCAAGTGTGAGGAGAGATGGGAGACGAGGAGATTTCTAAAATAGCATTTCCCAGCCGTGACCGAAGGGATATGCCATCTTATTATAATGTCAGCTCCATGGCCCTCTGCTGTGAGAGCAATCCCAGGTGAAATAAGCTAATCTTGGTTGTTCATAGTGGAACAACTTATTTCATCAGCGCTTTAGTGACCTTAAAATGAGCCTGAGAAGAAGTCTTTAAAAAAAATCTTTGAACCCACTGACTTAAGGCAATGAGGACACAACTAAATTAAACAGTACATGAACTCTGCCATCCGGATACTAAAGAATTGAGCATGACCCCTCCAGATGCCTTGCGCACAGACTAGGGCCGGGGTACAAAACGCCTTTCCAAGTCTCACTGTAAAATCAAACAAATACATACGTTTACCGTGAATTTCCTCCGATGCATTTTATAGTAGACCTGCGCGCATGGAGCTTGGAACCTCAAAGCATGAGCCCGAGCCACATCTTGATCATGTTAGCTAGTTTCTTTGCTTTGGAAAGACTCAGTCTGGAAGGGTATTGTGTGTCATGAGGACGAAGCAGTCAAAATAGCTATATTTCAATGGAGAGAGCTGAAGGTATGGGTGGAAAGTATTAAGAGGTTCATTGTAGGGAGAGGGCCTGAGCTCCTCAAGGTCTTCCAGCTCCCAGGCCTTTTGGCTGACGGGCCTGGTTTGTGCGGCATGGGAAGAGCCATCTCCAAATCACTGCTAACTGAGCCACCGCTCTATTACTGACTGCACACCCTCAAAAGGCGGTTTCACACTGACCAGATCGGAGTCTGACCAGGCCTGGAAAATGGCTCTGAATCACTGACTGGGCACTAATACGAATCTGGACTAAGTATTGAATATGGACAATGAACTGTACAATGTGGTAGAAATGTCGGATCAAAATTAGATTGCACAAAACCCAGCTCAAGAGCACTTAAGATGTAGGCAACTCAAAACAACAAGACTGAAGGTCTGTCAAAGAGGATGATATGGGTTTTTAAATAAATTCCCACACTGGCTTTTGACCCAGGAGCAAGAGAGAGGGAGACTTTCCACATTATATCATTTGAGCCTGTGGGTCTGGCAGGGCCAAACCAGTCATTTTGTTTATCCCTTAAATGAACGACTATTACATTTACTGGACTGCCGCAGACAGCGGGACAAAATACAGTTTCTCTCCATTTCTACAGCAATTTCTGTCTATTCCCTTTGTCAACAAGAGACTTGACTGTATATTTAGATCCCTGTGTCGCCGCTGGTTACCACCGGGGTGGAAGGCTCCGGATGGAGGGAACAGGAAACCCAGAGCTATCGCGTTAATGATCACATGTACTAAGAGACACACACGGACACTCCTCTATAAAGAACCACCAGGCTCAAAGAGATAAGAACTGACTCATATGGATATCGTGGTCAATCTCGGCATGGATGTCCGCTGTTGAAAGACGCAGGAGCCGACTGTGACTCATAGATGTATATGAAGTCCTAATTGAATGTGCGTCCGTGTTTGGATGTGCGTCCATAGACCAACAAGCTGAGCGTGTGTGTACACACACTCCGTCTGCTCATGAACTTATCACCCATTTAATGCAAGCCGATGGGAAAGCACGTAGGTATTCCTGGAAACGCTGGAGATCAAGCGAACAACCACTGAATTAAAAAGCAGACTGAATTCTTTCTGACATGTACTTGAAGCCAAGAACAGCACTGACAATCAAAATCAATGGATCAGAGAATAATACTATTTACTAGACTCTGATGGTTCCAATTGTGCCATTTCCCCCCCTTACCTCAGCATATAGACCGGCACATATTGAATCTTAGGAAGTCACAACGGAGAAAGCCAACTCAGATGGAACAGGATGAAGATTGAGAGGTCACAATGCTCTGAGAGTTATTCCTCGGAGCAATCCTTTCATGAAATGTCACATCGCCCCTTTAGTAGCAAAAGATCTAAGGCGAGAGAGGGCTGTGTGACTTGTGTAATTCTGGCCACAGTCGTCCCCTGTAAATCTAAAATAGCTGGTCTGTCAGAGAGCTCAGTAGTAGGGTGAGTCAAGAGAAGGAGAGAAGAGGTTTGTGACAATTGTGCCCCAAACACTTGTAGGGCCGAATGACCCTGAAACAATATACAAAAAAATGCTAAATGTAAATGCATGTGGACATTCCTGCCATAGCTGCCTTGCGTGAATGCCCCAGTGTCTGTAAAAGGCTCAGCATCAGCAGTAGTTCTAGCCACAGAGCCAGGGCAGGCAGGCAGGGCTCACTCAGGGCTAGCCCTCTGTCAGTCTGCAGGCAGTCAGGGTGACCAGGGGCACCAAGGTTTGACCTCACTCTCCACCTAACCTTTGAATATAGGGCCTACTTTAGGATTGGAAGTGGAGGATTCTGGGTAGTCAGAGAGTTGACAGAAAGAGTAGCGCAAGCACACATAAGGGGTCTGTTTCACAGAGATTAAGCAGGGACCTGGACTAGATTGCATTTTTAAGTAGGATGAATGATAATTTAGATTTGTAGACATATTCCTGGACAGCAGTTCATATGATTTAAAAAGGTTCCACTCAGACTCGATAGTCCTGGCCTGATGTCTGAAATCCCAGTTACGTCAATGCTAATGAAATAACATTTTTAGTTCTCTGTTACTCTTGGATTTATTCAATATGGGTTAGTAAAACAAACCATAAAAGTGAAATATTTTCCCTATCGTCAGGCAGCTATGCCCCCCTAAATTGCTGTGCAATGAGAGTACAATCAGCTTGCTCTTCAAATGCAGATATGGAAAGGTAGACTCGTTTCAAAGGCAACCTTCATGTGCTATACATTGTAGGGCCCAAGGGAACCTACACTGGTCAAAACCTGTAATTCAACCGCTCAGCAGCCAGCACTTCCCAACGAAGACGACAGGAGCATATAACAAAAATAATCCATTATTTCACTCAGTGGATGAATACTTGTGTCTAGTCTTCACACCAAGACACACACACACACAATCATTGTAGAGGCAGACCATTGGCCACAGGTGGGAAATTAAGTATACACTCAGTCAGGGGTGACCATTTGCAATGATGATACTGAAACATGGGGCATTTGTTTTATTGTGCGTTGTGACCAAAACAGGCAATGCTAATTTTTTAAAAACACAGTACTTCAGCATAGCCATTTCTGGGTAACGGAACCCCATTTCCCTGTCCACTACCCACCGTTCGTGCAAAAAAGGAGACAATATTCTATTTCATGTCAGGGTTGTTTTCATTAGTTGGCCCCACTGTCTGAAAACATCATTTTTACAGAGACCCGCATTTGTTCCTAATTTGACATCTGGAACATAAAGTTCTTTATGCTTCAGATTTATTAAAAGATAAAACAAAATATTTTAACGTTGCATTCATGACAAAAATCGGGTACGAAGAACATGGGGATTATTTCGCCTGTGGTTAATTCATCCTCTCCAGTTAATTGCATGATTAAAAGGTTTTCTACTCAACCACAACCTTCAAATAATGCCACATGGGTCACATAGGGCAAGACACTGAGGATGAGAGACAACAACACATTCCCAGGCAGTGTTGTCGGCATTTGAATTTTATGGCTATAGGACTGAGTGAGGACATAATCCAAGAGAAAACAGAAGAATACGTAATAAGAGAATGAGGAGATAGGAGGCTATAAACTGACAAGGAAAGGGGAAATGTAAAAAAGGTGTGAGGACAGATAATCCACAACACGTTTAGCTGAAGGAGAGGAGAGAAAACAGTGGAGAGGAAGACAAGTGTTGTTGGCAAGGTGGAGACGGCGGCCTTGCCCCCGAGAACCATAAGCGGTATATAAACACACTATTCAATTTCATAGAGCCGGTTTAATGGAGCGGCCAATGCTGAAAATCACCCCGTTTATTTGAGAAAATTGTCTCTGAACAAACAGCCCATAACAGACTGTTGCTCACTTCATTTGAAGCGCCCCTGGTGCCAAGAAAATAATAATATATGCCACCGATTCCAATTGGGCTCCCTATTAAATTACCGGCCTGTGACCACAATTTTCATCTTGTGCCTTAACTGTCAGTTATAAGATTTACTTGGCAGCGCCAGGCCTCGCAGAGCTTACCAACTGTGTCATGTGCTTCACCAGAGGGGCTTTCAAATTGCATGATAAAACAGGCAATATAAAAATCAATCCGGTATCGAGTCACCAGCGGCTTGCCACGTCCACAACAAAACAGTATGTGGCACGTTTGAAGTGGGCCATTTAAAATGCATGGCATTGGCACATCTCGGGAGGTGACAAAATACAGTGTCTTCAGAAAGTATTCATACTGCTCGACTTAATCCACATTTTGTTGTGTTAGATATCTCTATCTATAGATATTATTATTTATTTCCGCCCGTCACCCATCTGCACACAATGCCCCATAATGACAGTGAAAACAAGTTGTTTTCAGACATTTTTGCAAAGGTATTAAAGATGACATACAGAAATCTAATTTACATAAGTATTCACACCCCTGAGTCAATACTTTGTCTAAGCACCTTTGGCAGTGATTACAGCTGTAAGTCTTTCTATGTAAGACTAAGAGCTTTTCACACCTGGATTGTGCAACATTTGCCCATTATTGGTTGTTGATCATTGCTAGAGAGACATTTTCAGGTCTTGCCATTGATTTTTTTCCCCTCTAGGATTTTGCCAGTGCTCAGCTCTATTCCGTACATTTTTTCTCCTGAAAAAACTCCCCAGTCCTTAACGATTACAGGCATATCCATAACATGATGCAGCCACCACTGTACTTGAAAATATGGAGTGGTACTCAGTAATTTGTTATATTGGATTTACCCAAAACATAACATTTTGTATACAGGACAAAAAGTGAATTGCATTGCAACATTTTTTGCAGTATTATAGTAGTGCCTTGTTGCAAACAGGATGCATGTTCTGGAATATTTGTATTCTGTACAGGCATTCTTTTCCCTCTGCCAATTAGGTTAGTATTGTGGAGTAACTACAATGTTGTTGAGTCATCTTCATTTTTCTCCTATCACAGCCATTAAACTCCATAACTGTTTTAAAGTCATCATTGGCCTTATTGTGAAATCCCTGAATGGTTTCCTTCCTCTCAGGCAACTGAGTAAGGAAGGAGGCCTGTACATTTGTAGTGACTGGGTGTATTAATATTTAGGCTTGCCATAACAAATGGGCTGAATACTTATTGACTGAATACATTCAAAAATAAACATATCCAGGTGTTAGAATGGCCAAGTCAAAGTCCAGACCTGAATCCAATCGAGAATCTGTGGAAAGAACTGAAAACTGCTGTTCACAAATGCTCTCCATCCAACCTCACTGAGCTCGAGCTGTTTTGCAAGGAGGAATGGGAAAAAATGTCAGTCTCTCGATGTGCAAAACTGATAGAGACATACCCCAAGCGACTTACAGCTGTAATCGCAGCAAAAGGTGGCGCTACAAAGTATTAACTTAAGGGGGCTGAATAATTTTGCACGCCCAATTTTTCAGTTTCTGATTTGTTAAAAAAGTTTGAAATATCCAATAAATGTCGTTCCACTTCATGATTGTGTCCCACTTGTTGTTGATTCTTCACAAAAAAATACAGTTTTAGATCTTTATGTTTGAAGCCTGAAATGTGGCAAAAGGTCGCAAAGTTCAAGGGGGCCGAATACTTTCGCAAGGCACTGTATATATATATATATATCTTTTTTTTTACTAGGCAAGTCAGTTAAGAAGAACAAATTCTTATTTACAATGACAGCCTAGGAACAGTGGGTTAACTGCATGTTCAGGGGCAGAACGACAGATTTGTACCTTGTCAGCTCAGGGGTTTGAACTTGCAACCTTCCGGTTACTAGTCCAACGCTCTAACCACTAGGCTACCCTGCCGCCCCATATGTGGACAAAATATACAGGCCTCGCTTACCTCCTTTCCCCCCATTCCTCTAGGCTTGAATGGACCATAACTTTAAACTCAAGACATCATTAGAATACTTTGAAAGGCTAACAAAACAGTTTCTCTCCTCCATTACATAATAACACGAGTGAGTGCTACGGTTAATTTAATCGTGCGGCAAAGTAGAAATACAGCCCTAATGAAATCATACCAGCTGTGGGAGAATAAAGTTGGAATTCAATCAATCAGGAACGGCAGAAACTGCACTATAGAGAAAAATAACATGGTTTCTGTGCCACATTGAAGGGAAATTTAAGTGCTAAATTACACAGTCTACTGCAGGGATCATCAAATATACTGAACAAAAATATAAAAACGCAACATGCAACAATTTCAAAGATTTTACCGAGTTACAGTTCAAATATGGAAATCAGTCAATTGAAATAAATGAATTAGGCCCTAATCTATGGTTTTCACATGACTGGGCAGGGGTGCAGCCATTGTTGTGCCTGGGAGGGGATAGGCCCACCCACTGGGGAGCCAGGCCCAGCCAATCAACAAGAGTTTTATTAGACAGAAATAATCCTCAGCCATGTTTTTTGTTCCGCCTGAGGAAGTCTGACCAGAGACCACTATGATGACACACCAAATGTGTTTGAGGGATCGCGGGAAAAGAGCAGGAATAGGATTTTGTAGCCTACTGTCCAAGCCATGTCTTCCAATAGTGCAACTGCTGTCGGCATCCAAAGATTATCCAAACAAAATAAAAACGCTAAGGGCAAGGACAACAGCAGTGATGTAGCCTACGGGCTACATATTATTGATATCTACATAGCGCATTGATGTAAATCACACTGCTGCCCTCTCATTTAGCCATTTGCGCCTTACTTATTGTGGCAATTGTGGATGGCTGTTCACAATTGGATATGTATAACTCAAATGGTTGAATTGAAGAAGTTTAAGCTGCATATCAATAATTTTTGAGACCAGTGGACAGCCTGTGAAAAATGCGCTCTTGCCTCAGCTGCATTGTGCGGATCCCAGCCTATGGAATAAAAAAGTTTAAAAGATTTGGCATGGGTTCTCAGATCCGCAAAACCTTGTACAGTTGCACCACTGAGAGCATCTTGACTGGCTTCATTACCGCTTGGTATGGCAACTGCTTGGCATCCGACCGCAAGGCGCTACAGAGGGTAGTGCGTATGACCCAGTACATCACTGGGGCCAGGCTCCCTGCCATCCAGGACCTCTATACCAAGAAGGCCCTATACATTTTCAAAGACTCCAGCCGCTCAAGACAGACTTTTCTCTCTGCTACCGCATGGCAAGTGGCACCGATGCACCAAGTCTGGAACCAACAGGACCCTAAACAACTTCTACCCCAAGCCATAATACTAAGCACTAGTTAACCAAATAGCTGCACGGACCCTAATTGACTCGTTACATATGCTGCTGCTACCAGCATTTATTAATTATCCTGCTGCCTAGACACTTTACCCCTACCTATATGTACATATTTACCTTGGAACCCCTGCACATCTACTCGGTACTGTTACCCTGTTTATATAAGTTTATATAAGTTATTATTACTCATTGTGCATTTATTCCTTGTGCTATAATCGTTTCTATATTTTTCTCTGCATTGTTGGGAAGGGCCTGTAAGTAAGCATTTCACAGTTAGTCTACAAAGGTTGTTTACAAAGCATGTGACAAACACAATTTTATTTTGATGTTTGAGGGAGTCATGTCTAATGTCTTAAGGGGAAAGCAATCTAAAAGTAACTGAAAGTAATCAGATTACGTTACTGAGTTTGGGTAATCAAAAACTTAAGTTACTACTAATAATTTTGGACAAGTAACTAAAGTATTACATTTAGAAAGTAACCTACCCAGCCCTGAGTGTGTGTGTGTGTACGCAAATTTATATAGCCTATCATGTGTCTTACCTTGCAAACAGTCTCAGTGTCCCAAGGCAAGATGGTCTGTAGATCTATGAGCTCGCAGGACACACCCAGCTTCTCCTGAGCCATGTTGGCCACTTCCGTCAGCACATGGATCTGCAAGGCAGGAGTCAGCGATCAAGGCCATGTATTCCATTCTAATCCAGAATGGATTTTAGAACACATCATAATACCATCAAGAACCCCTTTTAGAGTCAGCAGAAAACCACTGCACAGCACCCCTTATTAACTTTCAAGTCAGTTTGGACTAACGGAGAAAGTTGCTTGGATAGACTCCATGTTTATTGGCAGATTAGACTGCTGTGCCTGTGAATCACCGGCAATCCAACAGCAGGACATACTGGCTCCATCGTTATCCCTAAACTGTGCATCAGGGCTTTGAGTTAGTCTATGAATGTGTGTGAGGGTTAATGAATAAAATCTATTACAGTTTGGGTCTTGAGTGATAGTCATGAGTCATAAATCAGACAGGCAATTGATAAAAGAAAAGAACACAGCAATCTACAGGCTTCTAGCCCATATAGACACAAGTCTACAATAGGCATATTAAAAAGATAAATATTCTATTCTGGTGTTAGTCAACCTTGCTAGAGATGACTACTAATATACTGAATATTGCTGAAGCAATGATATAGCCGAGTACTTCTGTCAAGATATGAACAGGTTTAAAGTGCGCAATAAAATGCCAACGGTCCTCTGAAACTTCACAATATAACAGTAGGGATTTCCAGGACTGGCAAAATGAACCCCTCTGTTACGCTCATTTGCAGGCCTTCACGGCAGGATCCAGGCGCGGTTCCGACCGCTCCACTTGCTGGGAGTTGTTTTCTTTTCACTCATCCATGGAAGGCTGATGGATTACCGGAGTAATGGGGTGGCATTTTAAAAAGCCCCGATTTCCACTACTTGGGTGGATTTTTCATCTTTGCATAATAACGGCTTTGATCGAGTTGATTTCCCAGTTATTCCAGGCCCTCAGGCTTAGACCCCCTCTGCTCTTCAGCTGTACCTACATTAGTCTCCTTCTCTGGGTGGGTTAAGCCCATTAAGTGGGCTAGCGTAATCTTTGTAAGGGGCAACGACACCAAGAGCGCTATAGAGACCATAATCCTCTCCTGAGGAAAATAAATCAGGGGGAC
The DNA here is from genome assembly GCF_018296145.1 of Oncorhynchus tshawytscha. NCBI lineage: Eukaryota > Metazoa > Chordata > Actinopteri > Salmoniformes > Salmonidae > Oncorhynchus > Oncorhynchus tshawytscha. The sequence goes on from NC_056451.1 coordinate 2,890,864, forward strand.
AGGAGTTGAAGACAATGGAAGGCCTTGTGTAGACGTGGACTGTTAACACTGTGGAGCAGCATCGGTCCAACGGAGACGTCAGTGTAGACACGATAAACCACCAACCCCTGGTGAGAAAGCCCCTGTTGAGAGGCGTGGGCTTGTGATGGAGCTAGGAGGTAATCCATGGCTCGTCCATGTCGGCTTAAAAATGTCAAAGACCCAAGATGTAATGCGGATGTCCCTACTCTGCCCGCCTCCATACCATAAATAATGACTTCTGGCTAAGGTCATGACTCATGCACAATCATAAATAGATATATAGCTCCATCTCCTCTATGGCTCGAGTACGTAGAATCAACACATGGCTCATTCTTCCACGTCTCACCTGTGTTCCCCACGCGACCAGAGTGACGTCACTTCCTTCCTGTATTACCTCGGCCTGCGAAAGTGGGATGGTGTAGGCCTCTGTAGGGACCTGCTCCACTGCAAAGCAAACAGAGAAAAAACAAAACACAACCTCTGTCTCAATTGGTTCAAAACCTGTACTCTCATCTCCTCCCCTTCATCCGCACTGATTGTAAATTAGTTGACAGGTGAAACGCTATGATGGAAGCTAATCTTGCAGATCAGTGCAGTGAAGGAGAATATATATATATATATATATATATATATATATTTTTTTTAGAAAGAGCCCAAGTATCTTATCAGTACGGCCAGCCTGACCTGGTGCACATACACAACTACACACGCTAGGAATATAATTGGGGGTCAAAATCCGAACACACATTAATCACTCTGTTATGGCCAACTGTGGTTTCTCTGTCAAAGGATGGTCCATAACCACCCGTAGAGCTCAATGATGGAGTGGATGACAAGGGAAATAACCGGCACACTCACAAATGAAAGCCTACAATCTGTGCTTCCAGTTAGGAACAAAGTCTCTGGCCCATTTGAGATGCTTTTCCCAGACCTCATCAATCACAAGGAGCCTTGTGTGCGCGCCTCTCTATGGTCCTCTGCTGCTATGTTTGTAGAGCATGACGCTTGCAACACCAGGGGTAGTGTGTTCGATTCCCGGGACCACAAATACCTAACATTTATGCACGCATGACTAAGTCGCTTTGGAAAACAACGTCTGCTGAATGGCATATTATTATTAATAAGAAAATAAATCTATGCGCTAACAATATCTAGTGAACAACTATAGGCCAGTCACCCTGATCAATGTAGACAACAAAACATTTGCGGGACAGGATATAGTTCAAAATGTGTTCCACACACAAGGGACATTATATTCATGCATCCGACCCTTTGGCACCCTATTTGTAGTAATCTTTGAGTTCCTAAACACTTGGTGGCAACAAAAAAAAACCTGAGGCACCAACAGCCTATTATGTAGTTATTTGGTAACAACATTACACAGGTATTTGGCGCTCACCATACACAGCTTTGACCCTGACAAGCAAGATAAGACCTTCAGAAGGTGTGTGTGGGTGTTCAGTGGGGAGACTGGTGCTCTTTAAAAATAAAAACGTCTCTTGCAAGGTAACACATGAACTGCAACAGCCACTGGGCGTACTATTGATACTCGAGGGAGACATTACGGTTTCCGACTGTACTCTTCCTGGAACAGTCGGGATGACTTCCACCCATTCCCCCTCTAGAGGTTAAGAAACAGGCTGCCGACTTCAATTTCAAACGAGTCAAAAGAGCTACCTCTTGCAAGCCTTTTCCCAACCCAATCCTGAAGTCAGTGTGTGTGCTGGTACATGGTTCAAATGAATCATAGATTCACCTATAGGCCACATGGGACATTTATTTACAATTAAATGGCTTCCAAATTTAAGTGATGTCAGGGATGAGAGGCTGCTTATGTTGGTTAATCAGTATCTCTCAGAGCAAGTCATCTAATCCTCAGGGTTATTTAGAAAGATGTGGAATTGGAAAAAGAAAATGCACTCTTTCAAAATACCAACTCCAATGATGGAAATTTCAAATGATTTCTCTCTCGGAACATCTTGAGATACTTCTAATACGTAAGCATACAGTAAACTACTAAGTTAACCTTACACAGAAAGCCACAACAGGCATCAAATAAAATCCCACCCCTGCCACCAATGAACAAAACAGTGAACTACTGTTGACTGGATTCAGGGATCTTTATATAGTGGAATTTCATCAACCTCCTCTGGTGTACATAGCTTCCCCGTTTCAGACCGTGACACAGCAGTAATTTTATAGTAGTAGTGACCGATCTTACTCAAGAAGACCAATGTCAGGCGGTGATTGCCTTTTTTCAGTCCCCAACTCACTTAAAGGAAGTCCACTCAACATCCAGCTGTGAGATCATAAGCTCACGTGACAATGGTGATGTATAACAGTCTTCATAAAAAAATATTCTCTTAATATTGGGAATCTCTGTCACTAACTAGCCTACATTTAACAACGGTCCTGATAAAGCCAGCGCTTGTGGTTCCATCCCCTCTGGCTTGGTAAGAAAAGAAAATGACTGTTTCAATGAAAAACATTACATGACATCATCTAAACAAGCATCGCTCAGAGGGATTAGGAGCCGGCACGAGGTAGTGCTTTCTGCGCTTTTCGGAAATTAAAGTAATTCCCTAACTGCTACCAGTTCTGAGAGCCCTGTGGGAAACAGACAAGGGATTGTTGACACCAAGTTCGGGGGGGAAAAGGAACAAAATGGGGTCATTTCGCTCTGGGGAAACATAGCTAGGAGATATTTTCAGAAAAGGAGAGAAATCTGCATTAGGTGGTATGCCATGGAACTATTTCAGTCAGACAAGAGTTACTTCTCCTCAAAGAGACGCACCGAATCTCTCCCTCTCTGACGTGGTTTCATTAAGTCATAGACACTGTACACAATTTGGACCTGCATATCCCACTGTACTTCCAAGTAACTGGGTTTAGTCCATCTGAAAATGAAACAAACCTCACAGAAAGACCTAGGGTTTTGATGAGGGATATATAAAACTGAGGTGCTATTCCATTCACATTTTGAGAGACTGAGACAGTAAGTGTCATGGCTCATATGACTTTTACTCTGCAGTAGGAAAAAAAGGCTGCTCTTGAATTCCTGAGAAGCATCAAACACAATTTGACATCCAAAATAAAAGATAACGAGTGGAAAAATACATGTGGCAACTGCTTTTCTGTGCCAAGAACATTGCAAAACTGAAACATATCCTTGCAGGCCCTAAAGAGGTAGAATTCAACTTGATTGTTAAACTATATTACTGTGACTAACAGTTCACCTCACTATATTACTGTCAGACTAGAGCTGGGTTATCCCAAAAGGCTGCCCGCAGGCCAAATTCGGCCAGCGGGTGATTTTATTTGCCCCCCCCAAGTCCTTATAGCATAAAGACTGTAAAAATCACCAGGAAAAATCAGCTAAAAGTTATTTTAATTTAGGAAGTTTACTACTATACCCACCCATAAATAGAGGCATATGTGATCGTATCCCAATGTAATCAAGGTTTGGAATGATTCTGTTTTTGTCAAATACTATGTCTGTTTGGGATTCTTGTGGTCAATAGGCAGTGTACACATTATTTATAAGTATGTTCCCTCTCTCCGTACATCCGCTCAAGGAAAAATCAACCCAGGGTTGAATGTAAATGGAGACACCTGCAGTTTAGGCAATAATACACTTCAGACATGCATAGAAATGGCACAAAAAGGTGCGCACAAAAAAATATATATATATATTTTTTTTTAAAGAGTCAACACTGCCACATATCCTATATTCTGCCATTTGGAAGCATACACTCACACTAAGTTAATGACTACATTATAAACTGCACACTGATGACAGCATAGCTTTCCACATTTAGCAGAATGTTGCATAGTGTCACGAATTCCCTGACAGTGCCTCTTACTAGCACCTCACAACCCTTTCAAGTTGCACACTCCACTCTCCATCCAACCAGGAGTGGTGCCTGAAAGTATATGGGTACCATAAACTGACCTCTCAAACTCTCTCGGACCTGTGTGACCTGGCTCTTATTGGTTGCCAAGGAAGTAGCTATGGCAGTTGCTAGGGGGCCAAACACCCTTCTGACTCTCCAGGTCTCACACTACACAGTCTCCAAGCAATTGCAGAAAGGGGAACAAGCTCCTACACCTCAGCCCTGCCCAACAACTGGACTCCTCCATATCTCTGTGGACTTGTGGGATGGTGTGAGTGCACCAAGTGAGTTGTGACATCTGTATGTTGTTCCTCATAGTTAGTCGTATAACTGCTGCCTATTGTGCGTTGCTGGCCGATGTCAACCTTTGTCCTATCGTGACTATGTAAATGATATACGATGGTATTGCTCCCTATTTCCCCCCCGGCAATTAAAACATAAACATAACTCAGCTAAAACCACCATTGGGCTATGGCGCAAAATCACATGCTAAAACTGGACGAATCATGACGAAAGATAATATTGTTGAAAACCTGGGCAGAGAAATCAGGGAAATCTTTTCTAATATTAATTTATGGTGGAGCTTCATCATGGAATTGGTTTGTTTATGTGTGTGTGTGTGTGTCGCTTACCATGATGGAGCACAATTGCCCGAGCTGACAAGGTAAAAATCTCTCGTTCTGCCCCTGACCAAGGCAGTTAACCCACTGTTCCTAGGCCGTCATTGAAAATAAGAATTTGTTCTTAACTGACTTGCCTAGTTACATAAAATATAAAATATTTTAAATTAAAAAAAATGTAAGTGTCAGTCACACAGGCTGTCTTGCCATATTAATTCTGTGAGCTGCTCCACACAACTACCAGTTGAGCACTGCATGCTCTTACTACCAGACAGATTATTCCGCTAGGCTGTGTGTGGCATGCATGTCATAAATAATCTACATAATGACCTAACAGCTTCGGGAATTTGACAGTTGTTTGTTTTTTCATCAATTACATAGATTGAAAATAGCATTATTACTACAATATTACCCTCCAAGCTAATCATTAAGCTCGAGGCCCTGGGTCTGAACCCCGCCCTGTGCAACTGGGTCCTGGACTTCCTGATGGGCCACCCCCAGGTGGCGAAAGTAGGAAACATCACCTCCACTCTGCTGATCCTCAACACTGGGGCCCCACAAGGGCGCATGCTCAGCCCTCTCCTGAAATACCTCGTCACCCATGACTGCATGGCCAGCACGCCTCTAACTCAATCATCAAGTTATCAGAAGACACAACAGTAGTAGGCTTGATTACCAGCTATGACGAGACAGCCTGCGGGGAGGTGGCGAGGGCTCTGGGAGTGTGGTACCTGGGAAACAACCTCTCACTCAACGTCAACAAAACAAAGGAGATGATCGTGGACTACTTCTGGAAACAGCAGAGGGTGCACCCCCCTGTCTACATCGACAGGACCGCAGCAGAGAAGTTGGAATTCTTCAAGTTCCTTGGCATACACATCACAGACAAACTGAACTGGACCACAGACGGTGTGGTGAAGACGGCGCAACAGAGCCTCTTCAACCTCAGGAGGCTAAAGAAATTTGGCTTGTCACCTAAAACCCTCAAACTTTTACAGACACGATTGAAAGCATCCTGTCGGGCTGTATCACCGCAAGGTTCTCCAGAGGGTAGTGCGGTCAGCCCAATGCATTACCGGGGGCAAACTACCCTACCCGCTATCATCCAGAAGGCAAGGTCAGTACAGGTGCATCAAAGCTGGGACAGAGAGAGTGAAAAACAGCTTCTATCTCGAGGCCATCAGACTGTTAAACAGCCATCACTAGCACATTAGAGGCTGCTGCATATAGACATAGACTAGGAATCACTTGCCACTTTAAGGAATGGACGCTTGTCACTTTAATAATATTTACATATCTGGCATTACTCATCTCATATGCATATACTGTTTTCTATACTATTCTACGGTCTATCATTCACTTAATGTTTACATATCTTGCATTACTCATCTCATATGCATATACTGTTTTCTATACTATTCTACAGTATCTTAGTCCGTTCCTTTCTGATATCGCTCGTCCATTAGTATAAAGTCTTAATTCATTCCTACTTAGATTTGTTTGCGTTGCATTGAAGACGGAAGTTTACATACATTTAAACTCAGTTTCAAAAATCCTGACATTTAATCCGAATAAAAATGCCCTGTCTTAGGTCAGTTAGGATCACCACTTTATTTTAAGAATGTGAAATATCAGAATAATAGGAGAGAGAATTATTTATTTCAGCTTTTGTTTCTTTCATCACATTCCCAATGGGTCAGAAGTTTGCATACACTCAATTAGTATTTGGTAGCATTGCCTTTAAATTGCTTAACTTTGGTCAAAACGTTTCAGGTAGCCTTCCACAAGCTTCCCAGAATAAGTTGGGTGAATTCTGGCCCAGTCCTCCTGACAGAACTGGTGTAACTGAGTCAGGTGTGTTGGCCTCCTTGCTCATACACACTTTTTAAGTTCTGCCCAACAATTTTCTATAGGATTGAGGTCAGGGCTTTGTGATGGCCACTCCAATACCTTGACTTTGTTGTCCTTAAGCCATTTTGCCACAACTTTGGAAGTATGCTTGGGGTCATTGTCCATTTGGAAGACCCATTTGCGACCAAGCTTCAACTTTCTGACTGATGTCTTGAGATGTTGCTTCAATTTATCCAAATCAATTCCATCCTCATGAAGCCATCTATTTTGTGAAGTGCACCAGTCCCTCCTGCAGCAAAGCACCCCAACAACATGATGCTGCCACCCCCGTGATTCAAGGTTGGGATAGGGTTCTTCTGCTTGCAAGCGTCCCCCTTTTTCCTCCAAACATAACGATGGTCATTATGGGCACTTCTATTTTTGATTCATCAGACCAGAGGACATTTCTCCAAAAAGTATGATCTTTGACCCCATGTGCAAACCGTAGTCTTGCTTTTTTATGTCGGTTTTGGAGAAGTGGCTTCTTCCTTGCTGAGGGGCCTTTCAGGTTATGTCGATACAGGACTCGTTTTACTGTGGATATAGATACTTTTGTACCCGTTTCCTCCAGCATCTTCAAAAAGGTCATTTGCTGTTTGATTTGCACTTTTCGCACCAAAGTACGTTCATCTCTAGGAGAGAGAATGCGTCTCCTTCCTGAGCGGTATGACGGCTGCGTGGTCCCATGGTGTTTATACTTGCGTACTATTGCTTGTACAGATGACCGTGGTACCTTCAGGCATTTGGAAATTGCTCCCAAGGATGAACCAGACTTGTGGAGGTCTACAATTTTTGGCTGATTTCTTTTGTTTCTCATGATGTCAAGGTAGGCCTTGAAATACATCCAAAGGTACACCTCCAATTGACTCAAATTATGTCACTTAGCCTATCAGAAGATTCTAAAGCCATGACATAATTTTCTGGAATTTTCCAAGCTGTTTAAAGGCACAGTCAACTTTGTGTATGCAAACTTATGACCCACTGGAATTGTGATAGTGAATTATAAGTGAGAAAAATCTGTCTGTAAACAATTGTTGGAAAAATTGTGTGTCATCATGCACAAAGTAGATGTCCTAACCGACTTGCCAAAACTATAGTTTAACCTCTAGGGTAGAGGGCAACATTCGGAATTTTGGATGAAAAGCATGCCCAAATTAAACGGCCTGCTACTCGGACCCAGAAGATATGATATGCATATAACTGGTAGATTTGGATAGAAAACACTCTAAAGTTTCCAAAACTGTTAAAATAGTGTCTGAGTATAACAGAACTGATTTAGCAGGCGAAAACCTGAGAAAAATCCAAGTCGTTTTTTGGGGGGGTTTTGTGGTTTTCTATTCAATGCCATTACAGTATCCATTGACTTAGGACTCCATTTGCAGTTCCTATGCCTTCCACTAGATATCAACCGTCTTTAGAAATAGTTTCAGGCGTGTATTCTTATAAATAAGGGAGTAAGACCAGTCTGAACGAGTGGACCCTAACGTGACGCAGAGTTTTTTCAGGCGCATGTGCATTTCTTGTTTATCTTTTATATTGACGACGTTATTGTCTGGTTGAAATTTTATAGATCATTTAGGCTAAAAAACAACCTGAGGATTGAATATAAACATCGGTTGACATGTTCTATGAACTTTACGGACACAATTTGGATTTGTGTCTGAGTTTGAGCCTGTGGATTACTGAAGAAAATGCACTAACAAAACTGAGGTTTTTGGATATAAAGAGACTTAATCTAACAAAAGGAACATTTATTGAGTAAATTAATGTCCTCTGATTGCCACCATATGAAGATCATCAAAGGTAAGGGATTAATTTTATCTCTATTTCTGAGTTTTGTAATGCTTCTGCTTGGCTGGTTACTGTTTGTAATAATTTGTCAACTGGGCTATGTTCTGGGCTAGGTATGCTTTAGCCGAAAAGCATTGTATAAATATGACACTGTGGTTGGTTTAACAAGAAGTTCATCTTTAAACCTATGTAAAATATGTTTTGTTTTCTGAAGTTTTATAATGAGCATTTCTGTAATTGAATTTGCCGCTCTGCAACCTCACTGGATGTTGGCCAGATGGGAGGGACGCTAGCGTCCCACATACCCTAGAGAGGTTAACAAGAAATGTGTGAGGCGTTGAAAAACAAGTTGATGACTCCAACCTAAGTGTATGTAAACTTCCGACTTCAACTGTATGTTGTTAGATATTACTGCACTGTCGGAGCTAGAAGCACAAGAATTTCGCTACACCCGCAATAACATCTTCTAATCACGTGTATGTGACCAATAAAATTTGATTTGAACACAATCCCAGAAGAGACAGAGGGAAAAACAGACATAAGGCTCGTTTTGGATTGAGTGGTTTTAATACCTGAGAAGAAAAATTATGTTCTGCGCATGACAACTTTCTAATGCCTTAATCAAAACAATCTCACAACTTAATTGAATAGACTCTTATCACCCAAAGCTGTGTGTGGAAATTATAGGCTTTGTTGAAAGGGATAATAAGAGGTCATTCTGTCGTGAAGGCCGTCGATCCCTGCTCTAAAAGCCAAAACAAACGAAGTAGGCCTGAGGCAGGCGCCCGAGCCAGCATGCTGCCAGTCCTGCCAGAGCTAGAGTGGACAGCTAGCCAGGAGACAGGACAGAGGCTGTCAGCACTTTACGGCCCATTTGGACCAGCTGGTTCACACTTGCGATTGAATCTATTGAACTCACTCACACTCAGTCCAGAGCCAAGCAGCTAGGACATAGTTTGTTTGCTGTTCTGTTCTGGCACAACAATAACAAGCCATCTGTCACCAAGGAGACAAAAAGGCTGACAGAAGGTCATTGAGAATGCTTGAGGAAACTTGTTGTAAACACACCTCGCCTACAAACACACATCACCTGGGTCAGATGGGCTCTTTCACTCACCCGCTGCTCTGTAGAGGATCTTGGGCTCGAAGAATATGCAGGGGTTCTGATCTGCGATGCACGACAGCAGCAGTCCCTTACACTGGACCGGACCTCTGGGTATTACAACCTGGAGTGATATACATAGTACAATATTACCTTTTCCACACTATATATCGTGCCAACCTGAACTGTACTGGCTCGGACATTTTCTTATAACGTTGTCCTTTTTCAGCACAGTTACAGCAACTATTAAGGCAGTGTACCCAGGACAACAGTACAGCCTTGACTTAGTAGTGCAAACAGGGTGCATCTGTACCAGAACAGACCATACTATTCAACTGATACGCACACAAACAACCCAGATCCAAACAATGTGCAATTGGGTGGAAAGCAGAAGCCGGCTTCCTCTATATCTGAGCAAGACATTTGAGCCTTCTCTCACCCCTTGCAGTGTTTATTACCTTGACCTTTGAAAAAGACAACAGAGGATGTTTACTGAATTGACTATGGCTGTAAAGCGCTAACTGGTGCTGTGGTGCTTGGCTGCGTAGGAGAACTTTAGACTTTTATTCCTTTCATGATGGTGTGTGTGTGTGTGTGTGTGTGTGGGGGGGGGTTGAATCATATTTGACATTTTTAGCACGCACTCGTTTCCCTCCGAGCGTACGTGCCTTAAATGCCAGCTTAAATCACACACGCTCACAGATCAGCCGGTTGAACCCCAGGTGACAGCACACGGCGTACAGTGAGTCAGGTATTTATTTGAGAGTCTGTGTGCTCAATTTCCCTTTCATTTCTATGGATGTAAAGCACAATGCAGCAGCCAGCAGGGTTTGGAAATGAAGGGAGTGGGTGCATGAATAGGTCAACAGCAATTTGAGGTAGATATTTTTCTACCCTCATCAAATCAACAATCCAAACAGTCCAGTAGGTGTTTTAGCAAGGTACATACACGGAGATCGACTACACCAAAATATATGTAATAAGTGCAGTGAAGTGAAGAGAGAGATTGGCTAACTGATACAAAGAGAAAGATGTGTGTGCCTTAGACCATAAAGACAGGCTCATTAAGGAAGGGGCAAGCAGTGCAGAAGTAAATAGGTTATAAGGTGCTTTAAAAGTACATGTGAGGTGGAGAAGTGAGTGAGTGGAGGATGGGATGGAGGGAGAAAGGGAGTGAGGGAAGGAAGGAAATAGGGATGACTGTCTAACCTTGATGCCTGGGCAGTGGGCGAAGAAGGCCTCTGGACTCTGGGAATGGTAGAGCGAGCCGTGGCCCACGCAGCCCCACGGCGCCCGGATGGTGAGGTTCCCGCAGTCAAATAGGTTGCCGGAGCGGTAGCGGTACTTTGCTGCTTCATTTACAATCTGAGGGCAGACAGAGAGATACATAAATAATAACATCACCACTCATCAAGTTGGTCAGTCACAGCTAGACATTCATAACAATACCTCAGTCCCCCATAACAGAAAGACTTGGACCTCACACGATTTTGTAGGCTCGGCCCTAATTTATGCCCAAGGACCAGTACGCCCTTCCCACCTCCGAGGGGCCAAAACTCTCCAACAGAAACCAGAGAATTGACTACTGAAATGTGTGTAAGAAACCAAACATGGCTGACAGACAACAACAAAAAAAGTGTCTTCAGAATAGAACGCTATATGTATGATCTCTATGGTTACTTGCAGTTGTTCAGAGTGAACTCTGTCGACACTGTATAAAATTGTACTACCCAGCTGTCGTGTCTTTACTATCATTAAACTGAAGACTTCGTTTTTATCAAAGATTCTCTGTAATTAGTTCCTCGGTTAAACCGAATAATCATGTAACTGTAATTAACTAGGAAGTTGGGGCACCAAGGAAAGTATTCAGATTAAAGTTATAATTTCCCAATATAACCATTCAGATATTTTCATATCTGATCAATAGTCTTCTGATGAATTATTTATTTATTTTATTTTACCTCACGTTAGTCTCATTCCAAACGTCGTAAATTGTTGGTTATCTGCACGAACCCAGTCTTCACTATGAGTCATCCATACATCAATTGTCTTAAATCATTTATTTATTACCAACTAAGTAATTCACAGAAATGCATAAACAGTAAATATGGTTACATGAAATGATAGAATGTGCCCTAGTGGGCTGACCCGGCATGGCAGCTTGTTTGACAAAAGGGGAGTGGGGGTTTTACCAAGAAGTCACTACAGAGTTAATTATAACAATTAAAATGCTATTCCTTTACACATGAACGCCCACTCATTCGGGAAAAATTGCAATCAATATATATATTTACGCTCAATGTGTCGTCTTGATCGCTGGTGAAAAGTCTTTCTTTTGTAGAATTGTCCGCCTCTCTCCCTCTGTCTTGGTTAGAGGGGATTGTTCCAAGTGACATTCGTTATAGAATGGATGTGTCGGCGGTTGTCGTTCTTCACGTTCAATGATACCGAATTCCTAGCTGCAGACTAGTAATTAGTATCAAAGACTTGTTCTTATTCTGTCGGTATCGATAGTCGAAGAGTTTAACCACGTGGTATGGTTAAAAGATTCTACAACCTTTAGCCATCTCGTAATTGAGGTAAGCTTGGTCCCATGATAATTTCTCAAAGTTGTGTTTTATTCGGAATGGCAGAAAAGGGCTGTCCCAGGATGTCTGATCCTAACTGGGCTCAGGGGCGGTCCTCTGATTTAGTTCAAATCAAAAGGGAATTGTATTTGTCTTCATTAAAACAGTCCACAATCATATTACACAATTATACAAACCGTATCATACTCACTCATTCATCTTATACAACAATTAGATGTAAACCTCATATCTGAGGCTATTATATAAACAGCGTTATGGTAATGTGGCCACACCGTCACTCTTGAGCTTCCCAAGTTGTGCCAAACGGACCAGTTCGTAGCTGGTTTCTTCACCGATCTTTTACACTTTCTCTGGTACATGAAATTTGTTCGTACCTCAAGTTCTGTGAGGTGGAAGGATTTCCTCTGTCTCCATGAAAAACTACTCTCTATAACTGTGTGTCCATGAGGCATGGTTTTCCTTAGGAATTTACGACCTCACTCTGCCCACAGCAGTTTGGTTGTAGAAGCAGAGAGCGGGGGATGGTGCTCGCTGTACTCAGAGGGCAACGTCATGACACAGCCCACCCCCTCAGGTCCTCACAAATAGAAGTGACCCGCTTCCTAGAGGATTTTGGCTGGTTAGTTTTACTACCTTTGGTTTAGTCTGTGGATTGGGCAACAACTGAATTTTGAATATATCTGGTATAAATGGGATGAAGGTCTGTTCTCGCTCTTCTCCTGTGTCCTGCCCATGGAATAAGGTTGTAGAGACATTTTTTATTTGTGAGCTACCCAGGCCCATGCCCTGAGTAGGTCTGATTAGTTCATAGTTTGGCCAGGTGGCCAGCTCTAGGAAGAGTCTTGGTGGTTCCATACTTCTTCCATTTAAGAATGATGGAGGCCATTGTGTTCTTAGGGACCTTCAATGCTGCAGAACGTTTTTGGTACCCTTTCCCAGAAAGCTCGGAGATCTACGGACAATTCCTTCGACCTCATGGCTTGGTTATTGCTCTGACATATACTGTAAACTGTGGGACCTTATATAGACGGGTGTGTGCCTTTCCAAATCATGTCCAATCAATTGAATTTAACACAGGTGGCCTCCAATCAAGTTGATAAAATATCTCAAGGATGATCAATGAAAACAGGGTGCATTTGAGCACAATTTTGAGTCTCACAGCAAAAGGGTCTGAATACTTGCAAATAAGGTATGCTTTTTTTAAATATATATTTGCAAAAAGTTCTAAACCTGTTTTCGCTTTGTCATTATGGGGTAGCGTGTGTAGATTGATGAGGGAAAGAATTAGTTGATAAATTTGATAATAAGGCTGTAACGTAACAAAATGTTCAAAAAGTGAAGGGGTCTGAAAACTTTCAGAATGCACAGTAAATACTTATATAGAATATTACCACGCTACAATTTACCTCTCCCACCACAAAAAAAACTATTGAAGACCACAGCTTCTGAGGGGTCTTTTAAGTCTGTGGTTAATATATTCAAGCATACTTCATTCTTGTCAATACATTCTGACTATCATATAAAATAGGTGAATAACTCCAAGTCCCTAGGAACCTGATTTCAGAACCATCCACCCCCCCCATGTATTCACGGTTGACAGAACCTGACCCTTCCACTGGTGGTATCCAAGGCTCTCTTTCATCTAATATTCAGGTATACAATTCTTTCTTGATTTTATGCATCTCTGGGGGCCATGTTGGATTCCCTCGTTTTAATTGAGAGTACAGAGAGAGTAGTGTGTGTGTGTGTGTGTGTGTGATTCAACGCGCCTGACGCTATGTGTATGCCATTTTACTCTGTGCAATATGGCAGCAGTCTGAAATATCTCATTATCAACATGCAGCGGTTTTTCGGTTGCCTTGACAAGGGAGGGAAACTCATTGGTCTTTGGGATGCGGATATGCTGCCTGGAAACGAGTGCCAGCATAACAGACAAGGCCGGATAGTGAACCCGCGCACGATTTCCAGGTCAGTGCATTAAAGCCCCATTGCTATCTTCTGAGGTAGACTCACTACCCTAGTGTTATCTTTGAGCAAATTTTTACAGTGAGGGAGGCATAGTTCGGGCAGATTTCCGGTGTCAATTTCCTGTCTTTCAAACACCAGCTGTGCTATTTAGAGTGGAAATGCGTCAGCAGATAGTGTTAAAAGCTAGTGTGTGGTTGGCATCTGGCCAAATTGCACCTCAATTATAATGTTTTGCTTTTTTGACATTGTTTGATTACAACTTGATTGTGTGGAAGCCAAATCACTTATGAGCAGAGAACTCACTAGGGATAATATTATATTTACACAAGATTGACATGGATGCAGATGAGGCAGGTGTTTGTTGGTGGGTGAAAACATATGCATGAGTGAAGCAGAAGTGGGAAATGGGATCCCAGTAGTCCCTGATCAAATCTGTTCCCGTCACACAAGAGGCTGGGCTATGACAATAACAAATAAAACCATCGGCATAAGCAAACAGGCAAACAAGTGACTGAGAAATTACACTTCATGCACAGCGCGCAGTCAGACTGGCTCACCTGGTCGAAGGCAGGGTAAATGTAGTCGGCAAACTGGATCTCAGCGATGGCCGTGGCACCGGCAACTGCCGCACCGATTCCAAATCCCACAATGCCTTGCTCACACAGAGGAGTGTTGAAGACACGGTCTTTACCTGGAGAGAAAAAGAAGAGGGGAGAGGGTTACTCAGTTATCTACCAAGGGGGCTGATGACAAATAACAGCACACCCATATCAACCAAAGGAAAGAGTTAATGCTGTGCATTGCTGACTAATCACTTCCAAAACATCCCCTCATTCCTTTTCAATTAGGGATGAAATCCAAGCAAAATACAGTGTAATAGGACAATGATGGATGACAAGGTTTGTCAGTCACTCCCCTACCCAACACTTGCTTCATAAGTGTGTTAATTCATTGCAGTGTCTCCTTAAAATAGCATCCGGACTTAAAATAAATGACATTCAGAGAGAGAGAGAGAGATGACTCCACCTCAACTGGAGCAAATTAGGCTGTGATGCACTAAAAAGCCCTAGTCTGAATAATAAACAAAAACTATTTTTCCATCATTGCACTCTATAATCTTGACCGGGAGCCGCAGGACTGGGGCTCTACATTTTGTGAGGAATGTTATTTTGGTTCCCTTGCTTTGTTTAATTGCCAAGAAGCAAGTATTTTCTTTCATTGGTACCGCCAAACCTCTTTTCTGTCCTTACCGCAAGTGCCCACTTCTCACCAAAAACCGGACACCATTAGAGCCCTACAAGCGCTCAGAAATGAAGAATTAGGCCAACCTGTCAGTCAAATCAGAATCCCGTGTACTTGTAAAACACAGCCAGAGTATACAACAAATAAATCTGGTGGTCAATGAGTGACACAATGAGCTCCAAATGTGTTGGGGACAGTGAGAATGCTTTGTCGTCGTTTTGGCTCTGTAATCCAGAACTTTGTATTTGAAATGATACGGTGACTATGGTGTTAAAGTGCAGACGGTATCTTCATCCATATCGGGTGAACCGTTTAGAAATGACAGTGCTTTTTACAGTCTCCCTATTTTAGGGGACCAAAAGTTTAGGATTTGATCCTATATTCCAAGCATGCAATGAGTACATCACAGCGTGACTCTACAAACTTGATGGATGCATTTTCTGTTTGTTTTTGGTTGTGTTACAGATGATGTATCGTGTCATTTTGGAGTCACATCTACATGAATGTGGATGCTACCATGATTACGGATAGTCCTGAATGAATCGTGAATAATGAGTGACAATGTTAGACGCACAAATATCATACCCTCAAGACACGCTAACCTCTGACCATTACGATAAGAGGGGAGGTTACCATTTTTTCACTCAATGTGGAAGTGTTCATAAACATTCTATTCTTATTTACAATAAAAGTGACTCCAAAATGACACAATACATTACTTACCATTCATTTCATTTGGGCACAAACTAATCTGAAACACGACCAAAACATACAGCAAATGCATCCAACAAGTTTGTAGAGTCACAGGCCTGATTTAAACATTGCGTGCTAGGAATATGGGATCAAATACTAAACCTTTGACGACTTTAATACACATAAGTGAATTTGTCCCAATACTTTTGGTTACACAAGTATTGTGTCACTGTCCAAACACTTTTGGAGCTCACATTTGATGAATATGCACTGCACTTGCACATGTTTGAGGCATCTATTAGCTAGTCATTCATGATACTCATTTTCATTTAGGAGAAATAGAAAGACAGAGGTCGAAGTGGCTAGTCGTTTCCAGGTGAACGGCGCAGGAGACACTTCCTGTGCGCACGCTACTCAGTGGAGGAGTAATGCATCACTGGGGTGAATGAGTCAGTCACCCACACAAAATAGAGATCAGGATACTTCCCATAAACCTGCATGTAGTATAATGGTAGAGAGAGGGGGATAATAATAAAAAAATAATCCCTCTCCGCCATCTACCTCAGACGAGATTAAAAATAATGATCCCTAGCAGAAGGTCAACACATCTGACGTCAATGACAACAAAAGACAGCAGAGAGGGAGCATTGGCTTTTCCAAAACCTAATCATACATTTCCACCTAGCCAGGGGTGAATCACGACTGGTTTCCACATTATGGAGTTGAGGGTAAAGAATTCTACATTATGAGGAGGCAGCACACAAAAGATATAATGGCCATTTCAAAACCCGCACATTTGTAGCAGCAGTACACCCGCACAAGTCAATCCATCATTTCATATTAGGATAATAAGAGAAGGAATACAACTGTGCAATGAATAGCCTAACAGTATGCATGGGCATAGCTGACAAAAATGATTACAACTATATGAAAAAAGAGTTTCTGTAGAAATGCATCTCCTTGCCATCAACAATTGTAAGCAAGCACAGCTATGTCAGGACTATCACACACACATGCAAAGTAACACACAATTTTGGAGTTTTGACCAATAGGTGTATGCACACACACACTAGGAGTTGTGACCAACAAGGGCATGAAAATGATCCTCGGCTGCCATCTGGTGGCATCACAATGTAATTAAAATTAATCAGCACAAACATACTGATTTATTTGTCTAAAATGGTAAGGGGAAAGGATTCAGCCTCTTACCATATTTGTCTCGGAGACCCACGGTGCAACGAAATACTCCACCAAAGGCGACATCCTCCCCAAAGATGACTGAAGCACAGATGAAGCTCATATTGATTGACACAGTAATACATAAACCTAATATTTCTAAATTGCATGTCTTCCAAGATATTGATGAATACATGAAATGACTACCCAGACCATTACCTGCGGTGGGGTCGCTGGCGAGAGTGTTGTCCAAGGCACTGGTCACAGACTGAAATAAGTTCATCTTTGTAGTGGGGCCTAGAAGAAGTTGGGAGAATTTTATTGAACGATTAAAGTGCAAACAGAAACGATTTGAATTCCATATTTTTTAAATATACATACATACACACACACACACACACACACACACACACACACACACACATATATATATATATATATATAATAAGAGAGAGAGAGAATTTGTAATGTACAGATGGAATCGTTTAATTCATAAATTGAACTTGTATTTAATTTGAAACTGAATGAATATTGCATTCAGATTTCAAATTAGGTTAGTATTAAAATTCTATATTTATATAATCAGTTTCAATATGGCAAATATCGCATTCATTGTATGTGTACCAAGTTCCAACTATAATTTCCAATTTTACCAAAGGTTTATATATTCATCTTCTCAGACGCATTTCAAGATTCTACTCTGACCTTTTTACAAGGAACACATGAGTGCCTAGGTTGAAAAATGTAGGCACACAAAAAGGTATTTAGGAGAACAATGAAAAAAATTCTAGTCGCACTGGCCCTCCCTAAATTTTTACATCAGGATGCACAGCAAAATATTTGGCACATATGCGAGTAACCATGCCGCACTTCAGCATTCAGATTGGTTATTTTAAATTAATTTGGAGAACTGAATTTACAGAGACAACATTCTGGTACTTTGCCAGCAAAGAATGCTAGAAGAGAACAGACAGAATCAAACGCTGTGTTAAACAGGTTTCTGGCAGTTTCTGAAGCCAATGTTGCCAATTATTTTAATGATTACTTAATTGTCAAAGTGAGCAAACTTAGGCAGGAAATGCCAACAACGAACAGTGAGCCATCATACTCATACATAAAAAGAAATATTGAAAGAAAAGCAATGTAAGTCTGAATTTCAGTAAAGTTAGTGTGGGAGAGGTGGAGACAATATTGTTATTGATCAATAATGACAATCCTGGCATTGACAACTTTGATGGAAATATGTAGAGGATGGTAGCACACTCTACGGCCACTCCTGTGTCATATCTTTAAATCGAACCCAAGAGGAAAGTCTTTGTCCTCAGGCCTGGAGGGAAGCCAAAGTCATTCCGCAACCTAAGAGTGTTAAAGCAGCCTTTTCTGGTTAACAGCAGCCCTATCAGCTTGTTACCAACTCTCAGCAAACTGGTGGAAAACATTGTGTTTGACCAAATACAATTCCATTTAACAGACTTTCAGCATGCTTATAGAGAAAGGCACTCAACATGTGCTGCACTGACGAATGACTGAAGATTGGTTTGTTTGAAAGAAATGTACAATAGGAAGATTGTGGGAGCTGTACTGTTAGATACATTTGAAGTCAGAATTTACATACATCTTAGCCAACTACATTTAAACACAGTTTTTCACAATTCCTGACATTTAATCCTAGTAAAAAGTCCCTGTCTTAGGTCAGTTAGGATCACCACTTTATTTTAAGAATGTGAAATGGCAGAATAAGAGAGAATGATATATTTCAGCTTTTATTCCTTTCATCACATTCCCAGTTGGTCAGAAGTTTACATACACACAATTAGTATTTGGTAGCATTGCCTTTAAATTGTTTAACTTGGGTCAAACGTTTCGAGTAGCCTTCCCCAAGCTTCCCACAATAAGTTGGGTGAATTTTGGCCCATTCCTCCTGACAGAGCTGGTGTAACTGAGTCAGGTCTGTAGGCCTCCTTGCTCGCACACGCTTTTTCAGTTCTGCCCACATATTTTCGATAGGTTTGAGGTCAGATAGATACTTTTGTACCCGTTTCCCGTAATCTCTAGGAGACACAGCACGTCTCCTGCCTGAGAGGGAAGACAGCTGTGTGGTCCCATGGTGTTTATACTTGCGTACTATTGTTTGTACAGATGAACGTGGTACCTTCAGGCGTTTGGTAATTGCTCCCAAGGATGAACCAGACTTGTGGAGGTCCACAATTTTGTTCCGAGGTCTTGCCTGATTTCTTTTGATTTCCCCATGATGTCAAGCAAAGAGGAACTGCGTTTGAAGGTAGGCCTTGAAATACATCCACAGGTACACCTGCAAATGACTCAAATTATGTAAATTAGAAGCTTCTAAAGCCGGGACATCATTTTCTGGAATTTTCCAAGCTGTTTAAAAGCACAGTCAACTTAGTGTATGTAAACTTCTGACCACTGGAATTGTAATAGTGAATTATAAGTGAAATAATCTGTCTGTAAACAACTGGTGGAAAGATTACTTGTGTCATACACACACTTTTTTGGTTACTACATGATTCCATGTGTTATTTCATAGTTTTGATGTCTTGAATATTATTCCACAATGTAGAAAATAGTACAAATAAAGAAAAACACTTGAATGAAGCCCTTGAATGAATAGGTGTGTCCCAACTTTTAACTGGTATGGCTTTTCAGAGCTTTTTTCAAATGGAAGCTTCTCTAATGTCAAACATGTAAAGTGTGGTGTACCGTAGGGCAGCACTCGAGGCCCTCTACACTTTCTATTTTTAGCAATGACCTGCCACTGGCATTAATCAAAGCATGTGTGTCCAAGTATGCTGCTGACTCAACCATATACGCATCAGCAACCCCAGCTAATGAAGCCACTGAAACCCTTAAAGAGTTGCAGTCTGTTTTAGAATGGGTGGCCAGAAATAAACTGGTCCTGAACAGCTCTAAAATTAAGGGCATTATATCATTCCCTAAGTTCTAGACCTCAGCTGAATCTGGTAATGAATGGTGTGACTGTTGAACAAGTTAAGGAGACTAAATGACTTGGTGTTACCTTTGATTGTAAACTGTAACAGTCAAAACATAGATTCAAAAGGTTGTAAAGATGGGGCGAGGTCTGTTCGTAATAAAGAGATGCTCTGATTTTTTTGGACACCACACTGCACAATGCAATTCCTGCAGGCTCTAGTTTAATCTTGATTATTGTCCAGTCATATGGTCAAGTGCTGCAAAGAAAGAAATGGTTAAGCTGCAACTGGCACATCTTGCGCTTCATTGTAATCAGAGGGCTAATATTAATGCGTTGAGGAAAGACTGACTTCCTGTTGTTTCTTTAAGAAACATTGTGTTGGAAAATCCTAATTGTTTGCATAGTCAACTTACACACACTTACCCCACCAGACATGCCACCAAGGATATTTTCACGGTCCCCAGGTCCAGAACAAATTCAAGGAAACGTACACAGCCATGAAGGCATGGAACTCCCATCTTATATCGCGCAAGTGAATAGCAAACCTGGTCTAAAAAAATATAATAAAGAAACAACTCACGGCACAACGCCTCTCCCTCATGTGACCTACTTGTTGGTATGTACTGACATGTGTGTATCTGTTACACATACAATTTACATTTAAAACATTGTGTGTGTATAGTATTTTTCGTTGTGTGTCGAACCCCCGTAAGACTTGTTGTTGCCATTGGTGTCGGCTAATGGTGATCCTAATAAATCAAATCAAAATGTTGAATTTATTTTCTTCCTATGAACTTGACTAGCGTTTGAACCGCTTGGGCTATAAGCTACTATGACCCTATTCCTGAAACCTTAGACACACTGGAACATGGTTGTGCCTGCTGCATTATGGTCAGAATGGGCAGGACACGTTATATATACACGTTATATGTGACAAGAAATGCTATTTGGCTCCGATTACCATTTCTCACCTCATCTGACCATCGCACCAATTCCAATCCAAGTGCCAATGCAGTTTATCAAACTCTAAGTGTTTACATTTGTTGGATGATATGAAAATATAGCTTTTTGGCCACACACACCAGTTGTGGGTTTGGGGTCAAAATGAGGATGCATAAGCAGAAAATAACCCTATACCGACTGTAAAGTATGGTGGTTGATCTGATTTTAATGGGGCCATTTTGTTTCCACTGGTCCTGGGGCCCTTGTTAAGGTCAACGGCATCATGAACTTTAACCAGTACCCTAATATTTTTGCCAAAAAACCTGTTGCCTCTGCAAGGAGGCTGAAACTTGGCCGGAGGTAGATCTTCCAGCAAATCAATAACCCCAAGTCACCCAAAATCCAAAGAAATTGTTAATTGACCACAAATATCTACATTTTGCAATGGCCATGTCAGAATATCAAGGATCTGGAAATATTATGTATGGAGTTCTCCAGTCTCATTAAACATTTTAGAAAAAGTCTCAATGCCATCATCCTCACAAGGTGGAGGTATTAAAAGGTATATAAAATTTTAAAAAATTAAAGCATGAGACAAATCATTTTGACCCATATCTTTAGAATAAATATTGTCACTTGTTAAACAAAATCTCTCTGGGCAATTGTTTCAGTATAAAATATACATTTTTTTTTGCATACAATAAAACATAGGATTTGCATTATTTATTTTAGACAATATTTTTTTGCTCATCTTGATTAAGGGTGCCAATAATTTTGTACATGACTGACTGGGTTCAACCTCAAGCCTACTGCACAACAACACTTTCTTTGGCAAACAGAAGCAGAAGGTTCTGTGTACTCCAATGAGACTGCAACAGAGGTGGATTAGTGATCCATGCATGTGATGTGCAACATTATTGCCTTTGACCTGAAGACGTATTAGTTTGACTGATGGGGTTCTAACTCAGGTCTCCAGTGCACCACACAATGCAACTTTTCAGGTCTCTAACAAGTTACTCATCACGAAAGCGTCGCAAGTCACAGAACCAAAGCCTAGGCCTTAGCTCCGCAGGCTAACAAAGTCTTAACCCAGTCAGTCACGTTACCCTTATAATATGTGCCCTTGCCAGAGACATGAAACTAAAGGTGTCCGCATACTTCAGTTTGGCTGGAAACAAGTCATCCCTCGTTGAATGGCAACAGACTACTGAAGAATCCTTACTGTTTCCTGCAGTAAAATTACCTAGTGCCCCCATGGGTGGAATGTTAATATTTTTCATAATTTCATTTTTTGTGTGGGGGGCTTGCAGAAAATCTGATGTTTCTATGTCAAACAGTTTCATTATAATTTAGTCCTCTGTGATGTATAAAAGTGTAATATTGGGATACAAACTCAAAATTGAATACATTTCAACTCTACATCTGACATGGTACAGGTGTCTTTTTTAAAGAACATTACCATGTGTGTAAGGTCTATACGTTTGTTTCAAAGTAGATTTGTTTAAGACTACCAATAAACACTGTGACCCTGATTGCAGTAAAATGAATAGCCTGATGGGACGCCACACTTCAAATGTTTTGTATATTTTATTGTAAGGGCAGACATGTCTGAAGCAGAGGTCCCGAGCTCAACTTTGGATATAAGCTGAATTAGGGGGAAGTGGTACTCATGAAGCAAGCAGTGTGTCATCCTTTACATTACCTTCCTCATCTCATCCTTATGGGCTTTAGCGAAGAGGGCTAACACAGTCTTGTAACATCCAGGAACTATTCCTTTCAATCTTTTACCCAGACTTCAGCAGAAATGTAGAGAAGCATATTTAGTTTCTTAAAAATGTTTAAAAAAAGAACCACCTGTCAGGAAGATACAGACAGCTGATACTACACTGAGCAAAAATCTAAACACAAAATGTAAAGTGTTAGTTGAAATAAATGCATATATGCACAAAAAGCTTAGTTCACTCAAATTTTGTGCAGAAATGTGCTTACATCCCTGTCAGAGAGCATTTCTCCTTTGCCAAGATAATCCAAAACCGCAGGCTAAGGTTAAATCTAGACTTGGTTTCCTCAATCGAAATTGCTCCTCTTTCATCCAAGCTGCCAAACTAACTCTGATTCAGATGACCATCATACCCATGCTAGATTACGGAGACGTAATTTATAGATCGGCAGGTAAGGGTGCTCTAGAGCGGCTAGATGTTCTTTACCATTCAGCCATCGGATTTGCCACCAATGCTCCTTATCGGACACATCACTGCCCTCTATACTCCTCATTTCTGTATACCTGTCACAGGACCCACTGGTTGATGCTTATTTATAAAACCCTCTTATGCCTCACTCCCCACTCTTATCTGATATACCTATAGCAGCCCCTGTCCTCCACATACAACACCCGTTCTGCCAGTCACATTCTGATAAAAAAGTCCCCAAAGCGCACACATCCCTCATCGAGATCAACATTAATTCCCGCACTTTGGCTCTTTTCAGTTCACTGCAGCTAGCGAATGGAACGTACTGCAAAAAAAACTCACTGGACCGTTTTATCTCTTCATTCAAAGAATCATATCATGGACAGTCTTACTGACAGTTGTGGATGCGTCATGTGTGTTTTGTCCTATATTTTAATACCAGCCCCCGTCTGCGCAGGAGGCCTTTTGACTTTTGTTAGGCCGTCATTGAAAATAAAAATGTGTTCTTAACTGACTAGCCTAGTATTAAAAAAAAATAAAATAACTTAAGGGCGACCTACTTTGAAAGGATGGGAAGTGTTGGCTGTGCACTTGACCAGGCATTCCACATTTAACCATCTAAATATCAAGTTGTTTTTTTTGGTTTTATATTCTCAAACTAATAACAGGCCGTTTTAACTCGGAAAACAAACAATCAAAACGTACACGAACCCTAATCTTTACCTCAGGAATCTTGATTTAATGTTGTCCACGAAGTAGGCTAATTATCTTGACCGCCCCAACAGACACAAATGTTCTGTCAATCCTTGAGATGAACATTAATTCCCACACTTTGGCTTTTGTTAAATTGTGTGCAGTATCACACAAGGTCTTTATCACTTGACTTGTCATTCAGAAAAATCCTTTCCTGAACAGCTGATGTTGTGTGATGTCTCCACTTAACGAAAACAATTATGAGTAATTATTGAAAAACCCTGTTAATGACAGTATCAATTTGTTTTTTATTAATCATATTAAAGTACATCTTTATGGTGTGAAGCATATAATTTTTTGCAATCACATAAACTTCATGTATGTGAGCCTTTGAAAACGTCACACTGTAACATTGGGAGATACGAAATGTCACAGTACACTTCTGAGGTCTCCACACAAAAAAAAAAGTGAGTCACAGCAATATCCAGGAATTTCCCAGGATCATTGTCAATGTATAATTAAATTGTAAAATGCATAGTATATGATAACAAACAGTATCAAAATCACATTTTATGTCACATGCACCTTAGTGAAATGCTTACTTACAAGCCCTTAACCAACAATGCAATTTTAAGAAAAATATAAGTAAAAAATAAGAAACAAAAGTAACAAATAACTAAAGAGCAGCAGTAAAATAGTGAGGCTATATACAGGGAGTACCGTTACAGAGTCAATGTGTGGGGCGCCGGTTAGTCGAGGTAAATATGTGCATGTTGGTAGATGTATCATACATGTAGGAAAGAAAAGTTGTGTTTTATGTCACTCGATTTTGTGCCAAATCTGAAGACTCCAAGCACGAGAAAGGGTTTAAACATAGCTGTTGATTCAACTCATGAATTAGCTGTATTGAATATATATATATGTTCCCCCTTCATATATTAATGTATTCACATGAAGAAAAAAAAAAGAGGAAATTATTATGAATTACTTTCTAAGCAGCTCCAAACAGCTGTCCACTGCCAGAAATGCTCACTGATACCCTTGGAAGAGCCATGTGACGGTCATCTACATCTGCCAAACAGAAGTATGGGCATGCAACACAGCCAATTTGCCAACAGAAAAAGCAAAGCAGGAATGCAGCTGGAATAACGTTATAACCAACTAGCTAATGTTATCATGTTAGTTAGATAGCTAGCTAACTCATATAGAAAAAAATGTACAGACCACGAATTGAAGATATTTTCAAATGATCTTTTTAACATTTCAGCAAAGATAGTTGGCTGTATGAGAAATTATTTTAGAACGCAAGGGCATTTCACTTACCATACTCTGTGGGGACAGGGTCAGGGTGGTAGGTGAAGTGCGCAGCATTCCTTCTTTGTGTTTTAGTTTTGGATGAGCAATTCGGGGATAACCTCAGCAGTGTGATCCCAAACGAGCTCTGAGCACCGACATTTACATTCGCGATGGGGGCTTTGGAGACTGCACCTCTGAGAAGAAACCGTGCAGCAGCCGCCATTGCTGTTGTGAGTGGACTGAACAGGAAGAAGATAATAATGACAGCGTCCCTTTTTAGTCGAAAGGGGCTGTAGTTGGTTGAAACAGTCGGTTGTGTCAGAGGGTTAAGCCTCTTGTCCAATCGACCCTGAATACTTGAGGGACCTATTTTACCCTGGCCCGCGTTGAAGTGTCCGTCACGTCGTCTGGCGAAAGCGGGTAGGGAGGAGCGCCTCTCATATCGAACAGTAATCTGCGCCGGTCGGTTGATGTTGTCAACAAGGCAGCATGGTATCGTCCAGAAACATACAACATACATTTTCCATAAAATATATGTTTTATGTTTGTTTTATTGGATGTCAGATAAAGCATTGTATCAAAAGCAATCACTTTGCATGAGAAAACACAGAATCATACTCATTACTACACGTGCTTTTTATATCACTTTTATTTTGAGTCAACTTCGCCGTCCGACAGAGCGGGCACCCGATTCTAGCCCGAAGTCAACCATCTACTTTCAGCCGGTGCAAAACACGCCTAGTCGGGCGCCCGGGCAAAATTAATCGAACATCCAACTTGACTTTTCGACATTGCAGCCAATTTTAAAAGCGAGTCGAGACTGACTGATCTACAAATCAAATCAAATCAAATTTTATTTGTCACATACACATGGTTAGCAGATGTTAATGCGAGTGTAGCGAAATGCTTGTACTTCTAGTTCCGACAATGCAGTTATAACCAACAAGTAATCTAACTAACAATTCCAAAACTACTGCCTTATACACACAAGTGTAGGGGGATAAAGAATATGTACATAAAGATATATGAATGAGTGATGGTACAGAGCGGCATAGGCAAGATACAGTAGATGGTATCGAGTACAGTATATACATATGAGATGAGTATGTAAACAAAGTGGCATAGTTAAAGTGGCTAGTGATACATGTATTACATAAAGATGCAGTAGATGATATAGAGTACAGTATATACGTATACATATGAGATGAATAATGTAGGGTATGTAAACATTATATTAGGTAGCATTGTTTAAAGTGGCTAGTGATATATTTTACATAATTTCCCATCCATTCCCATTATTAAAGTGGCTGGAGTTGAGTCAGTGTGTTGGCAGCAGCCACTCAATGTTAGTGGTGGCTGTTTAACAGTCTGATGGCCTTGAGATAGAAGCTGTTTTTCAGTCTCGGTCCCAGCTTTGATGCACCTGTACTGACCTCGCCTTCTGGATGAAAGCGGGGTGAACAGGCAGTGGCTCGGGTGGTTGTTGTCCTTGATGATCTTTATGGCCTTCCTGTAACATCGGGTGGTGTAGGTGTCCTGGAGGGCAGGTAGTTTGCCCCCGGTGATGCGTTGTGCAGACCTCACAAATGTAGAAAAGAATGAAAACACACAGCTGAACTTAAGGCTTTTGATAAATTATACACTTCTTCTTAAATATTTGTTTTTACATAGCCCATAAATAAATACAAAAATAATGTCTGCTGTCTTTCTAGCCTCACCAGGAAGTCAGAACAGAGGTCAGAGGTCAGCCCTATTAAGTGAGTGTTTGTTTTCCTGTACCTCAGACATTATTTAAAGATATTTATTAAAACATTTTGTGTATTAGGTTTACATTGGGTTTTTCAGTACATATCTTCTAATCAAGAGAATGGACATGTGTGCAACCAAAACTCTGACAATAGAAATGTTCATTTGTGTACAGCATGTCACGATCGTCGTTGGAATGAGGTGAGGACCAAAGCGCAGCATGGTAAGTGTTCATCATATATTTATTAAACCGAGAACACTAAACAAAATAACAAAGGAGAAACGAAACAGTTCTGACCGGTGACATACACATAACAGAAAATAATCACCCACAACAATGGTAAAAACAGGCTACCTAAGTATGGTTCTCAATCAGGGACAACAATTGACAGCTGCCTCTGATTGAGAACCATACCAGGCCAAACACAGAAATCCCCAAATCATAGAAAAACAAAGACAACCCACCCAACTCACGCCCTGACCAAGCTAAAACAAAGACATAACAAAATAACTAAGGTCAGAACGTGACACAGCATCCTTTCTAACATGTGAAAAACCCACTAAAACCAAATAAAAAGACCCCCACTTCTAAATCAAACAGAGTATTAACCACTAACAAATTTTCATTAGCAGGTGGGGTGTGTGGGTGCTGGTATGTGTGGCAAAAATCATAGGGTAAACATGGCCAGGCCTTGCTTAATTTGGGAGGACCCTTAACAGCTGGATCCGGGTACTTTTAACTGCTCTCCCAAGGCACCTGCCTCAGGAAGCCTTTCAAAGGGAGAGATACAGAATCATTGATGAACATGAAAATAAAAACTTGGTAGCGGACATTCCATCAGTCCTGGAAGAAAGGAAATAAACATGTACTTAGTTTCACTATGCTACAATTTAATCAGTCCTAAAAATTCTTAATCATTAATCGAGTTTGCTGCATCTTGGGCAGGAAGTCTCAATAAACCCATGCGGATACAGAATTATACTTCAGACACATAAGATGATACGGTGTCCTGTAAAGCTGAATCTCTTGAAATCTTAATATTTTTTTACCTGTTGCATTGACATTCAATTCTGTACAAACTGTCCCAAATTTCCCCACTGTGTCTCTCACAGCCTGTTTGAGTTCGGTGTGTACTGGCGGCTATCTATTGTTCCACAGGAAGGTTATCTCTAACCCAAACAGCAGATGACTTAAACACGAGAGCATTGGCCCAGGCCTTGAAGAGTAAGCAGCCTCTAATTTAATATCTGTCCCAATACTCAATCCTTCTGTCTTACTCCTTCAAATTACTAAGATATTGCATTATTGGATATCTATCTGAAAGCCAATTACCATTCACTTTGTA
The DNA here is from genome assembly GCF_018296145.1 of Oncorhynchus tshawytscha. Classification (NCBI taxonomy): domain Eukaryota; kingdom Metazoa; phylum Chordata; class Actinopteri; order Salmoniformes; family Salmonidae; genus Oncorhynchus; species Oncorhynchus tshawytscha. Next base: position 2,919,013 of record NC_056451.1, read on the forward strand.
CTTTCACTTTTCCTACAACTAGGACTCCCTTTTTACCAATAGGAAGACCTTCTCAATCTTCTGCTTATTCAAACGGATCAATCTGAAACAAGAAGGTTTAAAACAAAACAAAATAACATAACTTTCTCCACAGTGGAAGGCATTATTTTCATCTTAGTACACCTTCAAAATATATTCTATATTTATTTCAAATTTCTGTTGGAAATTCACTTTCTGCTTCAATATTTATTAAATGTTTATTATTTTAAGATTAATATGTAATGCTTTGGAGGGATCAATATGTATTAACTGGGTTGAACTGTCTCAGTCCCCAGTAGATGTCATGCTCTGTCCATAATAAGTCTCTACCTAACACTTTAAACGGTTGAGTAAGTGTATACAAAAAAATCATTGGTTCTATTTAACAGCTTATTTCAAAATGCATTACCAGGTTGGAGGAAATCTCATAAGCATGTATAGTTGGTTTTATTGGTTAGGTGTAAATCAAGTCCTGTACAATGCTTTAACCTCATATTCATCAAATGATCCATAAAGGGACGACTCTGAACAGAATACTTTTTACACCAGTGTCATGATGTTGGCCTCTTTGGGTATAGCAAGCCCCATCCCCCTCTCCCTGCCTCCCCCTTGCCTCCTTCAACTAGGTTGCTGTGGTCAGAGAGATGTCGTAAATTCCTGAGAAGACCCTGCCACAGGGCCACAGTATAGAGAGAGTAGATTTTCATGGAGAACAAAGGAATTCCTTCCACCTCACAGAACTTGAGGTACAAACAATTGTCATGTTCTGGAGAAAGTATAAAAGATCGGTGAAGAAATAGGTCAGTTGTTGTAGCCTATTACCTGAGGCAAATCAGAGCATAAACTGAAATAACTTATTTTATTTTCACTTGACTGATGGTAATTTCTCAACCGAGGGAGGGAGTGCGAGTCGAAGTGGAGAAGAGTGTTTCATGATTTCTAAAAGTGCTGAATAAAAACAGCATTGTAGTGCTGATCATTGCCTCTGAATGTACTGAAACTGTCTTTAAGGCCCTCAATTAGATCAATGCAATCAGTGATTGATATAGAGGGGGACTGGAGGCCCTTCATGGCAAAATCACTGATATCAAATGACTTGACACATGCTCCAACATCATCTTCTATACACTGCCTCTTGAAAACATTGAACAGTGAGCTTTGTTTGGCCCCTTGTTTTTACTAGCCTTGTGAGCCTAGCTAACGATGTGTAGCCTACACAGCAATAGCTACTGTTCACTGCACATGGTATAAGTGTGAAGTGACACGTGTCAGAACCTGGCCATTATTCTAAAAATAAGCTGATAGTTTTTTAAAAGTGTTTTTGTATTTTCCTTGTAAATAATAAAGCAAAATTCTAATTCATTACATAGACTTAAATTAAATAGATTTAATTTACAGTACCAGATTTTTATGTAAGATGTCCTTGAGTGTCCTGAAAGGCATCTGTCAAATAAAATGTATTATTGTCAATATATACCATATATCCCTTTTGTTTTCCCACCCCCTCCCCACTGCTTGCTATGAATTTTACCCGACTATAAATGCAAGTTTAGGCCAGTGCTTGACTTGGCCTGAAATACGTGCTGGTACTCATTTATATTTAGGTGCAGGAACTCAATACTTTTGAGATAATATTCTATAGGAGGCTCAGGAACTCTAGCAGAATAAAATCCTTTACTCATTTCCAGTGAGCTCCTGCCCAAGTTAAGGACTGTGCTTAGGTAAAAAGTCTACTAATGACCCGTTTAAACACACTGCTAACCTTAAAGTCCAAAAAGCACATTTTTGTTTTTCATGAATTTTTACAAAAGCCAATTTCGACTTTGTGGCCGTGCTATCTAGTGGAAACCATTCCTGGGTGCAAAAGGTGGAAAAAGAGAGAGGAATATGTCTGGTGTCATGAAGAGCATGGATACCTGATGGAGGTATTAGAAAATGGTGCATGCAGTATTGTTCCATTTTCATAGCTCTCGCTGATCTGGTGCTGAAATCCTTTGGTTGGTTTTGATATCAATTTGAGACAGCATTATTACCATACACTGAAATCAGCCCATCTTATATTGTCAGAGCAGGTTATCACCCCCACATAAAATGCCTCCTCTCATCCTTTCAGCAGCTTCACTAATAATTCATTCAAGACTTCCAGTTATATATATATATATATACACATACATACATACATACAGTTGAAGTCAGAAGTTTACATTCAATTAGGTTGGAGTCATTAAAACTCATTTTTCAACAACTCCACAAATTTTTTGTTGACAAACTAGTTTTGGCAAGTCAGTTCAGACATCTACTTTGTGCATGACAAGTTATTTTTCCAACAACTGTTTACAGATTATTTCAATGTATCACAATTCCAGTGGGTCAGAAGTTTACACACACTAAGTTGGCTGTGCCTTTAAACAGCTTGGAAAATTCCAGAAAATGATGTCCTGGATTTAGAAGCTTCTGATAGGCTAATTGACATCATTTGAGTCAATGGGAGGTGTACCTGTGGATGTATTTCAAGGCCTACCTTCAAACTCAGTGCCTCTTTGCTTGACATCATGGGCAAATCAAAAGAAAAATGCCAAACAAAAATTGTAGACCTCCACCAGTCGTGTTCATCCTTGCGAGCAATTTCCAACCGCCTGAAGGTACCACATTCATCTGTACAAACAATAGTATGCAAGTATAAACACCATGGGACCATGCAGCCGTCATACCACTCAGGAAGGAGACACGTTCTGTCTCCTAGAGATGAACGTACTTTGGTGCAAAAAGTGCAAATCAATCCCAGAACAACAGCAAAGGACCTTGTGAAGATGGAGGAAACGGGAACAAAAGTATCTATATCCAATGTGAGAAACGAGTCCTATATCGACATAACCTGAAAGGCCACTCAGCAAGGAAGAAGCCACTGCTCCAAAACCGCCATAAAATTAAAAAAATCTCAAGACATCAGTCAGGAAGTTAAAAGCTTGGTCACAAATGGGTCTTCCAAATGGACAATGACGACAAGCATACTTCCAAAGTTGTGGCAAAATGGCTTAAGGACAACAAAGTCAAGAAATTGGAGTGGCCACCACAAAGCCCTGATCGCAATCCTATAGAACATTTGTGGGCAGAACTGAAAAAGCATGTGTGATCAAGGAGGCCTACAAACCTGACTCCGTTACACCAGCTCTGTCAGGAGGAATGGGCCAAAATTCACCCAACTTATTGTGGGAAGCTTGTGGAAGGCTACTCGAAACGTTTGACCCAAGTTAAACAATTTAAAGGCAATGCTACCAAATACTAATTGTGTGTATGTAAACTTCTGACCCACTGGGAATGTGATAAAAGAAATAAAAGCTGAAATAAATCACTCTACTATTATTCTGACATTTCATATTCTTAAAATAAAGTGGTGATCCTAACTGACCTAAGACAGGGAATTTTTACTAGGATTAAATGTCAGGAATTATGAAAAACTGGGTTTAAATGTATTTGGCTAACGTGTATGTAAACTTCCGACTACAACTGTGTATACACACACCTATAAATAACTATAGATGAAATTGACAGCTGAAAGAAACATCAATAATACAGTTAGCTAGTTCATTTGTTGAGCATTTTTTGTAGTTACATGTTTGAGAGTACAGTAAAATGTGCAAAGTAAAGAAACACAAAAAAGTGTCCATCTTAACGATAAAAGTATAGATCCGTATCCTTCAAGATGCGAGCAAGGGGAAGTCATGAAGACATGAGAGAATAAAACATGGAGATGGTAGAGCTCTCTAGGGCATTTATGGACCCTGCTTAAAAACAGTTCAAATGCTTCCTTCTTTCCTCCCTTCCTCTGTGTTATCGCTGATCTAACATACTTGGATAGAATAAAAGCAAAGGTTCCACTTCATAGCTTTCACCATTCCAGACATGACAGATCAGTGATTACTTTAAAAAGGGGAAGGAAACATTTTCAAAGTATTCAAACAGGGACAGTGTACTGCCAAACAGCATGTATTTTTCGGGTTGTGCTGAAGCATGGAGTGGGCAGTGTATCTATTGGGTAAAGCTCGACTTAGGCTAGGAATGGAGTCCCATCTGCTTTAGACTATCAGTGGAGCATCTACATCTTCCAGTTGAGATGGCTGGATGACTTTACACACCCTGCAGCGTCCAGTTTCCGACCACTGTTGCACATTTTCGCCAAGTTCTGTCGATTTGCAGAGAAGACGCCAGTCAGTTAAAGCAAACGACGATAAGACAATTATTATTGGAAATTCCACATTGTCATGCTTACATTAGCAGCCCTGGCAATGCTGTTGGGAGACTGTAAGGCAGCGAGCTCGTTGAGGATCCTCTTCAGATCATTATTGTCAGAAGGTGCTGAAAGGAGATAGAGAGGCAGACAAAATGAAAGTTGGTGCAATCATTTCTCTTATTTAAAAAATAAATTAAAAACACTTGTTATTATGACAGGTATGAGGTATAAATATGCATAATGTGTGCACGTTTATGTACCTGGCACAGGTGACTGTTGCTGAGACTGAAGCTTTAGGTATGAATGCTCCAGAAGTTCTGCGATGGAAATCCGCTCTCTTGGGTTTCGTACCAAGCACCTCTGGTGGTAGGAGAAAAAACATAACCCACCAGATCCCATTTATCCATGTAATTCACACTAAATCAAAACTCAACCAAAATGCCAATACATTGCAGAATGAATGGAATCGCTCACCTTCAACACATCTAGCAGATCCTTCTCTGCAATGTCAGGGAACTCCATCTCATGGGTCGGGTCAATGATGGCGTGTAGCTTGGTGATCTGGTTGGTGATGGTCTGGAATGGAGTCTTCCCATAGGTCATGCAGTACATGATGCAACCAAGGGACCACACATCACCTTTAGTACTAATCTATGAATCAAATCGACAGAAATTCATTATACATCGTTAAACATGCATAATCTTCCAACATTGATATAAATGAGTCCATATGGAATATGCATGTATTAAAAATACATTGTTTTGGATAAGAAGTAAGGTACATCAGCGCAACCTTAGAGCTTGCCTTCCCTGGCTGGGATGAAGTGTCTTTGATGGCTTCAGGGGGCATGTAGTTCAAGGTCCCAACCTGTGTTTAGGATTTTTTTCTTGAAGATCAATATCCTTATTCTGGAAAGCTTCTGGTTATGTATACATACATTATTAACTACAGTTGGAGATGGGGGTTGTGCTCTTACCTGAGAATCTTTCATAATGCTTGTCACATCAGGCTGGATGCAGTTTGCAATGCCAAAGTCGATCAATTTCAGCGAGGCATTCACAATCACAAAATTGGCTGGCTTCAAGTCACTATGGACAATACCTACACAAAAAAAAAGTTACAGAAAAAAGTTAAAAGGCTTGTCATAAAGACTGCAATGCTTGGGTATGAGGAACTTAGAAAACACAAGGGATACTGATGAAGAGAGATACAGAGTTCAAGATAGATGGAGAGATAATAACCATGTTTGTGGATGGTTTGGACTGCCTCCAGCATATTCTTCCAGTATAACTTCCTCTCCAGCGGGTTGACAGTTTTACGGTTGCGTAGCCAGGTGCTGAGGTCCAGGTTACCACATTCCATCAGCATGTAGATGTAGCTGTTGGTTATTTCACTGGAATAAAAGAGATAAAAAGCACTGCTCACTGGGAATCACATGACATGTATAGTGGGATGGAACAGAGGACCACAATCAAAATACGTTGTGTCGGGGCCTCCAGAGTGGCACAGTGGTCTAAGGCACTGCATTGCAGTGTTGAGGCGTTACTACAGCCTGGGGATCGATCCCAGGCTGTGTCACAGCCAGACGTGACCGAGAGTCCCATAGGGCGGCGCACAATTCGCCCAGCGTCTTCCGGGTTAGGGGAGGGTTTTGGCCGGGGGGCTTTCCTTGACTCATCGCGCTCTAGCGACTCCTTGTGGCGGGCGCCTGCAAGCTGACTAGAACTGTTTCCTCTGACACATTGGTGCAGCTGGCTTCAAGGTTAAACGAGCAGGTGTTAAGAAGCAGCGCAGCTTTGCGGGTCATGTTTCGGAGGACGCATGACTCAACCTTCGCCTCTCCCGTTGGGGAGTTGATACAAGATTGATGAGACAAGATCGTAACTACCAATTGGACATCACGAAAATGGGGTAAAAAAACAAACACATTTGAAATACGTTGTGTTATTCTTAATTTTTAAATTTTATTTAGGCCATGTGTATTTTATTTTTATGTACGTACCAGTACCACAAGTTTTTCTTATGTTTTGGATGTATACGTATGTGTATCCATTTTCATCAAAAAATATAATAAATGTACCCTAGCTGAATAAGTCAGAGTAGTGAACACTCACTAATCATACAGCTTGATGATCTGATCACTGTACTGCTGCAGGCGATTGAGATGCTTTATCTCGTTCTTGTAGCTCTCCACTGTCTGGGCATCAGCCTCCTCCAGGTTCACATACTTCACAGCAAACAGCTGATTACGTTGGTCCAGAACCTGGTACACCTGAAAAGACAGAGAACCTACCATCAAACCAGCTGAAAAAACATCCAATTAGCCAAAAAACCACCTGTAGTACTTCCCTGGTATCTTCAGGTTTCAAACAAATTGAAACAAGGAAGTACCATCTTAAATTGTCCAACAAGTAAGTCTGTTTTTTGTTTTCTGTTGCACAATGTTATGAGAGCTTTTGTTACATTGTGCCCTAATGAACAAGACAACTAACCCCTACCTTACTGGATCCACCTTGGCCAATCATCTTCAGGACGAGGAACCGTTTGCCCTTTATCACAATGGACTCGTTTGAGAGAGCAACGGCAGAACCCTGAAGTAACAGACAAGTGCAGAGTCATTCAACCATAGAGTCCACATTTCATTTGACAATAGGCCTATAATTTAAACAGCAAACTCACAAAAAGAGAACATAACTAGGGCCATGACTTAGTTCCTCCTGACCTGACTGCGTTTTGCCTGTTCAGGTCAAGTGATCAGGGAAATCCCATGGATGGCATTTGTGGTTTACCTGGTGGGTCTGTTGGGCATAGGACACCTGGCTGAGGGGGGTGCACGGCTGCTGCTGGGCAGGGCCGGCTTTATGGGCTGCTGAGAGAGGGCCCGCATATGGGGAGTTCCTCTTAACCCCAGGGGTAAAGTAACTGTGAGGAGAGGGGAATTCAAATGTCAAAGAAAGTCCTCTTTTTTTTTTCCATCACTGCTTCCCATCTTTCCTCTGGATTCCAAGACTAAATGCACTCACAGATCTCACTACACTGTCTGCCGTGACTGTTACTTACGCCATGTCACAGTATGGATGACAGTCTTAAATTTGCCTTATGACAGTTCAGATTTAAATATGATAATTTTTCCACGAGGTAGTTCTCAAAGTAACTTTAGTTCAACTATATTTTTCTTGACGGCAGCTTTAAAGTAGCTCAACTTCTTGTAATGGGAAGTAATTGGTAGCGTGATAAACCATCTTTTCAGATTAGCTTCCCCAACACTGACAATACCATTTCCTAATATCTCAAGAGCTGAAATAGAATCATTCGATTATGGTGATTAGGATCATTGTACAAGAGCTGTTATGTTATATACATGTCCTATACAGCCCCAAACCTGTTGGCCCTGGTGTCTTTGTAGTTGGGCATCTGGCAGGCGACGGGTGGGTTGAGTCTGGACGGGAGAGGAAGTGACGGGGTGGGTAGAGAGTCCACCAGACTTGGAATGGGCGTGAAATCAGGAGGGGTGTGCTTCTCCTGATGACGACCAAACACACAGACAACGTTAAACTCAGGAGGTTAAAATAGAAGAACCCAAACGAAAACAAAAATATAAGTGTTAAGAGTGTCAAAACAGAGGCAAAAAGAGAGAGGTTTTAACTCAGTCATAAGAATGAACAAACTAAATTGGTGTTTGATGCCAGCACCTTCCATGTTGATAACATAGTTGTAACCCCAAAAATAAAATGGAAAGCCAAACCTCTGGAGACACGACTCTGCTTACATGGGCTGGTATTTTCCACCCTGAAGACAGCTCCATGCTAGAGGGTTTGGGCTGTGTCTGGCTCAGAGGTAAACGGGTGGGAATCTCCGGCTCCCTCTCTCTACCATAGTTTGACAGACTCAATGACCCGTGAGACAGTGGCTCTGAAAAAAGAAACACACATAAGGAATCTATTCAACTAAAACTTACATCAGGTTTGCAAGCTTTAAGCCGTTATCACTTTGTAGTCAGGATGAACAGGGTCATGTTCATTAGGTACCAAACAGGAGAAAACAGAGAGGGACTCCGTTTTCCATTCCAGGCCCTAATGAACACCACCAAGACATACAGCATAACTGACTAAATTTAAATGAAACCTACCTGGGAGACTCTCTCGGTCTTCTGCGGGGAGAAACTGGTAATTCCCAGCTTTTAGTTTCTGCATTGCAGTCTCAATTAGTTCAGTGGGCTTTGCGTTCACCTGGAGGGCTTTCTGTAGTATTGACGTGCCTTTCTTGACCTGACCTTTTTGAAGAATATGAACAAAAATCTCTTTAGTATCAAAATATAAATGTTCAGTGTCTAAACCATATATTATGCACAATCGTTTATGTAAAATACATTTTAAAAAGAGCAATCTACCTCGAGCAACCTCAAACTGAGCATGTGCTATGTGCACAAAGGCAAAGCTTTTGCAGTTGGATCTCGCAACGATGAAGTTGTCCCGAGCATCATCTGGGTCATCAATGCTACGGAGGACATCGTTTTTTTAATTTTATGTATACAGTCATCAAACCAATTCTAGAACACTGGATAACGTATGTGAATATATGCCGGGTTTTTTTAATACCCAAAAACATCCTGAAGTACACTCACCCTTTGAGTTCAGCATATCGGACCAGCATCTTGGCATAGCTCTCACTGTTGCTGTACATTCCCAATGGCAGTCTGGAGAAGACTCTGGAATAGCTGTCCTTCAGCTTTAGGAGAAGGTTGGTGTCTGTCTGAGGATTGCCCCTCTTCTCCAGCTTAGTCAGATACATCCGGCAAGCCTCAGGGGAGTTGGAACCAATTATCTGGTTTATATTGTCAGTGGTATCTACCATTGAAACAGCAGAGAACATAAACTCGATATGCGTGAGAATACATTTTTTCCCCAAGTTTACCATTCCGTTAGTGCGCACCTCTATGAATATGTTGGTGTGCGCCAACAAATGCTGCTCACTAAACAAGCTTTTTTGCGCCGTCAACAACTAGGCCAAAATGGTTTCACTTCAATGTAAAGGTACATACCTTCCATCCTAGTGTCATCTCTCCTTTCTTGCCTGTGCAGCAGTGTAGTGGTGGAGTCCACAGTTCCCATGTCCTTCCACGGGCGTGGCTCAGGGCTAATGATAGGTGTCTGAGAGAGCAAATCAACAATGATATATATGACTGTCCCAATCAACTCCAGTCTTTAAAATGGATTATGTAAGATGTCACTTTACTATGCTCTGCTCTCTATGTTATTGTATATAATTGTAAACAGTTGGGCCAGGCACTAGAACATTCTTCAACAATCTATGATTACAACTGAAAGGTGGGGATTTTCATTCACAAACCTTTAGATTGTGGAAATCCCCATCTTCAACACGCTTCTTGGCCGAGGACAAGGATAACATCGCACTTGAACCAGAAGTTTGCCTAAAACAAAGTTCCATTCATCAGTTTAGGCTTTCTAATCCTGTGTGTTCTGATAGTGTTCCCTTGACATCGGTAAAGAATGCTTACCTGGACAAGCTACTTGAGATGAGAGCCTCCATCTTCACTTGTCTTCCATCACTGTCATCATCATCCATTTCTGAGATTGCCTGTAGTCTACTGCTCTCTCTCCCTGCCTAGATGCAGGATAATAAAGAACAGGATATTATTTAAAACCAGAGAAGTGATAGAAAAACTACTTTAAAACTAGGGGTGGGAATTGCCAAGCACCTCACAATATGATATTCTCACGATACTTAGGTACCGATACGGTACGTATTGCGATTCTCACGATTCTATATGCATTGTGATTCGATACTGTGATTTAATTGGGATTTGATGTTCCAAACATAACCCTCACTATATGTCTGCTGCAGAGACAAGAGAGAGCCATAATGAAAAAAATCGTTTTGATCAGTCATGAAAAAAAGGGCTGACAAGATGAGACAAGATGTTGCCTCACTATTTAAAAATAATATGGAGAACAAGCTATAGGATGAAAAGAATCCGAGTTTTGCCGCAGGTACAGCCAACTAGCACTAGCTAACGCTACCTAACAAAAAACAATCGATACTTGTCAAAGTATCGATACAATATTGTCCCAACAAATATTGCGATATGTAACTGTATCAATTACCACCCCCCACCCCAACACTACTACTAATAAAAACTAACCATGCCAACGGCTCTCTTTCGTTGAGAACCAGACCTCCAAGCTGGAACCTTGTCCTCTTGGGGTCCATTCCGTGGTTCCATTGTTCTAAGAGAATGAGAAGACCTGTGTCAATTGTTTTTCACGAGACAGAATAGAAGAATGTAAAGCAAAACAAAGAGAGAAGCTTGGTGTGAGAACTTGGAACTGTAAAAAACAAAACACTTCTTTTACCCTGAAGAAAAAATACTGGAAAGCTGCAAGCCGCCTGTACCGTCGGAGTTTCTCGAGACTTTGCGAAATTCTGTTCCATTTTTCGCATAACCATGTGTATTATAAGTTGAGACTGAAGGAAAAATTGTTTTGACAAAACATTAAGACAATTAATATACAGTACTAGTACACTAAAGTAGCATAAAAGCTGTGATTGCATTAAAAAAAATCTAGGCTGACGAAACATGGTCATGTATTTATTTATTATATAAATCAAGATTTTTTTTCTTTTTTACCTTTATTTAACTAGGCAAATCAGTTAAGAACATATTATTTTCAATGACGGCCTAGGAACTGTGGGTTAACTGCCTTGTTCAGGGGCAGAACAACAGATTTTTACCTTGTCAGCTCAGGGATTCAATCTTGCAACCTTTTGGTTACTAGTCCAATGCTCTAACCACTAGGCTACCTGCCTCCCCGATGGTCTTCAGGTTAATAAAAAAAACAAACCTGGTACATTTTCCTTATCCTCAGAGGAAAGAAGTTCTGCTTTGCCCAAAGTCAAGTTCTGCATAGCAGCCTCCAGCAGGTCGTTGGGTTTGGCACTCAGTTCAATGGCCCTCTGAAGTATCCAAGTACTTTTCTTTGTGTTGCCTTTTGAGATGGGGGAGTAAAAAAATATACATAATAAAAAATAAACTTACTGACTAGATGTTTTCATTTATTTAACTAGGCAAGTCATTTAAGAAAAAATTCTTATTTACAATGACAGCTCACCGGGAAACAGTGGGTTAACTGCCTTGTTCAGGGGCAGAATGACAGATTTTTACCTTGTCAGCTCAGGTATTCGATCTAGCAACCTTTCGGTTACTGGCCCAACGCTCTAACCACTAGGCTACCTACAAATAGTACTTTCCTGCAGCATTATGGAGTTTCTGAATGTGAGCTTCACAGATTGGACTGATGCATGTATCGTCAGTAAATAAATAAGATGTTAGAGATACAATAGTTGCTATGGGTATCTGAGTATTTATCAATATGAGAAGGCTGGTAAATCCATGGAGCTAAAGTTTAGTAAATAACCCAAATTGTGTCATCTGTGTGTATAAATCATCTATGACAGTCAAACCTAAGATTGTTGTGCATCTCTCTACCTTGAGACAGTTCAAACTGAGCGTGTGCAATGTGGACAAAAGCAAAATCCTGGCAGTGTGTAGTCGCAACATTGAAGTTGTCCTCTGCCCCATTGGTGTCTTGGATTCTGAAAGATATTAAAGGACTCATTTGACAGACCTAAACTAAATACTAAAAAAAGCTCTTTTCAAATGGGCAATCTGGGATTGGTACATCAATTTTTTGGATTTAAACTAGGAAATTAGCCATTGATTTTTGGAAGAAAATACATTTACTAGTATACATTTCTCATGAGCTTAGTTCAACTGTCGTAATCCATCAGAACCCAACATCTAAACTTATTTGTAAACCATGTAATTGTAAACAAAGACTGAATAGCTTCAAAACATGGATAAAACTATCATTTTGAACTCATGGATGGTCAGTCCTTGCATCCATGAATTTGAGTGGTTAAATTTCTCTAACCTTATCCCTCAGCTGCTAACCAAAAAGTGTCAGGGCGCCCACTTTGTTGTTTTCCCGAATCCCAGATTGCCACTTTAAATATTATTAATACACCCTACACATTGTATTTTTAACTGATGTAGCTAAAGTACAATCACAGAGGAACATGTTGCAAAACAAGGCTCAACCCTCTCATGGAAAAGTATGATCACGGATCACTCACACATTCAGCTCTGCAAATCTGACCAGCATTCTGGCATAGCTCTCATTTTTGCAGTGTTTTCCCAGTGGCATAGTTGAGAATACACGGGTATAGAAGTCTGTAAGCTTTGTGAGATGACTAGGATCCAAGTGAGGGTCTCCTTTCTTCTCCAAGTCCATCAGATATGCGAGACACGTTTCTGGGGAATTTGAGCCAATGGCCTGGTTGATATTATCAGTTTCATCTGCATGAAAATGCAAGGAAAAAGACAGTGGGTGACCATTTACAGTACCAATCAAAAGTTGACACACCTAGTCATTCACTGGTTTCTCTTTATTTTTTACTATAATGTAGAATAATAGTGAAGACATCAAAACTATGAATTAACACATACGGAATCATGTAGTAACCAAATGTTTTAGCAATAAAAATACTTAATATTCTTCAAAGTAGCCACCCTTTGCCTTGATGACAGCTTTGCAACACTCTTGGCATTCTCTCAACCAGCTTCATGAGTAATGCTTTTCTAACAGTCTTGAAGGAGTTGCCACATATGCTGAGCACTTGTTGGCTGCTTTTCCTTCACTCAGCGGTCCAACTCATCCCAAACCATTGAATTGGGTTGAGGTCAGGTGATTGTGGATGCATCACTCTCCTTCTTGGTCAAATAGCCCTCACACAGCCTGTAGGTGTGTTGGGTCATTGCCCTGTTGAAAAACAAATGATAGTCCCACTAAGCGCAAACCAGATGGGATTGCATATCGAAATTCACGCAATTCATGTGTGGTTCCCACACATGCAAAGATCATTTGTTCACCTACTCTGTCGCACAAAGACACAGCAGCTGGAACCAAAAATCTCAAATTTGGACTCATCAGACCAAAGGACAGATTTCCAGCGCTCGTGTTTCTTGGCCCTAGCAAGTCTCTTCTTATTATTGGTGTCCTTTAGTAGTGCTTTCTATGCAGCAATTTGACCATGAAGGCCTGATTCACGCAGTCTCCTCTGAACAGTTGATGTTGAGATGTGTCTGTTACTTGAACGTTGTAAAGTATTTATTTGGGCTGCAATCTGAGGTGCAGTTAACTCTAATGAACTTATCCTTTGCAGCAGAGGTAACTTGGGGTCTTCCTTTCCTGTGGTGGTCCTCATGAGAGACAGTTTCATCATAGAGCTTGATGTTTTTTGCTACTACACTTGAAGAAACTTTCAGTTCTTGAAATGTTCCGTATTGACTTGTCACAACACACCTGATTGGCTCAAATGCATTAAGAAGGAATGAAATTCAACAAATTAACTTAACAATGAACACCTGTTAATTGAATTCCAGGTGACTACCTCATAAAGCTGGTTGAGATAATGCCAAACATGTACAAAGCTGTCATCAAGGCAAAGGGTGGCTACTTCAAAGAATCTCACATTTTACAGTTTTGGTTACTACATGATTCCATGTGTGATTTCATAGTTTGTCTTCACTATTATTCTACAATGTAGAAAATAGTGATACAAAGACAAACCCCGGAATGAGTAGGTGTTCAAACTTTTGACTGATACTGTATTTGCAAACTTAGTGGTCTTATATACGGGCATATCATTATGTACAATATATGACGCATTTTGTCTTCGCCATGGAATGTATGAAAACGTGTTATTACCTTCGATTAGATATCTTGTTTTAATTCGGTCGAGCTTCTGACATAACATGGCAAGTTGGTGCTGTCTGTCTGTATGCTCCTCCTCCAACATCTCTGCAGAATGTAGCTAATATGTTGAGGCAGCTAACGTTACTGTGAGCCTAGCTATCTACACACAAATATGACATCTACGCTATAGTGCGATATATACTTCTGATGTGTGAATTAACAAGCAGAAAACGGACCCTGGTGTAAATAACCAGCTGGTTGGGATATGTGTAGCTAAGTTAACGCCCTTAGGTATCTAACCATCTGCATATTGTCTGGCCAAAGCAAAGCTAGCTTAGCTAATAACGTTAACTCTATCAAGTTAGCTACGAGTCGTTGCGGAGCACAAAGACGTGCAAAGCTAAAAAGCAATCCAAATCACTTTTTGTTTTACACCGTACATTAGATTAAAACGAATCTCACATTTTCTACAAATGTACTTTCACGTGAAAGAATTATACTTCATTACAAAAAAACGTCTGTCTGTTCATAACACACTTAGTTTAAAAATCACCACTTTCAATTACTTCGTCAGCTCATTGGTCAGTTTGTATGGTTGACTACGCCCCCAAATATTCGAAACACTCCTCCCACTTCGATGAAAATGATTTGAAATTATGCTCCGGGACACCGGCCATCTGACCATCCGTTCCAAGGGTTCAATTAGAAATCGTGCGGACCTGAATATAGTTGATGATCCCTGCAATATTGCAATGTGTTAGTGGGCTACGGGGTGCCCTAATTAGTTGGCCATAATAAATCCAGTTTGCCTGGATGACATTTATGCTTATATTAACCAAATACTGTTTTGTTTTAGCTTATTACATTTCACATAACAGCTCGTTCAGGGAAGACAAATAAAGCCAAAGTCCTATGATGTGTTCTACCATTGGGGGGCAGAAGACAAATGCATACCAAAGCACAGCGATGCTGAGGGTGCCTCTTGCCCCGGCTTTAGTTCCACATCATCTCCTCTGTTTCAAGATGGCAGCCATGAGGCTATGAAGAAGCGATAAATGTTTCTGGAATAAATTATGAAAACAGATACTAGGTAGCAGCGTTAGATACATACGCCAGTGATATGACTGGTATCATTATTGCAAGTGTGTTGTTTCTAGAGTGAGATTTAAAAGGAAAAATACGTTGCATACCGGTATGCTCATTTGCTAAGCTAGCCAAATAAATGAATTCTGGGGACGGCCACATCTGATTCGCCAGCTGTCAGCTAAACAAGCATATTGATCTGTGCGGTGAGTGTCTGTATTTTAGCTATGAAGACAATGAACTGTGGCTACCTTCCTATATCCGTTTCAGACAAAAATCTAGCTACCTAGACTTGATAAGAATGCCCCGTTCAAGACAACTCGGAACTCAGGAAAAAAACGATATACGAAAGACAAAATAGATCTGAACGGTCATCTAACTCGGGAACTCGGACCTCTTTCCAGAGCACCGACCTAGTATTTTTTGAGTTCTCAGTTGTTTTGAATGGGGCATAAGACGATGCAGCAATAGAGCACCACAGTGGTGGTGTCACAATACCCATAAAACCTAGAGGTCAAACAGGGAAATGGTTCCAATCGTTTTTCAAACATACATTTTTCCCATATGGGACTTTAGAAACACCAAATAAGGGCTGTGTTTTGTGTATGCTTACCCTGGCGTGATGTTTTGATAACCATGGATATCTCTGACAATGTGACTTACCAATACATTAAACTATTTACTCTCAGATTCAAAAGCTAAGTAGCATCAAAGTAGACATGCAAAACTACAAATCAAACTTTATTTGCCACATGTGCCAAATACAACAAGTGTAGACTTTACTGTGAAATGCTTACTTACAAACCCTAAACCAACAGTGCAGTTCGAGAAGAAGAAAATGTACCAATTTACCAAAAAGTAACACAATAAGAATAACAATAACGAGGCTATATACAGGGGGCACCGGTACCGAGTTAGTGTGCAGGGGTACAGGCTAGTTGAGGTAATCTGTACATGTAGGTGGGGGCGAAGTGACTATGCATAGGTAACAAACAAACAGTGAGTAGCAGTAGTGTACAAGAGAGGGGGGTAGAAGGTGAATTGTTAAGCAGTCTAATGGCTTGCGGGTAGAAGCTGTTGAGCCTTTTGGTTCTAGACTTGGCGCTCCGGTACTGCTTGCCATGCGGTAGCAGAGAAAACAGTCTATAACTTGTGTGACTAGAGTTTGACAAATTTCTGGGCTTTCCTCTGACACCGCCTATTATATAGGTCCTGGATGGCAGGAAGCTTGGCCCCTGTGATGTAATTAGGCCGTTTGCACTACACTCTGTAGCGCCTTACGGTCAGATGCCGAGCAGTTTCCATACCAGGTGGTGATGGAACCGATCAGGATGCTCTCGATGGTGCAGTTGTAGAACCTTTTGAGGATCTGGGGACACATGCCCAATCTTTTCAGTCTCCTGAGGGGGGAAAGGATTTGTTGTTCCCTCTTCACGACTGTCTTGGTATGTTTTGACCATGATAGTTTGTTGGTGATGTGGACACCAAGGCACTTGAAACTCTCAACCCGCTCCACTTCAGTCCCATCGATGTTGGAGGTCTGTTCAGACCGCCTTTTCCTGTAGTCCACGATCAGCTCCTTTGTCTTGCTCACATTGAGGGAGAGGTTGTTGTCCTGGCACCAGTTCTCTGACCTCCTCCCTATAGGCCATCTCATCGTTGTCGGTGATCAGGCTTACCGCTGTTGTGTCCTCAGCAAACTTAATGATGGTGTTGGAGTTGTTTGGCCACGCAGTCATGGGTGAACAGGGAATACAGGAGGGGACTAAGTACACGCCCCTGAGGGGCCCCTGTGTTAAGGATCAGCATGGCAAAGGTGCTGTTGCCTACTCTTACCACCTGGGGTCGGCCCGTCAGGAAGTGCAGGATCCAGTTGCAGGGGGAGGTGTTTAGTCCTTAGCAAAGTAATGAGCTTCGTGGGCACTATGGTGTTGAACACTGAGCTGTAGTCAACATTCGCAACATAGGTGTTCCTTTTGTCCAGGTGAGAAATGGCAGTGTGGAGTGTGATTGAGATTGCGTCATCTGTGAATCTGTTAATGCAGTATGCGAATTGGTTTCCAGGATGCTGTTGATGTGAGCCATGACCAGCCTTTCAAAGCACTTCATGGCTACCGACGTGAGTGCCACAGGGCGGTAATCATTTAGGCAGGTTACCTTCGCTTCCTTGGGCACAGGGACTATGGTGGTCTGCTTGAAAAATGTAGGTATTACAGACTCGGTCAGGGAGAGGTTGAAAATGTCAGTGAAGACACTTGATAGTTGGTCAGCTCATGCTTTGATTACAGTCTGTGCTAGCAAAACAGTCCTGTAGTGTAGCATCTGCGTCATCTGACCACTTCCGTATTGAGCGAGACACTGGTACTTCCTGCTTTAGTTTTTGCTTGTTAGCAGGAATCAGGAGGATAGAAATATGGTCAGATTTGCCAAATGGAGGGTGGGGGAGAGCTTTGAATGCATCTCTGTGTGTGGAGTAAAGATGGTATTGGACCCCCCCCCCGGTTGAACATGTGACATGCTGGTAAAACTGATTTAAGTTTGCCTGCATTAAAGTCTCCGGTCACTAGGAACGCTGCTTCTGGGTGAGAATTTTCTTGTTTGCTTATAGACTTATAAAGTTGGTTGAGAGCGGTCTTGGTGCCAGCTTTAATTTGTGGTTGGTAAATAGACGGCTACGAATAATACAGAGTGCGGTCGACAGCTTATCATAAGGTACTCTTCCTCAGGAGAGCAATACCTCGAGACTTCTTTAATCCCTGCAAGCTCCTGCATGTCATCTCCAGCTGACATCTTTGCTGACAGGCATTGTCAATTTTTTAAACTTGCACAAGACCGTTCACAGAATTTCTCATTTAAAGAAATGTAACCAATTTGTTCATTACTACATTTAGCTAACATTAGATAGTTAATCCAGAGATTGCTTACCTTTGCCCCGATTTAACAGTCATCCAGATCATCTTGACACTTGTAGTTCTTTATGATAGCGACATTGGCAGCTATTTAGCGTTTAATTTTTGGTGGGTCAATACAGGCGGATATATTGATAAAAGTCACCTTGTCCTAGAGAGATTTACACGGTTATCAAAACATCACGCCAGGGTACGCCTACACTAAATACAGTCCTTACAGTGCCTTGCGAAAGTATTCGGCCCCCTTGAACTTTGCGACCTTTTGCCACATTTCAGGCTTCAAACATAAAGATATAAAACTGTATTTTTTTGTGAAGAATCAACAACAAGTGGGACACAATCATGAAGTGGAATGACATTTATTGGATATTTCAAACTTTTTTAACAAATCAAAAACTGAAAAATTGGGCGTGCAAAATTATTCAGCCCCCTTAAGTTAATACTTTGTAGCGCCACTTTTTGCTGCGATTACAGCTGTAAGTCGCTTGGGGTATGTCTCTATCAGTTTTGCACATCGAGAGACTGACATTTTTCCCATTCCTCCTTGCAAAACAGCTCGAGCTCAGTGAGGTTGGATGGAGAGCATTTGTGAACAGCAGTTTTCAGTTCTTTCCACAGATTCTCGATTGGATTCAGGTCTGGACTTTGACTTGGCCATTCTAACACCTGGATATGTTTATTTTTAAACCATTCCATTGTAGATTTTGCTTTATGTTTTGGATCATTGTCTTGTTGGAAGACAAATCTCCGTCCCAGTCTCAGGTCTTTTGCAGACTCCATCAGGTTTTCTTCCAGAATGGTCCTGTATTTGGCTCCATCCATCTTACCATCAATTTTAACCATCTTCCCTGTCCCTGCTGAAGAAAAGCAGGCCCAAACCATGATGCTGCCACCACCATGTTTGACAGTGGGGATGGTGTGTTCAGGGTGATGAGCTGTGTTGCTTTTACGCCAAACATAACGTTTTGCATTGTTGCCAACAAGTTACATTTTGGTTTCATCTGACCAGAGCACCTTCTTCCACATGTTTGGTGTGTCTCCCAGGTGGCTTGTGGCAAACTTTAAACGACACTTTTTATGGATATCTTTAAGAAATGGCTTTCTTCTTGCCACTCTTCCATAAAGGCCAGATTTGTGCAATATACGACTGATTGTTGTCCTATGGACAGAGTCTCCCACCTCAGCTGTAGATCTCTGCAGTTCATCCAGAGTGATCATGGGCCTCTTGGCTGCATCTCTGATCAGTCTTCTCCTTGTATGAGCTGAAAGTTTAGAGGGACGGCCAGGTCTTGGTAGATTTGCAGTGGTCTGATACTCCTTCCATTTCAATATTATCGCTTGCACAGTGCTCCTTGGGATGTTTAAAGCTTGGGAAATCTTTTTGTATCCAAATCCGGCTTTAAACTTCTTCACAACAGTATCTCGGACCTGCCTGGTGTGTTCCTTGTTCTTCATGATGCTCTCTGCGCTTTTAACGGACCTCTGAGACTATCACAGTGCAGGTGCATTTATACAGAGACTTGATTACACACAGGTGGATTGTATTTATCATCATTAGTTATTTAGGTCAACATTGGATCATTCAGAGATCCTCACTGAACTTCTGGAGAGAGTTTGCTGCACTGAAAGTAAAGGGGCTGAATAATTTTGCACGCCCAATTTTTCAGTTTTTGATTTGTTAAAAAAGTTTGAAATATCCAATAAATGTCGTTCCACTTCATGATTGTGTCCCATTTGTTGTTGATTCTTCACAAAAAATACAGTTTTATATCTTTATGTTTGAAGCCTGAAATGTGGCAAAAGGTCGGAAAGTTCAAGGGGGCCGAATACTTTCGCAAGGCACTGTATTTTAAGTGTTTCTAAAATCCTCTATGGGAAAAATGTATTAATGGTGGAAGAACAATTGGAACCGTTTCCCTATTGGACCACTAGGTTTTATGGGTATTATGACACATACTGTGTATTCTTTGTCTTGCCAGGTGGAAGAAGTATCCCGGAAGAAAATATCTAGCTAACTTTCTAGCTATGCTAATGACAAAAGCTATAACAGCTAGCAAGCTTACTCATTATTAGATAGATGTTGATGACAGTCGTGCTGGAAAATTCTGATTATAAATGCAATGAATTTGCTAACAATGGTATGTCCTCCTTTTAGCTCAACTTCACCATGGCCATCTCTCAGTTTCGCCTTTTCAAGATTTGCACATGGCTTGCAACCTTCCTTTCATTCTTCAGAAGGTTAATGTGCAGGTAAGGAACAACCATTATGTTGAATTGAAAGAAGCAAAACTGATTAGAACCCTTTGCCGTGTCAGACTATGTCTGCATAGATTTTGCCACATCTTAAAGCCACAGTGTGTAAGATTTCCAGTCATTTTACTTGGTTGAAATGAATGTTAATCTCCTGGAACGTTATTCCTTGAGGACAACAAACACATTAGCATAGAAATGAAATCCTATTTGCATGTGAAAATTGCATCCCATGGAATGCCTTTGCTCTAAAATGTATGTTTTTGTGGTGGCCCACAGTTTGATGGTAAGCACATTGTGTTTTTCGACATAGATCTGGGAGGTTGCGTAAGCTAAGCGGCGATCAGATATCTCTTCCAATTATGGTTGATTTTTCATCAGTGCCCAAACAGGTCAGTGATATACAAGTTTATAAGCTACAGCCTATTATTGCTAACATGAGGCAAGTGCTTAGTCGGTAGAAGAATCATTGCTACTATGGAAAATACAATCATGGTGCTCCTATTATAATGATTTCTAATGATGTTTTCTTGTCTTTACATCCCTAACAAACCTGTTGTCATTAATTACATCATCAAACATGTATTGTGCAACCAACAGTCAGTGTTTACATTGTGGCACACTTAAATGTTTCTCTTTATTTTTGTCATATTATTTTTTACAATAAACTTAATTTACACCTTTGACCAAACCCTGTGCAGCCAGAGATAGAAGAATGGAGCTCGTGGGATGAAGAAGGTCCCACGAGTATCAAGATCGAGGGCGGTAACGGCAACGTGCCACCTCAGCCTGGCGAGGAAGAGGAACCAGACTACTTCAAAGACATGGCACCCACCATCAGGAAAACACAGAAAGTAGGCTGGGTCTTCATTTCAAGCTGAAATCTGTGTAAAGTGCCACTGTTCGCCCCAGCATCTTTTGTTGTTGTGTTTGTTTTGTTTAGTTGACACTCAGGAGAGGAGTGTCCTGCAGCGTGGTGTGATGCTCATGCAATGATGTCCCAGGGGGGGAAAACGTGTTTGTTGTTAAAGTATCCCAAATGGAAGAGGCATTTTCACTAAGTACAGATTCCAGCTTTAAGTGCACTTCTCAACACTAATTGAAGGTAGACTTAGCAATATACATTTACCAAAAGGGAGGAGCAGGGTAATTCCCAACACAAACAAAAATAGTCTAATGGGCGAGGCTGCACTGTTCAATATTTTGTTATCACCCAGCTATCACATGGCATGAGAGAGGGAAGAAAACTCCCGTGCACATACGCTGATGCTTAACAGTATCTGTATTGGTGATGATGAGTGCAGCCTCTTGCCTCACACTCTGTCGACAATATCGCTGGCCACGCTGCTGCTTGTAGCATGCCATATCATATTGATTCTTAGTAGTTTTAACTTGTCTCCTTTCTCGCTCTGTCCCCACCCCAGATTGTGCTGAAGAAGAGGGAGCCACTCAACTACTTGGTACCCGATGGCAGTGCGGGCTTCTCCAGCAGACTGGCAGCCACTCAGGACACCTCCTTCATCCAGCCATCTGTGAGTTTGTGTACCACCGACCAATGTACAGTGTCTATAGACAGTTTACAACCCCTTGAACTTTTTTTCACATTTTGCTCCCATAAAATGAAATCTAAAAAGAGATTTAGGTTTTGTTCTTCCTACGGAGCTACACAACCCACACCTCATTTTCAAAGTCAAAGAAAGTTATAGAAAATGTTCTAAATTAAGAAAAAAACGACTGAAATATCATAATTGGACAAGTCTCCACTCCCCTGTGTTAATACTTGGTGGAAGCACCTTTGGCAGCCATTGCAGCTGTTAATAATTTGGAATAAGATTATACCAATTTTGCACAACTCTTAGGGCAACATATATCCATTGTTTTTGTCAAAATTGCTCAAACTCATAACATTTAGCTGGGGATCATTGAGAGACAGCGATATTTAAACTTTCTTAGATTTTTTTTTGTAGCAGGTTAGTCAGGACTGAGACTAGACCACACTGGAACACTCAACACCTCTTGGAAAGCATATCTGGCGTGTCTTTGGCGTTAAAATGTGTGTAATTGTCTCCCTGAAAAAGGTTAAGTATATCTCAGGTTTAGGGTTACAGAAGACTGAGTCGGGTTTTCCTCTAACTTTTTGATCCTGACAAAATGCGCAGTCCCTGCCGATGACAAGCATACCCATAACATGATGCTGCCACCACAATACTTGGAAATTGAGAGGGTTTCACTTTGTTGGATTTAACCCAACCCTGTCATTTTTAATATTACTTAACAGCCTTGTTACAAACAGAGTGGATCATTTGCAGTGATTTTTTTATATTTTTTTTACACAAGCATATTTATTTTCACTTTGTCATACAGGCCAGGAATATGGAGTGAATGCAATGTTGTTGCGTTCAGTTTCTGAAAACCTAACTCTGGGATAGACACACTAGAATGGCTTTCCAAGAGGTGTTGAGTGTTACTGAGTGGTCTAGTCTCAGTCCTCACTTAAATCTGCTTTTAAAAAATCAGAGGCAAGGTTTGAATATGGCTGTCCATAAAATATTTCCAAACAAATGTAAAGAGCTTGAGCAATTTTGACAAAAACAATGAATATATGTTGCCCTAAGAGTTGTGCAAAGTTGGAAGAATCTTATTCCAAGTTATTCACAGCTGTAATGGCTGCCAAAGGTGCTTCCACCAAGTATTGACACATGAGGGTGGAGACTTATCCAATTATGATACTTCAGTTTTGCTATTTTTTCTTAATTTGGAAAATGTTCCATAACTTTCACTTTAAAACTGTGGAGTAGATTGTGTCTAATTGAATCCCTTCTTACATTTAAGGCATTAAACTGTGGAAAAAATTTCAAGGGGGTGTTGACTGTACCACTAGTCTCTTGTGATAGACTTAACATTTATATTATCATCTGTTGGCCTCTGCTGATTCTAAGATGGGGGTGAGGTGAGCTCCTTATACGGTGGATTAGTGTCACTAATTATTTTTTGATGAATACTGATTTTGCAGAGGTGGTATTTGAAGTTAGGGTGGGTTTAAAAAAACAACTTGAATGGTCACTGATAACATCCTAAAATTGTTGTACAGCCTGGATTGTAAACAGGTTTACTTTTGAAAGGGGACGTGCTGGGGAGGGGCTTTGGCAGAGGCTTGGAGAGGGGTTGCACTGCTCCATCCACTGTTTCCAGATTTCAAAACCTCATCCACCAGAAGCTGAGAAGCTAGCCAGCGCCTGTCCAATTACTTGTTCCAAGGATTACAGACCAGCTCACAACTGCACTATGATGAAGTCTGGGTTTCTTTTTAGTTCGCCATCTCAAAGTAGTTTGCTTTAGTTGGATCAGTGCTGTGACATTTGTTCATTCCCAGAAGTGCACATTTCCAGGAGTGCACAAGTCCTCTAGGGCCACAGTTCTCTGTATTCAGGTTTAATTAAGGTTTATAGCAGTGTGAAGAATAGTTGCTAATGGAGATTAGGTCACCACTGCCCTCCTATACTGTGTCAGTGACTGTGTCCTGACTGTATTCCTGTCCTCTCTGTCCCACAGTCTGAGCTTGGAGACATGGATACCTGGCACGAGGATACCAACGCCTGGGAGGATGAGTCATCAGATGCTGCCTGGGAGGCCGATTTAGTGCTCAGGTGATAGCACTTTCTATTATTATTATTATTACTATATTGTCTAAAGCAGGGGTATTCAAATATCACCCTACAATGTCCAAAGCCTGCTGGTTTTTTGTTTTACCTGATAATGAATTGCACCTACCCTGGTGTCCCAGGTCCAAATCAGTCCCTGATTGGAGGGGAAGAATGTGGGGGGGGAAAGCAGTGGAACTGGTTTCAATGTAGTCTGCGCGGGACTGATTGCTTCATCCTGCTCCCACCCGCTACCTCATAACTGGTTCTGAACCCAACTGCAGACCTGCAATGTTATTTTAGGCATATGTGATGCAGCTCACTTGCCAGCATTGGTCCCAGCAATTTTGCACCATTAGGCAATATCAAAATGCGCAAAAATAACCCAGGAAATAGCCTAGGTTAAATTTCCTGAGATTCTCGCGTGTCCCATTATATTAAAGTATCAGTATTACTGGGCTGTATCAGCCAATATGCTAGACATAGTTTGAAGAGAGCAGAGTTGGAGAGACTTGCACTTTCTCTTGAGCTATTTTTATAGCCTAACTTTTTGTGGGAAGATTTTCAGACTAAGACAAATATGAGTTATAAATATTTATTTCTAGGCAATGTAGTAAACTATAGCCTCATCATATTCAAGTAGTACATTTCCTTGGAAAGATAACTGCCAGTGATTCTCCACCCATGCATTGGCAGCCTACTCTATTTCAATGAGACCAAACATATACACTATATGACCAAAAGTATGTGGACACCTGCTCATCGAACATCTCATTCCAATCTCATGGGCATTAATATGGAGTTGTTCTCCCCTTTTTCTGCTATAACAGCCTCCACTCTTCTTGGGAGGCTTTCCACTAGATGTTGGAACATTGCTGAGGGGACTTGCTTCAGCCACGAGCATTAGTGTGGTTGGGCACTGATGTTGGGCGATTAGGCCTGGCTCACAGTCGGCGTTCCAATTCATCCCAAAGGTGTTCAATAGGTTTGAGGTCAGGGTTCTGTGCAGACCAGTCAAGTTCTTCCACACTGATCTCGACAAACCATTTCTGTATGGACCTCGCTTTGTGCATGGGGGCATCCTCTCTAGGTTTCTTCCTAGGTTTTGGCCTTTCTAGGGAGTTTTTCATAGCCACCGTGCTTCTACACCTGCATTGGTTACTGTTTGGGGTTTTAGGCTGGGTTTCTGTACAGCACTTTGATATATCGCGTGATGTAAGAAGGGCTATATAAATGAATTGGATTTGATTGTCATGCTGAAACAGAAAAGGGCCTTCCCCAAACTGTTGAAACAAAGTTGGAACCACAAAATCATCTAGAATGAAAATATATATGGTTATATTACGTAAGAACAATGGTGCAACATTAATAAAAATTATATTATTTTCTAACAAATGCGCTTTCTCCCGTGTTGGATAGCAGTCACTCTCTGCGGTTTTGGAACACGTGTGCACTGTTGAATTGGCGCCTTTTCCTAGACCTTGTTGCTATGTGAGTAATATCAAAGTTAACCAGCATATTGGTGTTGAGAATAGAGGTCGACCGATTAATCGGAATGGCCGATTTAATTTGGGCCGATTTTCAAGTTTTCGTACCGGTTGGTAATCGGCATTTTGGGACACCGATCATGGCCGATTACATTGCACTCCACGAGGAGACTGCGTGGCAGGCTTGACTACCTGTTATGCGAGTGCAGCAAGGAGGCAAGGTGCTAGCTAGCATTAAACTTATCTTTATAAAAAACAGTCATAACATAATCACTAGTTAACTACACATGGTTGATGGTATTACTAGTTTATCTAGCTTGTCCTGTGTTGCATACAATCGATGCGGTGCCTGTTAATTTATCATTGAATCACAGCCTACTTTGCCAAACGGGTGATTTAACAAGCTCATTCGTGAAAAAAAGCACTGTCGTTGCACCAATGTGTACCAAACCATAAACAATGCCTTTCTTAAAATCAATACACAAGTATATATTTTTTAACCTGCATATTTAGTTAATATTGCCTGCTAACATGAATTTCTTTTAACAAGGGAAATTGTCACTTCTCTTAGCGTTCTGTGCTACAGAGTCAGGGTATATGCAGCAGTTTGGGCCGCCTGGCTCGTTGCGAACTGTGTGAAGACTATTTATTCCTAACAAAGACAACCAACTTCGCCAAACGGGGGCTGATTTAACAAAAGCGCATTTGCACGAATGTACCTAACCATAAACATCAATGCCCTTCTTAAAATCAATACACAGAAGTATATTTTATTAAACCTGCATATTTCGTTAAAATAAATCCAGGTTAGCAGGCAATACTAAACTAGGGAAATTGTGTCACTTCTCTTGTGTTCATTGCACGCAGAGTCAGGGTATATGCAACAGTTTGGGCCACCTGGCTCGTTGCAAACTAATTTGCCAGAATTTTACGTAATTATGACATAACATTGAAGGTTGTGCAATGTAAACAGGAATATTTAGACTTCTGGATGCCACCCGTTAGATAAAATATGTAACGGTTCCGTATTTCACTGAAAGAGTAAACGTTTTGTTTTCTACATTATAGTTTCCGGATTTGACCATATTAATGACCTAAGGCTCGTATTTATGTGTGTTATTATGTTATAATTAAGTATATGATTTGATAGAGCAGTCTGACTGAGCGATGTTAGGCAGCAGCAGACTCGTAAGCATTCATTCAAACAGCACTTTTGTGCGTTTGCCAGCAGCTCTTCGCTGTGCTTCAAGCATTGAGCTGTTTATGACTTCAAGCCTATCAACTCCCGAGCTAGTTAGCGGGGTGCGCGCTAGCGTTTCAATCGGTGACGTCACTCCCTCCGAGACCTTGAAGTAGTTGTTCACCTTGCTCTGCAAGGGCCGCGGCTTTTGTGGAGCCATGGGTAACGATGCTACTTGGGTAACTTTTGTCGACGTGTTCCTGGTTCGAGCCCAGGTAGGGGCGAGGAGAGGGACGGAAGCTATACTGTTACACTGGCAATACTAAAGTGCCTATAAGAACATCCAATAGTCAAAGGTATATGAAATACAAATGGTATAGAGAGAAATAGTCCTATAATTCCTATAATAACTACAATCTAAAACTTCTTACCTAGGAATATTGAAGACTCATGTGAAAAGGAACCACCAGCTTTCATATGGTCTTATGTTCTGAGCAAGGAACTTAAACGTTAGCTTTTTTACATGGCACATATTGCATTTTTACTTTCTTCTCCAACACTTTGTTTTTGCATTATTTAAACCAAATTGAACATGTTTCATTATTTATGTGAGGCTAAATTGATTGTATTGATATATTATATTAAGTTAAACTAAAAGTGTTCATTCAGTATTGTTGTAATTGTCATTATTACAAATTTAAAAAATTTAAAAATTGGCCGATTTAATTGGTATCGCCTTTTTTTGGGTTCTCCAATAATCGGTATCGGCATTGAAAAATCATAATCGGTCGACCTCTAGTTGAGAACCAATGGTGAAAAAAGTAACCAATTGTAAAAGATACCTTTTAAATGCACCGTTTTTATTGTATTTGTTTTATAAATGTAAAAAAAAAAGTAGGATAGGCAGGGCACACTCCAACACTCAGACATAATTTACAAACATAGCGTGTGTTTAGTGAGTCCGCCAGGTCAGAGGCAGTGGGATGACCAGGGATGTTCTCTTTAATAAGTGCGTGAATTGGTCTATTTCCTGTCCTGCTAAGCATTCAAAACGTAGCAAGTACTTTTGGGTGTCAGGGAAATTGTATGGAGTAAAAAGTACATTATTTTCTTTACGAAGGTGGTGAATTAAAAGTATACAAAAATATAAATAGTAAAGTACAGATACCCCCCCAAAAACGACTTAAGTTGTACTTTAAAGTATTTTTACTTAAGTGCTTTACACCACTGTTGAGAACAATGGGCGGAGGCAGCAACGGAGTTAGGAGATGAGAAAACAGCCCTTGTCTTAATTTTCGAAGAAATGTGAGGAGATGCGAATCCCCAACTTAATTAGATCTATAATCAATAGCCTAACTGTCAAATGCACCAAGCCTTGTGCAACCAAAACATGTCGGATTAACAATTTCACATTTGTGTGTTTTTAATCTTTGCTATGCTGTAATAAAAGCTTTTCACTTTTTTTCTGTTAGAACAGTGCCTCTGGTATGTATTATTTATTTAGTGTTTGTTTACACTGTACCAAATTGTCAGGAAAAATAATATTTATAATAATGACCCTCCTTTTTCTTGATCTCCTTATTGTTTTTATTATTATTATGATCATCATATATAACAGCCTTGAATAACCACCATCGAGCTGTAGGCCTAAGAGCTCATCCTGTTTAGGCTTTATACCGTAACTTACTTAGGCCTGTATTTCAATACTTTATATAGGCTACTGTATCAATCATTAATTTGTTCATGTCATCACACAGCATACGAATCATTCATGATTCATGATTCATTTTTTTTTTTACCAGCGCAGCAAGTCTGAGCCCTGCCCTACACAATCAAATCAAATGCGGTCGTACTCCCTCTAGTCATTTGTATCTTTTAATTATTTAATCAAACGGTGCGCTTAAAGCATCAGACAAGCTCAGTGCGTATAGTTGATTTGGTTAAAACACATAGGATGTGTCATTTTATGGAAGAATACACGTTTAGAACTAGACTAGACAACTCAAGTTCGACCAATATTTGTTTTAGTTGGGGACAGCCCTAGTTCAATGTGAAACTTCTGTCATGTTCAGTGTCATATTGCTGTCATATAGTTGATCTAAAAGTTTAATTGTTATCCAGCAGGTGGCAGTATATTAAGAATGTTCAACACAGCTTCAACATGAAAGAACGGCATTATTTTCACAAAGAAAAGTTTTTTTGCTCTCTTTTCCTCTGTGAACCATCACCTTTGCTCTCTCAAAAAGCTTAGTAATGAGGTTTGTTGCAATCCTTTTAATAAACTCATACCTTTTTCTGTCGTTTCAATGTCTTCCAGACAACAGAAGATGGCAGAGAGAGAAAAGCGTTCCATGGAACAGCAGAGGAAGAAGATGGAGAAGGAGGTTCAGAGGATGATGAAGAAGGACCAGAAGATTGCTGTCAAGCTCTCGTAACATTTTTTAGAGCACTCATCCCTTGAGCCAGAAGGCAAAAAAAGAAACACTGAGACAAACTTCATCATGCCATCCTCTAGTCATCTCCACACGAAGATCATCTCTACTCCACAAAGCGGCCATTTAAAAGAAATCTCTGTCCACCAGCCATCATTCGAGGCATGGCTTGGCCAGTGTGATGTTTGTTCAGGGACTGTTGCATTCAGCTATCGGAAGGCACTTCATTCCTGGGATGTGTTCATTAGGGCACACAACGGAAAACTGAAATGAGCATTTCTTATCTGACAAGTCCAGGAAGTCACTCCCTCTATCAGTCCATTTTCTTCTGTTTTGCGCTGAATGAACACTACCCTGATTTAATTGCAGTTCGCGCGACCATACTCTGCGCAATGCCCTTTGGTATTGCACTATGTCAGAGACTTGGTATCAAATGTCACTCTGGCTAAGTATGACACTGGGTTCAGGTAGATAGTTTTGAGTTGTCCATTTGTATTTCCCAGGAATATGTGTAAATATACTGGTACCTATAGTACAAGTGGAGTCTCAAAAGAGACTTATTTCTATGACATTGTCTTATTTATAACATGAAGGACAAAGGTGTGTAATTAAATGTAAGTCTCACTGTGTATCAGTTACATACATCCCTTTGTTGGCTTGGTTATTGTGCTTTTTAATTACGTTTCTCGTCATCGTTGTTCGAAAACACATTCTCTCATTGACGTTGCTTGATATTCCTGATGTACTTTTGCTGTACAGCCTTCAATATGCTGAATTGCACATTTTGAATTGAAGGCTTTTAAAGAAGAGTTTCAGACTGAGGGTGTGGACACTGTCAAGGGGATTTGGAAATTTAATTGAGCCTTACTCAAGAGTTGGCTGTGGATTCCTATGGTAATCCTATGGTTACTGATCGGTCAACATTTTTGACGTCTTGAATAATCAAAACATTTTCCTGTTTGTTCTTATCCCTGCTTTTTAATACACCAAAATAGAAGCGGCGACTCTTAACGACTTTTGTCTTTATTATGTTGAATGTGTTTTTATTGTTTTATTTTACACGTTCAATGTAGCATAACGCATACAAACTCTGTCTCTGTGTTATCTGAGAAAGTTTGGTTATCAGACATGGCCAACTCACATCCTTGATCAGTGATCATAGCAAATAAAAAGATGCAAAGCTCTGTGCTCCCCTCAGTAATTTGCGGATGGTTAATAACAGAATCAGTCAAAATATTTCATAAGTTAAAGCCTTTTCCATTGCCTGGACCAATAACCTGTTACGTTTCAATATGATTTTGGTATGGTCAATCGGTGTCGAATCAAGTGGATCTTTTTTGTGATGGAAGTGTGTGTTGTGTGCGAGTGCCCAGCAACTGGTGTATGAGACTGGAATGTCAAGCAGAAGGGTCTGGTTGCCATGGAAACATATTTGCAGAGATGGCGCTGTAGAACTGACATAAGGCATTTGCAATTAAACAGACCTGTTGGATTAGAATAACAATTGATAGTCCCTTTTCCAAATGTGTGTTTTCCTTATACCATCAGTGGGGTATCCTGTGTATAATATGGGGATTCTTTTTATATTGAATGTCTAAGTGAACGATGCCTTTTAAACATTGTGGTGTTTTCATGGTTATTTTAGGTGGGGCTTTGTGGTAAATGAGGGATTAATAATTTTTTTTCAGAGAATATTGATTATCGATGATATTGATAATAAAGAATATTGATAGTGTTATATTGCCCATTGGATCAGGAAGAAAGAGGTTGTTAGCCACATACAATTATGAAAATACTGTTGACCTTTGTCCTTTTGCTTTCTTTGCAAATTCTTCTTCCAATTATTATCAAAGTCAGCATGATGGGGATACATGAAAATGTTTTTCTTTGTCAATAAAGATCTCTTTTTTTGCACATTCCTTATTTTTCTTTGAAAAATCTCTGGATCCCTTTTCAATTGTGTCTAAATGTTAACCAATATTAGAGTCATGACAGAAACAAAGATACAAAACCAATGAAGCAAGTGAATTTCAAGATTAAATCACTTTTGTTCTTTTCGTACTTGTGTGAATTACTAGTATTGGAATAAAATGTTCTCCCAAGATTCACTCAAGCCATATTATTTCTCTGAACCACCCATGATTTATTGCATTAGGAAAAACTCCCATTATGAATAAACCTTTTACGTGCCTGTAGCCCAGTGTCATTAGATATGCTTGTTCTCTAAGTAGATTAATAGGGCATTTTAATCTCGTGCAAGGCTAATTCCTTTCAAATGCTTTTCAAATCCAAGGTCAGACATGTAACAACATCACAAATTCAATGTCTCTCAAAAACACCCCTGCTTGACCAAACCACTCAAAGACTGATCATGACCTACTTTTAGGAACGAAATGTCTCACTCTTCAGTTTTTCGGGAAGAGTTGGTGGTAGACATCGCTGAGGGATAATCTGCTCGGTTCTTCCATTGTAAAAATGAAATTGTCTCATCTGTGTCAGTAATTCTCATCTGTCAGTAATTCTCATCTGTGTCAGCCATTCTAAGTAAACTATCCATATTTTATCCTGCTGGTATGTTAACCACTACTAGCTCTCTCTGACACTATCTCAATCCATCTTTCCTTGATTCCTCACATCCGATCGCCTCCCCTCCTCAAAATGCATTGGAGAAGGTCAGAGGGGAGGGACCTTGGTCCGTCTCCTCCAGTACAATTGAGAAGGATGCAGGGAGATAGGATGCATGGATTCAAAGAAAGACAAATTGAGACAGCCTTGAACTCAGCTAATGCTGCATTCGTAACCAAGTGGGAGGTGGGAATTTACCAGTTGTGAAGTCATAAATAACAGTTGAATGCATTCACATGCTATGAACTCGTTGAGAAATGCTAATTGGCTAATGGCCAACAAGCTGAGTAAACCATAAACTAAAAGTTCAGCTATCATGTCTGTAAACAAATTATGTTCAAAAACCATATTAATAGATTTCATTTTATAAAGTTTTATTGCATTTAACTGCCGAAAATGCTGTTATCCAGGTAATTTCCTTAGTAGTTTATGTCAGAGGTCAGCAGGTGAGAGAAATGAGAGCTCAGGATGATAAATGAGTAGTAATTAGTAATTACCTGTTGGAGGGCCATTCGTATGTGGTAAATTCCCACTGGTAACGAACGCAGCATGACTCCACCCTCCCTCCCCATATTGATTATTCCTTCTCTTTGCTACCAGGCCTGGTTTCAGAGAGAGATCACAGCAGATGGAATGATTCATCAGTCTGCTTGCACTCTAATGAACAGAGGGTCATGGTTATGTAACGGAACAACCCCATATGGCAGTAGAGGAAATGGGTTATTTAGCATCGCATGGGACTTCTCATTCCAACTCCAGTCTCAATGCATCAGTCTGCCGTGTGATTAGATTTACTTTAATCCTCACACAAACATAGATGTATCGTGACATGTGAAAACATAGTCTGTGTGTATAAACAGTCTTTGCTGATCTGTGGCATGACCTTTCTTCAAAGATTGTCGGACTCAGAACCACCATCTTGCACCACCACCATCTTGAAGTTCCACTCTGGCAAGTCTAATGCACTTCCATTGTAAACTGCCCAGGGGACATTGAACACAGACT
Organism: Oncorhynchus tshawytscha; assembly: GCF_018296145.1. Lineage (NCBI taxonomy): Eukaryota > Metazoa > Chordata > Actinopteri > Salmoniformes > Salmonidae > Oncorhynchus > Oncorhynchus tshawytscha. The sequence continues at coordinate 2,951,651 of NC_056451.1, forward strand.
GAAAAAGCCATTGCATTTTTTTGTTTGATAAACACTGAACAAAAATGTACATGCAACACTTTCAAAGATTCTACTGAGTTACAGTTCATATAGGAAATCAGTCAATTGAATAACTGAATTAGTCCCTATTCTATGGATTTCACATGACTGGGAATACAGATATGCATCTGTTAGTCACAGATACCTTAAAAAAGTGTAGGGTCATGGATCAGAAAACCAGCCAGTATCTGGTGTGACCACCATTTGCCTCATGCAGTACGATACAATCTACTTCGAATAGAGTTGATCAGGCTGTTGATTATGGCCTGTGGAATGTTGTCCCACTCCTCTTCAATGGCTGTGTGAAGTTGCTGGATATTGGCGGGAACTGGAACACACTGTCATACATTTCGATCCAGAGCATTCCAAACATGCTCAGCGAGTGACATGTCTGGTGAGTATGCAGGCCATGGGAGTACTGGGACATTTTCAGCTTCCAGGAAATGTGTACAGATCCTTGTGACATAGGGCTGTGATTTATCTTGCTGAAACATGTTATGGCGGCAGATGATTGGCATCACAATGGGCTTCAGGTTCTCATCACGGTATCTCTGTGAATTCGATAAAATGCATTTGTGTTTGTTGCCAGCAGCTTATGCCTGGCCGTACCATAACCCCACCGCCACCATGGGGCACAACGCCGACATGATGCCATACACGCTATCTGCCCAGTACAGTTGAAACCGGGATTCATCCGTGAAGAACACACTTCTCCAGCGTGCCAATGGCCATCGAAGGTGAGCATTTGCCCACTGAAGTCAGTTACAACACTGAACTGCAGTCAGGTCAAGACCCTGGTGAGGACGAGACAATACCGCAGGTGAAGAAGCCGGATGTGGAGGTCCTGGGCGGGCGTGGTTACATATGGTCTGGGGTTGAGGCCAGTTGGACATACTGCCAAATTCTCCACAACTACGGGGTGGCTTATGGTAGAGAAATGAACATTGAATTCTCTGGCAACAGCTCTGGTTGACCTTCTTGCAGTCAGCATGACAATTGCATGCTCCCTCAAAACTTACTGCCACAGATGTCATGTGACAAAATTACACATTTGAGTGGCCTTGTCCCCAGCACAAGGTGCACCTGCGTAATGATCATGCCGTTTAATCAGCTTCTTGATATGCCACACCGGTCAGGTGGATTAATTATTTTGGCAAAGGAGAAATGCTCACTAACAGGGACGCAAACTCATGTGCTCAAAAAAGCTTTTTGTGCATATGGAAAATAATCTGGGATCTTATTTCAGCTCATGAAACCAACATTTTACATAGTGTTTATTTTTGGTTCAGCGTAATATGCAAAGGCTCAGACAGAGCTCGGTTTAATTCATGTGAACTTGTTCCGTAGTTAAGAGCTGTTGTGCGGATGCAGAAACATGTGCCCTCGTGTTCAGGGCCGAGAACATTGTGTTCTGCTGTTTTCAGAGCTGGCCTCAGACATGTGTGGCTTTGCAATTAAGGATCCCCTTCTAAACCGGAGATTAAACAGTAAATCCAAGAAGTCTTTCGTTTAATTTGCTCACTCAAATATCCTTCTTGTTGGCATTTAAAGAGGTACTGAAAATCACCAATTGAAATTGGCACCCATCTCAATTGGTTGTAGAACGATGAAACAGAACAGTTGTGGATATATGCCATTTAGAATGTATGTTCACTATAAAATGCTTGGGATTTAAGTCTGCTAAACCCTTGGCACCAGAACATGCCCAAGAGGAATCAAACATGGATGGGATTATCATGCTTTAATAGTAAATTAGGACATTTGATGTTAAGAGTATTACACACAGTAGCTCAGGCAAACAAGTCTGAGTTGTTTTGAAGCGTTGGTCTCAGACACCTATCAACAATTTGTTACATGTATGCTCTACTCCCAGGTAGAAAAATAAAGAGTGACCGTTCATTAATAAAGCTTTGGCTGCAGGTTTAAGATTATTTTGGAACATAAACCACTACAAACACTCGTTCAAACGAACATTCAATTTCATCCCCACCCTCAGAAATCCTAATACTTTCAGAAAAAAAACATGGTTGCTTTAAGTAGGGGTAACTAGTGCCAGCCCAGGACATCAATGATGCATAACCACCTACTCAGATTATACAAGAGAACAAAGGGAAAATAAATACAATTAACAAAATCCCTTCACCATAAACAATGACTTAACTCACCGCAACAACTGTACACAGTGCAAAGTAACCGTGTGGGAACCTAAAGTAATAACTGTAGCATTAATATTCACAAGTGTAGAAAAACTAAATATTCAAATACTCTTTGATTAACGGATGTTGAAGTGCTTTAAGTTGAGGGGTCGGGCTGTGCACGCAGGGGTCGTAGACCGTTACACATCTGCCCCATGATGAGTGACGTGACGGAGAGAGTGCAATCCCATGATGCAACAGCCGCGGAGCAATGCTGCGATGTTGTAGACTGGCGCCGCCCCATCCACGCCATGCCGGGAATACAGCCAGGCCACTGTGGGCAACACTGGTACGGCCACAGCAACAAGATCAACAAGGAAGCTGCTGCTCCAATAGCTTTTGTTGACCACAGCCATCCCGAGGGCCTTGCAGGGCTCCTCACTGCTCACCTCAAAATCCAGCTCCTCCATGAAGCGCATGGAGACCACCTCAGGGTCTGAGCAACACAGCCCTGAATTACTTAACATATAAGGGCTCACTGGCAGAACTGGAATGGGCTGGCAGGAGCTAGGCAGGCTTAAGGTGGACGGGATAGGGGCCAAGTCTGGGCCCTGCTGTGCTGGGATTTCTAGGAGGCTGGTAGAAGCTGGAAGGAGAGCATCTCCAACTGCACCACCATGGAACTTCAGCAGCTGCAGCAGGAGGGCGTGCAGGTCAGGAGGGAAGGACACCATCTCTGTCTGAACGGCCTTCTCCTCTGGAGCAGGGAAGGGGAGTGTGCTGCAGCAGAACGTGTTGGAGGGTGGTGGAGGCAGTGGTGCGATCTTCTCCTCCAGACTGTGGAGTAGAGTGGACACCCCATGGCCAGCCTCTGGGTGGCAGCGTAGCTTACCGCTAGAGTCCACTTGTGTGGACATGCGCATGTGTGCCAGGTTGTCGTTGACCAGCAGCCCACAGTCTGTCATCTCCTCCACCGCCTGGTCACCCACCTCCCCCTGCTTATCATTGACAGGGGAGTCACCACAGATGAAGTCCATGGTTGGCTCGTCTTGCAGCGTGGAGCCGCTCTGGGCCATCTCCATGCTGTACAGCAGGCACTCCAGCTTGCGGTTCTGGATGTTGATGTCGACAAAGTACTTCTGGATGCCCTTGTCCTTCTCCATCAGACTGCTCTTCATGGTCTCCACAACCTGCCGGAGCTGCTTGATCTCCTTGCGTGCGTCCTTTAGGGCCAGCTGCGCCTCTACACGGTGGCACTCCTCCTCGATCCAGTCTTCCCTCATCCTGCCCAGCTGGGACTTGAGCTCCTCGATCTCAGATTCCCTGAGGGAGAAAATAGTGTTAAGCTAGTAGTTACAGCTGTACAGGATTGCAATGTTTTTCTACACTGTAGGTGGAATGTACTCTATGGGATGCATTTAGGAAACAAGCTAAACATGAGCTTTTCATTGAGAAGGTAACCTGTCATGGATGGTGTTCTCCCCTTCACTCAGCTTGCTTCTCAGGTGGCGAATGGCCACCTCCTTCTGCTGCAGGGGGGTGAGATACTGCTCTGGATTGGGGGATCTGAGCCCATGGTTGTCCCCACAGGAGTGGTAACGTCCGGGGGGCATCCTTATGGGGAGAGGAGACAGGAAATTACACGTTTTCCCTGAGTCACATACTGTATGTTCTGCTGGTGAGACACCATCATTTTCTCAACATGGATACTGAGGGAGAGGACACCCCATGTATTGTACACACCATCCTGTACGGTGTTTAGTACAACAAGCAGTGCTGAGCCCCATCTACAGGAGGCTCCATCAGTGATTTGGGGAAGGAACTAGGCCATGGTGCAACGTGCATGATGCAAAACAGCTCGTTTTAGGGAGAAAAAAAAGCTGCTGGGCAATGTTATTACTTAGTCGATTGTGTCTGACTGGGGATAGCACTGTCAGGACATAAGCTAACCAGCCAGCCGACTTCATGCTGCAAAAAGCTAAAATGGCAGGTTGGTCAAAAGCGGTCAGGGATGGATAGGGAAGCAATGAGGGAAAGCCCAATTTACAGTTGCTTGGCTGTAGTCTACAAGTTAACCATGTTTTTGACTTGAGAATGCCCTGAAATACCTAAAACTGTTTAAATTGACTACATGTACATTAAACTACAATTATACATGTGATCAGGCCTAAAGGAGGAATGATGAAACATGTGTCAGAGGATGGATTTGGCTAATATGCAGAGCAGCCCCTCTTACAGACAGGCTTAAAAGCTAGCACTATATCCTAGCAACAACCTGGGACTTGTGCTTTGATGGGAGTCTCTGCATCCCTGACAGAAATAGAACAGGCTAGCAGAAAGTAGCAAAAGAACAAGCACATCACACAAAACCCAGCCAGGCAGAAGAGAGCTGAGGGGAACAAGGGGGGGAAAAAAACTACCTGTAGCAACAGAAATGCAGTCATGGACGTTCTCACGTCTGCATAAGATACATAAGTAGGGATTGTGTTGCATAAGGAATGACTCACATTAAGCCTGTGGGCTGAATTCAAGAGGGCTCTGGTTAGTTATTTTACAGTCCGAGCAGAAAGGCAAGGTTGAGCTTGTACGTGCAGTGCTGCCGTCATGGCAGCACAGGAACCCTCGAGTGAATATTCTGCCACATAGCAACACGAGATCCCAGAAGCACTACCACCAAATGTGAGACAGTTAGTGGGGGGGAAAAAGGCAGGAATGCAGCCAGGCAGGCTATTGACTGAGTAATGAAATATTCATGACCTCTCCTATAAACCCAAGGTTGACACCCATGCACACAGACACAATAACAAAATCCAGACTGTTTATAAAATTATATAATCTTGGCATGCCCAATCCTGACCGATATAATCCCTGTCTCAGAAAAGGAGATGACAGTCCCGGCATAGAGCCTAATCTATCCACCATTTCCCCACCTAGCGAACACCCACCCCTCCCAGAGCAACAGATGCACCATTACAAAATGGACCCCTAGCCCCTTCTTCCTAGGGCATTTCATGTTGAAATGATAGGAACATGGTAGTTGCGCTTGTACTTTGGCTAGGCGGAATAGGCTAGGCGGAATTATTGCCATATACTGTTTTGAGCTATCCAATCATTTCAGATCTAGGCCCTGTCCACATAAGCAATTTGACAAAAACACCAGAAGGGGTAACACTGGAGGTTGTTTCTGGAACTGGCCAGTGTATGGGTGTGACATGGCTGTTTACCTGGAGGGTATTTTGGGGCTGGAGTTGCTGCTGGTTGATGAGGGGACTGTCCTGTATGGGGCATAGAGCTCTGCATCGTGGGATCCTGAGGGGCTCCCTGCCAGCTTGAACATTGGGAGGCTCCTGATGTGGGCACCACGACTGTGGGAAAATACATGCAGTAGTTAGACAAAGCTAAGGAGATTACATTTTCCACAACAGTCTTGTAATGTTGTCCATTTATCATTGGGGAAGGATTTATTATTATTTTTCATAAATAAAACATACCCGCAGGAAAAGATACAGCAATAAAGAAATAGCAGAGCTATACGTTTTGAAACAGTTTCCCAGACCCAATTACATTTTTGTTGGAAGTGCATTTTAGTTTAGGATAAGGCCAAATATGGGTCTGGGAAACTGGCCCTCTAAATGTAAACACCCACTGGTGGGGTAAGATATTGGTAATGGAGCGTCTTTTAGAATGGAGGCAGTAGAGAAACAGAGCCACCCCATATATCACCTGCGTGAGGAGATCTTCTTCCCTGTGGAGTTGTGGGCCAGGCTCTCCCCTCTCTTTAGGCTGCCCGTGCTGCTGGAGGAGCTGAAGTCTGCTTCGCTACCTGCAGTCAGACACACTGAATTGCACCTCTTTCCATTCGATAAAACCATAGTAAAGTGCTCACTGTGAATTTGTGATGAACTAACAACAAAACGGAACCTTCAACGCTGAGTGAGTCAATTGCAGGTACAATGTGCTGCCAACCAATACGTGAAGTCTGACTGTTAACGACTACTAATCAGCCAAATTGAAAAACCTCAGGTCCATCCAACATTATTTATCCAATCAGCAGCCTTTCTGGATTGGAACCTTGCTCAAGCCGTTGGGCGGATTCAATTATGCTGAACCTCGGGGCACCAGTACATGGCCCGTGACCTGCACGGGCAAAAGGAGTGAGGGAGGAGTGCCCTTCTTAAATCAAACAGTAATCTGCGCTGCTCGGTCATGTCGTCACCAAGGCAGCATGGCGCATTGTCCAGAAACAATCTTCTTTCCATATAGTATATGTTTTAATTTTCAAACTATTTTTGGAAGGCAGATAAAATATTTCTATCAAAAGCAATAACTTTTGCACGTGAAAACACAGAATCCTACTCAATACTCCACGTGCTTATTTACATCACTGTTTTGAGCCAACATCAATGTGGATTTCAAACGGGGTGCCCGGGCCAGATTAATCGAATCCCCTCAATGTTGGCGTTCCTCTGCACAGACGTTGCTGACGCATGCCAGATTTTTACAAGGCCTGGATAACTATTTTACATATCAGCTAACCACATCATATGACAAATCGGTACCCTCTACCACTCCTCTCCTCAGCTTTCAAACCTCTCCAGGGGGCTACCATTTTTTTCCAAACTGGCCCTTCAGAATGCCTACCACCTTGTGCGGATACGTGAAGGAGACGAGTAGAAGATGGCTTTCAACACTGTTGGTGGACACTGAGTACCTGGACATGCCGTTTGGACTCATCAACGTGCCCGCTGTCTTCCAGGCCCTGGTCAACGATGTGCTCCGGGACATGTTGAGTTGTGTTTTTGTCTACCCCTACGACATTCTGGTTCTCTCGTTCTGCCCAGGGAGCAGCTACAACGGTTTCTGGGGTTTGCTCATTTCTACCGCAGTTTAATTCAGGGCTACAGCAACCTGGCTGCCCCCCTCTCTGCACTCACCTCTCCCAAGGTACCGTTCACATGGTCTCTAGCATCGGACAAGGCTTTTGGGGATCTAAAGCAGCGCTTCACTACTGCCCCATCTTCATCCATCCGGACCCGACTCGTCAGTTTGTGGTTGAGGTTGCCGATGTGGGAGTAGGGGCTGTCCTTTCCCAGTGATCTGTCCAGGACCATAAGCTTCATCCCTGTGCCTTCATGTCTCAACCCTGCGGAGAGGAACTATGACGTTGGGAACTGGGAACTCCTAGTGGTTAAGATGGCTCTGGAGGAGTGGAGGCACTGGCTGACAGGGGTGGAACATCCATTATTGGTATGGATGGACCTTTAGAATTTATAATGCCAAGCGCTTCAACCCAAGGCAAGCTCGTTGGGCCCTGTTATTTACCAGGTTCAATTTCACCATCTCCTACCACCCAGGGTCCAAAAACATGAAGCCGGACACTCTCTCCCATCTGTACAATTCCACTGCCATGCCCTCTGAATCTGAGACATCCTCCCTGCCTAATGTTTGGTGGCTTCGGTTGTTTGGGGTATTGAGGCTCTGGTCCGCAAGGCACAATGTTCCCAGCCATACCCTGGGGTGGGGGGGCCTGGCTAACCGGATGTTCGTTCCTGATTCGATACATGGCCTCAAGTCCTGGAATGGGCTCACTCCTCCGGGCTTACCTGTCATCCAGGGGCTTGTCGTACCCTGGCTTTCTTCCAACAACCGTTCTGGTGGCCCACCATGGCTCCTGATGTCTCAGCCTTCATTGTCGCATGCATGGTGTGCGCTCAAAGCAAGACTCCGCGACAAGCGCCGTCTGGCCTCCTTCAGCCACTCCCTGTCCCTCATTGCTCCTGGTCCCATTATTTCCCTGGATTTTGTCACTGGGCTTCCCCCATCAGATTGTAACCCCACCATTCTGACGGTGGTGGATAGGTTTTCCAAAGCCGCCCATTTCATCCCTCTTCACAAGTTACCTTCATTCAAGGAGATGTGCTGCACCATGAGCTGGGCCGTCTTTCGAATCCATGGACTTTGCATCCTTATCAGGTCATCGGCCAGTCTGTCCTCTGGGTTTCATCCCCAATCCAATGGCTAATCGCCGCAAGCCAATCAAGACATGGAGACAACACTTTGGCGTCTCGCTGCTAGTAACCCCACCACCTGGAGCCAGTAACTGGTCTGGGTGGAACATGCTAGGAACACTGTTCCCTGCTCGGCAACTGGACTCACCCCATGGAGCATTCGAAGGGTGAATCAGCCCCCGCTCTTCCCAGAGCAAGAAGGTCAGCACCCTCAGCCCAGATGTTCGTTCGCCGCTGTTGGCGTACCTGGAGAAGAGCCGCCCAAGCTCTTTTTCAAGACCACCTCCAGGTATTGTCGACAAGCGGACCACCTCCGGATTCTTGCTCCCCGCTATCAGGTCAGGCAGAGGGTATGGTTGTCCACACGGGATCTGCCCCTCTGGGTGGAATCCCGCAAACTTTCCCCATCTTCTAGAGTCCTTAGTCCCACTGCTGTTACCCAGTACCCTCCGTGTTCACCCTACTTTTCATATGTTCAAGATTTAAACCCTTGTCTCACAGCCCTTCTGCTTCTAGGCCCATCCCTCCCCCCGTGTGTCATCGAAGGTCAGCCAGTGTGTACGGTGAGACACCTCCTGAGGGTTCAACCACGGGGCAGGCGTTTCCAGTACCTGGTTGAGGGAGGGTTATGGCCCAGGGCAGAGGTGCTGGATTCCCGCTAAAGACATCCTGGACCCGGCCCTCCTCACTGACTTTCACCGCCGTCAGCCAGGTATGTGCCCAGGTAGCATGTCAGGTGGCACCCCTGGGGAGGGGGGGGGGGTACTGTTTCACCTGTCTTTTTGATTGTCTCCACCCACCTCTGGGTATCACCTGTCTTCCCCATTAGTGCCTGGGTATTTATTCTGGTGTTCCCTGTTTGTCTGTTGCTAGTTCGTCTTGTCAAGTCAATCAGCGTGGTATTCCGTGCTCCTGCTTTTCTAGTCCTCCCGATTTTGACCCTTGCCTGCCTTGACTCTGAACCTGCCTGCCTGACCATGCTGCCTGCCCTGACCTCGAGCCTGCCTGCCACTTTGTACCTCCTGAACTCTGATCTGGTTTTGACTTTGTTGCCTGTCCACAACAATTCTCTTGCCTACCCCTTGGTTTGAGTCTCTGATATTTATTATAATCCATCTGCCTCCCATGTCTACATTTGGGTCTCGCCCTGTGCCCTTATAGTATGTACGTGCCTCCTAACCCCACCTACACAAAAAACCTGAAGCCATTCCCTGCAGTGGCCTACCTCTGGGCAATGTGGACGATCGCTGCTCCCTCTTGTGCCTCGGCGGTGGTGCGTGCCACTCTGCCATCACCCTCACCCTCTTCACCTTGGTCTTGCACTCGGCAGTGGGCATGGGGGAGCCATGTGGACTGTTGTCTGACCCTGACAGGGTTTTGGAGGGGGACACAGACTGACTACTGGGGCAGCCAGTGTCATCTATGTAGACAGGTATAGCCAAGAATATGTATGGAACACACAGCAGTCAATCATTAAGAGGGACTGATCCTTGGGATCAGAAATCGTCCTGGGCATTTCTAGCACATTGGCGGCCATTAATTCTGCACACACAAATTAGATTTAGGAAGGCCCACTGGGCTAAAGAGAGACCAGCCCATCTGCCATTGCCAGTACTGCCCTGGCTGCTAGTGACAATACTGACAATTGAAAGCAAATTCCTATTCATTTGATGTTTTCTGATAAATTTAGTGAGATTAAAATAACTATTTTTAGATTTTTATGATGCACCCTAACCTAGATCTGAAACATGGGAACAACGTACCTGAGCAAAAGCTGATGGTCCGTTTGGAGTTGTCCGAGCTAATGTCACAGTCCTTACCCTCCTCCTCTGAAATGGGTGATTCGGACAAGGGTGACCCTTTCTCATTAGGGTGGAAAGGATGAAGGATCAAGCGTGGGATGCGGCTGCGGGGGCTTTCCTTCCCTGCTGACTTCTTTTCCTGAGAACCATACAGGTATCACAACTATCACAACTCACCACTTGAATTTTTGCCACAAGAACAAATCAAATTCATACGAGATTCGGTGTGCGTAAATACAACTTTGCGCATTTTGTTTTTGTCTTGCTACATTAGCTCTGTCACAGCAGCACAATCATTAAATAATTATGGTCTACTTATGTGACAGTCTAGATTAGATTATCATTCTATCACTATTATCATTCTCATGAAATTTGAACAAAAATATTAGTGGAATTGTTAAGATTAAAAACGATCAACTTTCAAAGTGTTGCAATGACACCCACCTCATATTCCTGGAATGGTCCCATTGTGCTTAATGCTGCGTTTTCCCCTTTGGATCTGTGAGAAAAGTAACGGTGAGGTGTATTTCTGTGCAAGGCATCCTGATGTGGCACACTGGCACTGAACCATTTACGAACAAGGCCGACTCTCCGAAATTGGTTATGTAAATAATGTCTCCTCCGCCTACGTCCACCCCTGCCTGGCACAGACACTGACCGGACCTTGGTCATTAAACCAGTGAGGCCCAAATCAAATATAGGCTACCAGATTGAAAACATTTTTGTTTTACTTGAAAATGTTTTGCATGTATTTCCTTAAACATGGAACAAAGGCATGAGACCGTTTCTTAAATCCAATAAAACCCAGGTTTACAGTCCTTCACATGCATGTGCCAGAGAAAATACAACCTAAAATCTATTATCTAGTCGTGAATGATGCTGCAGAGAGGATCTGGGTGTGTTTCTAACTCCTCATTTAGAAATGAATGAATAAATGATGTCCCACTAGGTGGAAAGCACACAGCAGCATATTCAAACATCTCAAATCAAATTGTATTTGTCACATGTGCCGAATACAACCGGTTTAGACATGTACAGTGAAATGCTTACTTGCAAGCCCTTAACCAACAATGGAGTTAAGAAAAATAAGTGTTAAGTAAAAAAATAAAATAAAAATAGCGAGGCTATGTACAGAGTCAAAGTGCGGGGGCACATCTATTAGAGAGGGGCTGACTAAGGTTTTGCTCAGCGCCATGATTAATTCTGCCAAAAAACATAATACAATTATGACATTTCTTCCATTTGGGATCCTGTGCCAAATAGCCTTTTTGCTGTCAACAAGATGACACCAGAGAGTAGCACCGGCAAACCGCTCACTGAATATTTAGATAAGAATGACAGAATAATAGTGTATGGTGTTTTGAGTTTATATTGATTTTCACAGACCCTATACACATAGTTGAATTCACCCTCTCCATTTTGACATAGACATACAAACACATCCAGGCTCCAGTACATGCACAAAATTGTGTGTTTTATTAATGTTTGATGGCTGAATAAATCATGGTTCACATAATGCCTGACTGCACATTTTGACATCACTCAATTCCTTATCCATTCCCCCTCTCCTGTTGAATGTTGTGCATGACGGAATTGGCCCCTAAGCTCTGATTCGTTCTCTCTTTACTGAATCCAGACTTTTTCCCCCTTAGCATCTGGACTGTGTCTCTTTATTTTGACTGCATGGGACCCAGGATGTTGGTAAATGTAGCTCAGGACATCTGCTGTCCCTGTCCCCAAGCAAACACCCATCTTGAGAAACACTGTGTACCCTGACTATCATGTCTTATACTCCAGAAATAAGTTCAACAGCTAAACCACAAAGAGATTATACTTGAAGGCAGGTTTTTATATCAGATTGTATGCACTTTTAGTCTTCTAGGTCCTACAGCCCTGATATGAAAACACCCCAAAAGTTCACCTGAAATGAGCTCAGCTTTTTGTACCTCTTAAGGCAACTGAGAAGTGTGTCATGAGCATCACAATAAAACAGCAGTATGCCAGAATTTTATGCCTCGATATGTTTTCCTTTTGTTTCTACCCGCCTTTGGATAGCTGGCACACAGCTTCAAAGTGGAATCAGATTAGGCAGCAGGCACAGTCTCAGAGCTACCAACCAAACCATGCCCTAGCAACATACTTAGCAACAGAGGAAAATTACTGCAAGGAAGACAGGCTAAATGTGGCCAATGAAATTTGCAGACAGTTCTGCATCTAACAAGCGTGCAATAGGAGGGTTCTCCTCCTGCAACATAACAAAGGTCAATGTGGTTTACTTCGGGTGTGGCCTAGGGCAGTGTGGGGGGAGTGTTACAAGGTCAGGTGTGCTCCCATATGAGCAAGCGCACGTGAGCCATTGTCTCTGTGCACATCAGCAGCAATCAATGTCAGGAAAATGCAGTCAAGTTTGTGCATTACTATACTCAATAGTTGCTATCATATAATGTCCATACAGTGTCTCAATGCTGATTGAATCTCAGCAGGGCTTGTAAATATCATTCTCCTGGGTCATGAGGAATGACCCAGGTAGAAGAAAATATCAAAGAAAACGGACTGAAACGGTGAGAGACTACCTGGACTTGTCAAATAAAAAGCGCATATTTTCACTCCGTTTCAAAATATTTTAAAACATTTAATTTACCTTGCAGGTAAAGGTGGTCCCTTAGCAGATATAATCCTGGGTGGAAGGTTGACAGCCTCAGATTCACAGAGAGATGTTTTCATCTAAGCCTGCCCATGCATGCTCTCAGTAGATAAGATGCAAAACAACGTGACCATCTGCAACAAGCTCTCACAGTCTCACGTCAGAATTCGTCCATGTTTCCCAAGCGTTGAAATCTTAAGGTTAGGATTTTTTTGTTTGTTGAATGGTTAAGGTAAGGGAAACAAATCTCAAACTACTTTCTATAGCTGGATTGAACATGCAACCTTTGGCATTAGAGGTAGATGCTTACACCCATCCCCATCCCTGTCCACTTTCAAAAACATAAACCAATTTGAGACTAACAGCTCTCACTGTTGCCCCTTGTGGCTGGTTTCCACATCATCTCCTGACGTCCTCAGACATGGATGGACGTCTAATACTGACTTGTATCACGGGTGACCTGGCTGTGTTGTTCACAATGTTCCTGGCATTGGTCCTACGGCTGGAACTTACGCAATCAACTGGGTATCAAATCCGGGTGTTCTGCATAACTCAAGACTGTGTTAGCCCACCAGGCTAAAGTCTTTGGGAGTTAACATAATGTTTTGTTCTGCAGGCAAGGTTACTCATCCCTTCTAGTGGTTTGCAGTCGTTTATCGCAATATCAAATAATTTCTGGGTAACAATTTTATTTACCTTGCTGTGATTGTTTTAAATGAAAATGGTCCAAAAAATTGCTTCTTAGCAAAGAGCAATTTCTCAAACAAAAATGTAGCTAGGACTGTCTGGTAGTGATCTGAGTGGGGAGGGGAAAACTGAAATTAGCTGTCATTGGCAGAGAGGTTTGGAACGCTCTTTGTACTTGGTCTATTCACAAATTTAACACCTGGTGGTGTCACCAAAATGCCATCCCAGCAAAACAGGCTGACATTTCAGGTGGTCTTTTCAAACAGCTCTTACACTAAAAGTGTATTATTATCATTTTCACAATTTCACAGTATTTTTCCAACACAGTGTGGAAATATATAAGACCTCTGGGCCTTTAAATAGCTGCACAGATCTACAGGGTATGGCAAGCTCATATTTTAACAAGATAAATCATTTAGTTATGAAAGCCCATTTAGTGGGTATAATGGTTTCATTTAATTCAAGTAGTTTTATTTTTTATTTTTTTTGTGTTGTACTTAGACGTAAAGGTTATTTCTGAGCTGGGAATTATCTCACAATACTGCGTCCTTAATCTGTTCAATCTGTATTTAGTCTGCCTGCTTGGTTTGAGTGTGCACTTTCGGGCAGTCAACTGTATGAAGCATGATATAATCCAATATTTTCCTCTGAGAGGTTTTACATATGGTATGGCACATAATCATATATTTAAAACCATATAAACAGAGAACAAGTTTATTGGACAGGACATATTGTGTATGTGTGTGTGTATGTGTGTACATGCAAACATGTGTGAGCATTCAGGATGATGATAGAAGCTGTGTTTCAAGGTGTCTAATTTTCTGTCTTTTGATAATGTTCACAAAGGAATACATTACAGTTTCTCCAATAAAACCACATCTGAAAATGTCCAGTTCTATTATAGTGTTTTGATAGATTTTCCCCAAATCCAACATAGATTATCTTTATCAACCTGAATGGTGTGTGTAAATACCCATAACAATGGCAAGGTGTAAAAGCTTTCACTTGCTATTGGTGGTCAATAACATCCAATTCAGTGCGTTCTAAATACACTCTAAATACTCTAAATACACATTATTTACAGAGAGAATACAGACAGCTCACATCGGCCAATTTATGATGGCAAAACGTTCCTTAATATCCTTATAATATCTGTTTCTGCAAATGCTGACCATGTTTGTCAATGTATAAGTTACAGTATGTGATGTGCTTCATGGTGACTTGAATGAAGGTTATTGTAGTTTTTTTTTTTTTTCTTACCTGCTCTGCCCAAGTTGAATATCAAAGGCAGGCCTAAAATCAAAAGTTTCCCGCCACATGTATGAATTCGTAATGGTTTGTCAATGATTTTAGACCATTCTCACAAAATCCAGCAACGAATGCAAAACATATAGTCTAGCCCATAAACATACTGAAATATAGCTACCAAAATATGTTTTGTCGCTTTTGTAATCCCAGAAGAAAGATATCAATGCATAGGGGGATGGGATTAATTTAACACGCAGTTGAAATCTTTGGCGCTGTCCACCGTCTCGTGGTGCTGAATATGATCAAGCGATGTATGAGTTCAAACTTAACCTGACCGTTTTTTCAACCAGCCCCACCTTTAACATTTGGTTAGTGCCCAATAGCTTAACTAAATTACATGTATTTTACAATCATAATTTCGAATTTAACTAAATACGACAATATACCAATGGATAGCAAATTGTGATAAGAAATGGGAAAGTAAACAACATCATAGGCTAGCTTGAAATCAGAATTACATGCGTATCGTTTTTTCCTATTCCTATTTTTTCCTAAATGTTTTCATCCAACTATTTACATAAACATATAATTGTACTAGCCTGGATGTTTGGTGATGATTCCCCCAGTTGCAAAGGATGCGGGTGTAGCCTAAATCACGGACACCACAACGAGTCCCTCGTTACTCCAGTGTTCATCACGAGTCTGACTGTCGAGCCCATCCCACTCTGTGTTTTGATATGTGGAAATTACACTGTGCACACAGGATTGGACGAGGATGAAGCTGCTAAACACGCACCAACAGTGACAGCGCGCTCTCGAAGTCAAATATGACCAATGTTCGAACAGTGTGGGGTTACATAACGCAGGCATGATTGTTCCGTCCTGGAATCGCCTACTTCCACCTCCCATAGCCTATGTAGAATGACACAGACAATAATATCAGGGTGTGTGACAACAAGAAATGCATGAAATAACAACAACATATCTACATTTTGAAACAATATAGTTGCATCTCAGGCAATGTCAGTATGATTGGGGCGCGGCTTAGAGTTTCCTGTCCATGGTGCTGAAGTCACTGGGCGAGTCCAGGAATTGAGCAGTGGCATCATTAGGCCTTTTTTTTTGCTCCAGCCGTCAACCTTCTTACATTTCAGTCTGATATGAGTTTGCATAACCACACATCACTTGCACTATGCAGAATTTCTAAGAAAACGTTTTACTGACTTATTTTTGTGATATAAATAAACAATACAATATAATGCGCTAGGCAGAAGGCACTGAAAGAAGCCCCTAGAATGACACAGTGCCTGCTGTGATTGATCGAGATTTCACATCGCAGGGGACCACTCACGTCCCTTGACCCCTCGCCCACCCTTGCAGCACCGGTTAGATGTCAACCTCATCACTCAGCAAAATGCCTGTCACTCAGTCAGAGTGTGGATATTCAGAAACTTCTTCCCGAAAGAGTGCAAGCAGGTTGGACAGGTTGAGGCAGCAGTGAATGAGGTGTAGATGGCAGGACAGCCAAAAAATTGCAGCAGAGTTACAGGTTTGTGCAGGGTTTGTGGTAGCTAACTGAATTGTCTCCCTCAGTATAAGGGTTGACCAATGCTAATAAACTAGAATTAGTGCTACGCATCCTTAAGCTATTGGGTGTCAGTCAGAGTTACAGTGCCTTGCGAAAGTATTCGGCCCCCTTGAACTTTGCGACCTTTTGCCACATTCCAGGCTTCAAACATAACGATATAAAACTGTATTTTTTTGTGAAGAATCAACAACAAGTGGGACACAATCATGAAGTGGAACGACATTTATTGGATATTTCAAACTTTTTTAACAAATCAAAAACTGAAAAATTGGGCGTGCAAAATTATTCAGCCCCCTTAAGTTAATACTTTGTAGCGCCACCTTTTGCTGCGATTACAGCTGTAAGTCGCTTGGGGTATGTCTCTATCAGTTTTGCACATCGAGAGACTGAAATTTTTTCCCATTCCTCCTTGCAAAACAGCTCGAGCTCAGTGAGGTTGGATGGAGAGCATTTGTGAACAGCAGTTTTCAGTTCTTTCCACAGATTCTCGATTGGATTCAGGTCTGGACGTTGACTTGGCCATTCTAACATTTATTTTTGAACCATTCCATTGTAGATTTTGCTTTATGTTTTGGATCATTGTCTTGTTGGAAGACAAATCTCCGTCCCAGTCTCAGGTCTTTTGCAGACTCCATCAGGTTTTCTTCCAGAATGGTCCTGTATTTGGCTCCATCCATCTTCCCATCAATTTTAACCATCTTCTCTGTCCCTGCTGAAGAAAAGCAGGCCCAAACCATGATGCTGCCACCACCATGTTTGACAGTGGGGATGGTGTGTTCAGGGTGATGGGCTGTGTTGCTTTTACGCCAAACATAACGTTTTGCATTGTTGCCAAAAAGTTCCATTTTGGTTTCATCTGACCAGAGCACCTTCTTCCACATGTTTGGTGTGTCTCCCAGGTGGCTTGTGGCAAACTTTCAACAACACTTTTTATGGATATCTTTAAGAAATGGCTTTCTTCTCGCCACTCTTCCATAAAGGCCAGATTTGTGCAATATACGACTGATTGTTGTCCTATGGACAGAGTCTCCCACCTCAGCTGTAGATCTCTGCAGTTCATCCAGAGTGATCATGGGCCTCTTGGCTGCATCTCTGATCAGTCTTCTCCTTGTATGAGCTGAAAGTTTAGAGGGACAGCCAGGTCTTGGTAGATTTGCAGTGGTCTGATACTCCTTCCATTTCAATATTATCGCTTGCACAGTGCTCCTTGGGATGTTTAAAGCTTGGGAAATCTTTTTGTATCCAAATCCGGCTGTAAACTTCTTCACAACAGTATCTCGGACCTGCCTGGTGTGTTCCTTGTTCTTCATGATGCTCTCTGCGCTTTTAACGGACCTCTGAGACTATCACAGTGCAGGTGCATTTATACGGAGACTTGATTACACACAGGTGGATTGTATTTATCATCATTAGTCATTTAGGTCAACATTGGATCATTCAGAGATCCTCACTGAACTTCTGGAGAGAGTTTGCTGCATTGAAAGTAAAGGGGCTGAATAATTTTGCACGCCCAATTTTTCAGTTTTTGAATTGTTAAAAAGGTTTGAAATATCCAATAACTGTCGTTCCACTTCATGATTGTGTCCCACTTGTTGTTGATTCTTCACAAAACAATACAGTTTTATATCTTTATGTTTGAAGCCTGAAATGTGGCAAAAGGTCGCAAAGTTCAAGGGGGCCGAATACTTTCGCAAGGCACTGTATTTAGCAGTATATTTAGTGAATGGGCAAGCAAAGGATGTTGGTGTAAGTCATGATAAAAAGTGTTTCCCCCCCCACACACACACACACAATACCACATCATGACAAAGCAAATACAGTTTTTTAGATATTTTTGCAAGTATATAAAACATTCTCACATTCTTCTCTGCAGGTCCTCTCAAGCTCTGTCAGGTTGGATGGGGAGTCTGGCCACTGTACGATAACGGTCTGATTGGTGGAGTGCTGAAGAGATGGTTGTCCTTCTGGAAGTTTCTCCCATCTCCACTGATGAACTCTGGAGCTCTGTCAGAGTGACCATCAGGTTCTTGGTCACCTCCCTGACCAAGGCCCTTCTCCCCCGATTGCTCAGTTTGTCCAGATGGCCAGCTCATTTAAGAATGATGGAGGCCACTGTGTTCTCGGGGACCTTCAATACTGCAGACATTTCTTGGTACCCTGTGCATCGAAACAATCCTGTCTAGCATCTCTATGGACAATTCCTTAGACCTCATGGCTTGGTTTTTGCTCTGACATGCACTGTCAACTGTGAGACCTTATATAGACAGGTGTGTGCCTTTTCAAATCATGTTCAGTCAATTGGATTTACCACAGTTGGACTCCAATCAAGTTGTAGAAACAAGTTGTAGAAACACAGACATAACTTAATTACATATTATCCAGACCCTGAGCTCAAATATTGAGTCTCATAGCAAAGGGTCTGGATAATATGTAATTAAGTTATTTCTGTTTGTATTTTTTATACTACATTTGCAAAAATGTCGAAAAAACGGTTTTCGCTTTATCCTTATGGGGTATTGTGTGTAGATTGATGAGGACTTTTTTTTATTTCATCGATTTTAGAGTAAGACTGCAACGTAACACAATTTGGAAGGGGTCTGAATACTTTCCGAATGCATTGCCTAGGGCAGGGATGGGCAACTCCAGTCCTCAGGGGCCTGATTGTTGTCACACTTTTGCCTCAGGCCCAGTTCACAAACCCTACTCCAATAATCAACTAATCATGATCTCCAGTTCAGAATGCATTTGGTTTAATCAGCTGTGTTTTCTAGGAATGGCAGGAAATTGTGACACCACTCCGGCCCCTGAAGACTGGCGTTGCCCATCCCTGGCCTAGGGGCTATGTAGCTTCTTATCTGTCATGTTTGGAGTTGTGTTGCGCTATTATGCAGACACTTGAATTTTTCTTTACAGCTGAGTTGCCCTGGTCGAAACTTTAAACAGCAATTACCACAAAGAAAAGTCAGAAACTATTATTATCTTGTCAAAATTGACTACAAAGTGTAAATAGGATAATTTAGGGTTATAAAGTAATTCCTGTCCAAATCGGAGTTTTGTGAGACTTGTGGTTGTGACTGCATCACACCGTAAATGAAGGTTGGGTTTCTTTCAATCCTGAGTGAGAGGTGAGAGAGAAAGAGGGAGAGAGAGGTGGGGGGTTTAGTTACCGTGGCATTCTTTCAGCAGTTTTGCCTGATTGGTAAGGTCGAGGACTATGTTTGAAGTTGTTTAATGGTTTTTGGAAATACACTGTAGATGTATGTATTCCAGAGTAAAGATTGTTCTAGCGTAGAGAGACCCACAGCATCAATTGTAATTGAGTACTGGCAGCATCTGCTGTGACAGGTGGGAAGGTACAAGTTGCCTGAAAAATATCAAATCTCTAAATGTTCTAATCTCTCAATATTCATCTCAAAGTGCACCAAATTCACACATATAGCTGTTGCTACATGTAGCTTATTTTTATGTGCTGGGGGAGAATGCCCTTAGACCCCCCTACCGGTTTTGGGCTAAGCCCTGAATATCTTCAAATCAATCTACACACAATGCCACATCATGACAAAGCAAAAACTGTTTGTTAGACTTTTTTGCAAATATATAAAAAAATGTGGCGCTCTGGAACCGCTTGCCGTGCGGTAGCAGAGAGAACAGTCTATGTGACTGGAGTCTTTGACAATTCTTTAGGCCACTTCACCACAGTTTTTGTCCGCCTCCTCAACCGCCCCCGTGGCCTC
This sequence comes from Oncorhynchus tshawytscha, assembly GCF_018296145.1. Classification (NCBI taxonomy): domain Eukaryota; kingdom Metazoa; phylum Chordata; class Actinopteri; order Salmoniformes; family Salmonidae; genus Oncorhynchus; species Oncorhynchus tshawytscha. The sequence goes on from NC_056451.1 coordinate 2,971,536, forward strand.
TTATGAGCGGCAACCCTCGTCGCCGACCTCCGACTGGGGACCCTAGCCATGGGTCCCAAATGGATGGGAGATTCCGGCAGCGCCGGACAGGAGGGAGACTCCGGGAGCGGCGGAGCGTTGGGAGACTCCGGGAGCTGCGGACAGGCGGGAGACTCCGGCAGCTCCGGAGTGAAGGGTGATTCTGGCATCGCCTAGCTGACTGATGGCTCTGGCAGCTCCTGGCTGGCTGATGGCTCTGGCAGCTCCTGGCTGACTTACGGCTCTGGCAGCTCCTGGCTGACTGACGGCTCTGGCAGCTCCTGGCTGGCTGACGGCTCTGGCAGCTCCTGGCTGACTGGCGGCTCATGACAGACTGGCGGCTCTGACGGCTCAGGACAGACTGGCGGCTCTGACGGCTCAGGACAGACAGGAGACTCTAGCAGCTCAGGACAGACGGGAGATTCTAGCAGCTCAGGACAGATGGGAGACTCTAGCAGCTCAGGACAGATGGGAGACTCTAGCGGCTCAGGACAGACGGGAGACTCTGGCGGCTCAGGACAGACGGGAGACTCTGGGCGGCTCAGGACAGACGGGAGACAGACGGGAGACTCGGCGGCTCAGGACAGACGGGAGACTCTGGCGGCTCAGGACAGACGGGAGACACTGGTGGCTCAGGACAGACGGGAGACTCTGGCGACTCAGGACAGACGGAAGGCTCTGGCAGCGCTGAACAGGCGGGAGCACCTGTAGGCAGAAGACGGTAGCCAGGCCAGTGCGGCGAGGTGGAATAGCCCGCACTGGGCTGTGCTGGCGAACCGGGCGAACACCATGCGTAAGGCTGGTGCCATGTACGCCGGCCCAAGGAGACACACTGGAGACCAAATACATAGAGCCGGCTTCATGGCACCTGGCTCGATGCCCACTCTAGCCCGGCCGATACAAGGAACTGGAATGTACCGCACCGGGCTATGCACACGCACTTGGGAAACTGTGCGCTCCACCGCATAACACAGTGCTTGCCCGGTCCCTCTCTCTCTCCGGTAAGCACGGGAAGTTGGCGCAGGTCTCCTACCAGGCTTCACCACACTCCCCGTGTGGCCCCCCCAAGAAATGTTTGGGGCTTCCAGCCGCGCTGCTGTACTGCCTCCTCATACCAGCGCCTCTCTGCCTTTGCTGCCTCCAGCTCTGCCTTGGAACGGCGATATTCCCCTGGTTGAGTCCAGGGTCCTTTGCCGTCCAGAATCTCCTCCCATGTCCAGGAGTCCTGTGTACTTTGCCGCTGCTGCTGCTGTCCTTCACCACGCTGCTTGGTCCTTGGTTGGTGGGTGTTTCTGTAATGGCATTCCTCCTCCTCTTCTGAAGAGGAGTAGGTATCGGACCAAGATGCAGCGTGGTAAGTGTCCATAATGATTTGTTACGAAAACAACTGAACACTCGAACAAAACAAAAATAACGTGCATCAACGAAACAGTTCCGTGTGGTGACAAACACTGACTCTGAAAACAAACACCCACAAACTAACAGTGAAACCCAGGCTACCAAAGTATGATTCTCAATCAGAGACAACTAACGACACCTGCCTCTGATTGAGAACCATACTAGGCCAAAACAGAAACTAAACATAGAAAAACAAACATAGACTGCCCACCCCAACTCACACACTGACCATAATAAATAAAGACAAAACAAAGGAAATAATGGTCAGAACGTGACACTGTGGTTGTTTTTATCAAATCATGTTTTGCCTAAGCAGATTTAAAATGAAAATATTGTTTGTTCTGAAAATTATATTGAATTCATGTAACTGTTTTAAATAAAGTAATACAAATACAGTCTTATTATCAGTTACAGGTGGGGGGTTTTATGTGCTCTTCCAAAATGTATGGTAAAGCATAAAAACATTAACATTATTTTATTTCTTACAACATGCTAGTCAGCGTCACAGACATTCCATCCTCTTACAAAGACAAATAGCTGACCATAAGACATTTTCTGTACTTCGACTTTGTTTGAAAAAAATATCAAATTTTAGGGTAATTTGAGACAGTTTTGAAGCCTAGTTTATAGACAACCCGTCTTTAGTTCTTCTCTTGAAATGACGTCACAGATTACCCCTTTTATCAATTTTTCCTTCAGCTACATTTTTCTCCTGACACAGTGGCTCGTCCCTGTAATCCAAGTTCCTGGGAGGCTGAAGTTGGCGAATCGAGTTAGTTGATGAGCTCTGGGCTGTAGTACGCTATGCAGAACGGCTGTCCGCACCAAGTTTGCTCGTGATATGGTGCTCCTGCCCGAGACCACCAGGTCGTCTAAAGAGGGGTACACCGGCCTAGGTCGGAAACAAACCAGGTCAAAGCCCCGGTTCCGTCTAGTAGTGAGTAGACACTGCAGTGCAGCCTTTGCAAGACATCGAAACCCAGTCTACTTTATCATTTTTTTTTGTCTTGTTTAAAAAAAACCTGCTTCACGGATGAAAATTCCCTCTACAAAAGATTTAACATACCACGATTTTTTTTTTAACAGTAACCAGTCGACCAAACTCGTCATCAGTTTACCTTCTGTTGTTCTTCTGAGAGTTATAGGGCCTACTGACTCCTGAACCAGAATCTGGGTTTACGGGAGACGGTTGAATAGAATCGCCATATTCAACGTATCCTATAAACACAGATTATGGTTCAACTGACTCCCGACTGATGAATGAAGTGTATAATGCAGCAGGGCCCGTTGAGAGCAAAATGAATTTGAGGTCAAGGAACTGTCAAAGCTCTCCACATGTAATGTTCAGATTGCAGATCATCAGAGAGGGGCTGTCAACAAAAAAATCCCGAGGTGGGGATACTGAACTGCTTCGCAGCAGTGACCAGAACATTCGAATGCACTACTGTGATCAATGCCTACTTTTCTCATTTGAAACAGTTGAAATAAAGAACTCACCCTGTCCACGTGTCTTACACTATTGTCAATACAGAAATTCAGTTATGTCTTTGACTATAATGTGAAAATAATTCATATTTCTAAAGTAACAGTAAGGGTGAATAATTGGCAACATTAATGAATGTATTTAAAGCAAAATATGGGTAATGTGAATGATAGGTCTACGTTTGGTTTTTATTTTCTGTCCATTGTGAATGAAATCCGCATAGAGAAATTATGTGGTTGTGTTTATCAAATCTTGTTTTTGCCTTAGCAAAAGTTCAAGGTGTTTTTTTGTTGTTACTGTACTCTTCCACAATGTTTGGTAAAGCATAAATGCATTAACCTTACTTTATTTCCTTTGAAATGGCGTCACACACTACTCCCGGTATCACCTCTACTTGCAGCTGGGGATGGTGCCGGGCGCGGTGGCGCATGCCTGTAACCCAAGTCCCCCGGAAACTGAGGTTGGCGCTCTATGTCGAACGGGTATCCGCACTAAATTCAAAATTCAGTGTCGATATAGTACTCACGGGTTGGCCCGGGCCCACCAGATCGTCTACGGTGGGCTGCACTGGCCCAGGTCGGAAAAGAAGCAGCTCAAATCCCAGGGTCCGCCCAGTAGTGAAATAGCGCCTGTGAGTACTCTGCAGTGCATCCTTCGCAAGACATCACAATCCAATTTGTATTATTTAAAAAAAATCTGCTTTTGTAACGGATGTGAAATGGATAGCTAGTTAGCGGTGGTGCGTGCTAATAGCGTTTCAATCGGAGACGTCACTTGCTCTGAGACCTTGAAGTAGTGGTTCCCCTTGCTCTGCAAGGGCCGCGGCTTTTGTGGAGCGATGGTTAACGATGCTTCGTGGGTGACTGTTGTCTGTGTGCAGAGGGTCCCTGGTTCGCGCGAGGGGACGGACTAAAGTTAAACTTTGATGCTGTATACTGGCTCATACTGACGAAAGAAGTGAATAACATAACGCAGCGGGGCTGTTGAGAGCAACATTTATTTGAGGACAAGCTCTCCAAACTCAATGTTCAGATTGCAGAGATGAAAAACATAATGCAGCGGAGGGAGGCTGTCAAAAAGCCCAGGTCAAAGAGGTGGGGGATACTGAGTAGTGGCCAGAACATTCAAGTAGCCTACCCCTGTGACCAACGGCTACTTAATTGTGTGAGACATCTAAGGCATTCTCATTTGAAACATTTGGAATAAAATACTGACCCTGTCCATGTGTTTTAAGAGTAAATCTAAAGAGTGAAAGCTCGATGGTGGGCAAATGCTGCCCTCTGCTGGAGTGTACTCCAGGAATACCAAATAACGCTATTTCAACCACATGCTATTCTATGGACTGATTTAATCACGTTTATTCCTCCAGATACCAATTTATAGAAATGCAAATAGACAATGAGTAGGTGTTCTAAAACTGTTGACCGGTAATGTAGATAAAAGCGAAAACTTTACATACTACAAAAAAATCAGCATCAGAAATTGATTTTGTGGAGTTTTTCAAAAATAGGTACGGTATTCGGTAGGTGGATCCCCTGGATCCAATCTTACCCAACTGTCATTAGAAATAGGGTCTGCATAGAAATAGGCTATAGTCCTAAACATACACAGAGTAAAAGCTATGGCAGACACACAATTAGTGCATGCATCAATGCCTGCATGCATTATCAATCACTGTGAAGTTGTTTCCTTTCTCAAACAATTTGACATCTTATCACTGTGAAGGACCTTGCCTGTTTGTTGACCTACTAACACCACAGTTAGTGAATATGTTACTGACAAGGCCTATGTACACATCTTAACACTAACCCGTTCAAGAGTGGAGATTTCCACAAGGGATTTTCATTAAGTCCTTTATCTGGAGACATGGTGGCCTTATCATGATCTGAATGACACATTTTTGAGGATAAATTATTATCATGTCTTCATCAAGTGGGCCTAGATATTAAGAGAAGTATGGTTCGTATGATTTTGAAGCCACCTGCAGTTCACGGAAATACCATTGGAGGTCGGTAGAGTACAGCAAAAAGAGAGGCTGAATAGCGTAATGAATAGTGTTCTTCTTGCCATATATTTTATTGAATGGAACATATTCTCTTCGGTACTTTCATAATCTATTGATGCCCTCGGGGACATTGCCAGTATGGTTTACGGACATAAATACAATATATATATATATAACCGAGGAATTTGTCTTGAAAAGTCAAAATTGCATCTGTGACCTTCGTTAGGGATGTAGAACATCCAAATAGCTGAACTATTGCTAAAGGTGTAAAAACAAAATGGCCCCAAAAAATTTGCATGTTTGAAATAAATCACCGATCTTCATGTTTTCGTGCATAAAAGTTTATAGGGGTCTTAGATAATTGGGTACATTCATCAATATAGGCCAATAGGCTACTCTGTCAGCTGGGTTGGAAAGTTCCATGACCTCTGCTCTGTTGAAATCTTTGTCCACCTCTTGACCTTTGTCAACGTGTTATTGTACCTTTAGACTTGGCATCCTGTGGCGTAACTTATGGCGGTGAGACACGACTCCTCGCCCGTCAGAGATGTCTCTTCCGTCTCAACGTCCATAGAAAGACTGGGAAAAGTTCTCCAATAAGTAGCCTACATGAGCGTCTGCAAGTGGGCGTGTTTCTCTGTTGATTCAACAGTCTCGGCTCTTGTGCGATGTCGAGGGCGCGAACGCACTTTTCTGGTGAGAAGGGAACGCAGAAGTCTAGCTCTGACGCGCAGTCTATCTTCAGCTCTTGCTGTCTAAAATCGCTTCATTGTGGAGAGGGCTTTGAAACATATTTGGGACACTACCACCATGGACGCATTTCAAGTACTATCGTTATATATGTTACTGATCTTCATTTGGAATATACCATGTTTTCAGTCAGCTGCCATCATATCTCCCTCTGTGCCAAGGAGAAACAAGGGAGCCAAGATCCTTCATGATGGACAAAGGTCAACCAAATTTCCCAAAGAGATCTTCGCATCATCTCCTATCTTAAGCCATCACGGAGAAGACTTTAATAAGGACGCAATTGTGCCCCACGATTACATGCTCTCCATATACAGGACGTATTCGGCTGCAGAGAGACTCGGACTAAACGCAAGTTTTTTCCGCTCCTCAAAGTCTGCAAACACCATAACAAGTTTTGTGGACAGAGGAACAGGTTGGTCACAACTAAAATGACTTAGCTATGTAGTCTACTACCGTTGCATACGACCAAGTGAGAATCTTGCTACATTTGTTCTAGATTTGCACACATCGCTGCAGCCATGGTATGCATTTTTTAATCTGGAAAATAAAGCCCCTTTCACAATAACATAAACTATTAATTTTACAATGTCTCTCTTATTGAACGACATGCTGGAGTTGCAAGTTGAAATGTGGAACAATTGTGTCCCTGTTCTACTCTTGACCCACAAAGACTGCCATAAAATAACATAAAATAACCACATCAAAATAGTGTGCTGGCCTATCACTCGATGGTGCAGATTTAGATGTGATCCAATCTAAATATGTAACAGCTTGAATTGTAAAATGTACCATTAATTAATGCATAAAACGATATTTCACAAGCTAAAGTGCAATTATCTTGTCAGCCTCAAAGTTATTTTAGTTGCACTGGAGCTTTAGGACCGTTTATGAGGGACGCATTACGTTTTGTTGTCGCATTCAGTTCCATTTGAGCCCTTGGGACACAGTTTAAAGAGCCATAGGAGTACGTCAGTTTTGGAAAGTATAAAGTTATATTATACTTACATTGACCCCCAGGTTACACGACAATAAAACACTAATTGAGGCCCTATCTAAATGAAGGTAGTAAATCATTCTCTACGAGTCCCCGCTTGCACCAAACCCATCCTGTTCAAACCTTGCCTTGTCGTCAGACTAGACTCAAAACAGGGCCAATTGAGATAATCATAGAAAAAGTTATATTTCCACAGAACTTGTGCATTAATTTACACATTGGTGTAGGACTCAGTGAACACATCAAACAGGAAATTACAGTTGGCTTGCATCAGGATAGGAATGAACATTTTGTGTTACAGATCGTCATGCCATCAGTGCAATCTGTATGGCCAACTCTGCAGTTAATAAACGGTTATATTTGAATGGGTTAGGGTGGGCTGCAGGTGGTGGGCTGCAGGTGATTAGGGACAGTTAACTCTGTAACCAAGTGATTTGACGGATTTGATTAGACAAACAACGCCAGATAAACACCAACAAACCGAACACATGTAAGTCAGCTTTATCTTTAGAGGAGAAATACAATCAGTTAACGTCATTATTGGCATTATTTCCCATCTGTAACATGTGAAAAAGCCTCACTTTCCCCCTGATTTTGATTTGATGTGTCACTGGCTCTGACCCTTCTCTGGACTCTCTGAGGGTTGCTTAGCATCGAACCGCTGATTGGAGTATTTGAACTCGTGATCTAATTGAGTGTTCATGTCATAACATATCAAATACTGTCTATTCTCCCATAATGACCCAGCTCAGCCAATGGCACATCACCAAAAACAAAGGAAAAAAATATAAGACCATGTCCTTCGCTACGAAGTGGTTAGTATTTTACTGTGTACCTCGCTGTGCGACCGCCACTTTAATTGCTGAAAATATATTTTTATTCCGTTCTCTCAGCACATTGGTGGTTTCTGTTAAGATTCTACCAGGCCCTCGAGTGTTGAGTTGTATTGTATAATAGACTACAACATACTATTTTTTTGCACTTTAAAAAGTCCGAACAGTAATACTCAAGCGACAACGTTTGTGCGTAATATTTTAATTTTGCGTTTTTCAGCTATTACGCACAGCTGTTTTTTGGAAACACTTGTACGATAGACGACATTTTTTGTATAAAACTGAAATATTTTATATTGTGTAGCTTTTCCCCTCTGCAGGTAAAATGAAAACAATTTATGCGAAACAGAATGGGAGACGTCCCTATGTTCGTTGTGGTCGCAAGGTCAGACAAGAATAAACCAAATGTATGAAAATGACTTTTGGCACTTGAAGTAACTCATTAAAACGCAGATGGTGCTCGCTGGCCTCGGAAGCCACAGCACTAGAAGTCTCTCTCTCTTTCGCTCCTCTCTTCGCTCTCTTTCTCAGCCTTTAGAAAGTCGCAGCCTAATACATAGAGGAAAGCGTAACATCAATGTTATATGTTGTCCACAACCTCAGATAATACAACAATAGGCCTAACATAAGTGGTTGACGCCGTATCGTTCCTATTTTGGTCAGATAAATATGTAAATTACGCACAGGCTCCATTATGTCCAAATGTTTATATTTTCCAAGCAAATGAGGTGAATCGAAATGTGTATCTTAATTTTGTCGAATCATATCTCAAAATCAACAAACTGCATTGTCAAGTTATTTAAAACAGATTCGCGCTGTAACTTAAAGTCAGCATAATCAGGCCAAGCACTTTTGAACCGGGAATGTTGTCGTTGGCAAGAGGAGATGAAATATAAGCGGGGAAGTATTTTAATGAGGAAGAGGGGAATTCAGAACTGTTAATTATTTGGTGACCTTGTATACGATTTGTTTGAGGTCTTATAAAAAACCTTAATGCAGACCATACGCGCAAAGTTACTGAAACAAACACAAGGTTTCACTCTACGTTTACTATTAAACTATGCAGGGTTCACAGAGGGGGGAAAGTATTGGCAACCAAATTCAAATATCTATTTCGAATAAACTCATATTATTTTGAAATATGGCATCTATGTTGGATTTATAGATTAATAGCCTATACATAGGGAGCAATTGTTTAGGCCTAGAACAGGCTACCCACAAATGTTGTTTTTATTAAGGAACACATTTTCCAGTGCATTTAATTTGATGGACGGAATAACATTTGATTGATATTTCCCAAGACCACAGGTTGATCTGTCTTATGTATGCCTAGTATATTCCTGTTATCGTGAATGCTGAAGAAAATCGCACTGTGTTTGGGCAACACATTTTTTCATGGTAGCCTTCAAAGTAAAACAGATTCGTTTTTACTTCAGCCTTTTTGAGCATTTACCCTATTATGCCTATGTATAATTATATTTGACTGATAAAATATGACAAAAATCTAAATGTCTCTTAAGTAATCGAAAAATCTTTAGAAAACTGTGTTTTAAAAGCTCTAATGTATTTTATGAAACCTTGGGTTTTAGATATTTTTAAAAAACACTGCATTCCGCCAGTAAACCTTTTACAGCAGAAATTAAAAATATTACAACTTATATGAGAGCACATTGCTTCGCTGGGATCAAATAAGTGTAGCCTGGGCCTCGTGGGTCTCGAGCAGGGAATAATATATTAATTGTGTATTGTTCAGTTGAGTGTACAGTAAGCTATGTCGCCTTCGGTCGGTTGAGTCTGGCAGAATCTCCTCCCGTCATGTCACTAGGCCCCTCGTTTTTATGCTCCACAACTTTGATAATCGTTTCAGAAGTAATATTTCCCAAGCAAAGAATAATTAATAAACTGGTTTGATAAAATAGTCACTAATTTAATCAGGCTCTTCGTTTAGTGATGATAGACCTACATTGAAAAAGCAAAGTATTCTCTGAAGTGATTCATTTGGGGTGTTATTAGAAAACAATAGCCCACATTAACATACAAAAATGATGATAAGATTCAATTGACAATTCAATTGAAGTTTGCTTCCGAATTTCACATTTCTCCCCATAAGAATTAAAATACATAGGCTATATTTCGAGTCTTATCTAATAGTAAAAATTTGCAACATTTAAAGTACAGGGCAAAATTATAGGATTATAGGCTACTGAACGGTATTTTGCACATCGAAAGTGTATAAAATCCAAAAGGACAGTGTGTGTGTGTGTGTGTGTGTGTGTGTGTGTGTGTGTGTGTGAGAGAGAGAGAGAGAGAGAGAGAGAGAGAGACCGAAAGAGGTCATTGCCAGCTGTTGTATTATGATCATAGGCTTAGCCTACAATATTCAGGTTACTGTCTCAACAATTATATCTTACTACCATGGAAATAAATTGATTCAAACAGGCGACACCTTATAATATTAGGCATAATGGGCAAATCTAAATAATTAATTATTATGGTAGTTGTTATGGTAGTTGTTCTGCTAAGTTTGCATCTGTTGATTATTGATGTTAAGAGTGAAGATGGTTATTATACAGTAAATTATAATGCACCCTTTCTGCTCAGAAATGACGTGTCAGTCGTAGTTTGTCTCAGCTCGACTTTTGAATGGGCACTGAAAAACAAGAAAGAAGGCCAGTGGATCTGGCCTTTTTGTGAGAATGTGAACCCTCCTCCTCCCACTCCCTCTCCTGAACACTGTACACCCTAAGTGAATCTGACTGCAATTATTTCTTTTTATCTTGCAGACGATCTCTTGCACTCTCCTTTGCGAAGACAAAAGTATCTGTTTGATGTCTCAACCCTTTCAGACAAAGAGGAGTTGGTTGGAGCTGAATTAAGGATATTTAGAAAAGTACCCGGGGATTTGCAAACGTCCCCGACAGGTCTCTATGACATTCAATTACTCTCCTGTCGATCAGAACGGCTACTGGATGCAAGATCCCTTGATCCTCTGGATTCCCGAAAACCAGGATGGGAGGTTTTGAACGTGTGGGAAATGTTTAAAAACCGGCATCACTCTGCCCAGGGGAGCCAGCTTTGTCTCCAGCTCAAGGGCACTCTTGGTAAATCAGAAATGGAAATCGATTTAAAACAGATGGGATTTGACAGAACCGGTCGAACTCAGCAAGAGAAGGCCATCTTGGTGGTTTACACCAGGTCCAAGAAAAGGGAGAACCTGTTCAACGAAATGAAAGAGAAGATCAGGTCTCGTGGATCGGGGAGCAGGTCGGAGGAGGAGAGGGGCCTGCGGTTCAAAGCCAGGCGCCGACGGAGGACTGCATTGAACAATCGGCATGGGAAAAGACATGGCAAAAAGTCCAAATCTAGATGCAGCAAAAAGGCTCTGCACGTTAATTTCAAAGAGCTAGGGTGGGATGACTGGATCATTGCGCCATTGGATTACGAGGCGTACCACTGTGAGGGCGTGTGCGATTTCCCTTTGAGATCGCATTTAGAGCCAACAAACCATGCCATCATTCAAACTCTCATGAATTCAATGGATCCCAATAGCACACCTCCTAGCTGTTGTGTTCCCACCAAACTCAGTCCCATCAGCATTCTTTACATAGACTCGGGCAATAACGTTGTGTACAAACAGTATGAGGACATGGTGGTAGAGCAGTGTGGCTGCAGGTAGCGTCCTTTTCTTCTGCGTATTTAAACCCCGCAAAATCAAAGATAAGTCACTCGGTCCAGGTCAGGATATGAAAGCGGTGGCATATCTTAAGCATATAGACCCATGCGTTCTTGCCATATCATGGTGCACCTAAACTTCACTCAAAAGGGATCCGCGAGAGACATCATTTGTAGTGTAGGCCTATGCAAGCATATTTATTTTTGATCAAATTTAATCTCCGTACAATCTCACATAGCCTTAGATGTCCAATTGTTGTGTTAAACTAATACCTACTCCTAGCCTACATTTGCGTCCATCTGATGTGTTTTTGAAGAGCATAGTCTATTGTTTTGCGAGGCCCGGACATGGATAGGCAGGTCGTCATAAACCATTAGTCCGCAGTAGAGGAGTGGGTATCAACATACTAGTGATATGCTATTATTTTTTATTTTTCTGAGCAGACTTGGAATTCTTGATGTTCCATCAGTGGATTCTGTCCAATATGGGCACAGTGGAATGCACCTGTTCAAACTAGGCCGCAGTCACGGGATAGCCCTTGTGCATTGTTGCAGCTCCCTGCAACGGTCTTGTAAAGAGGACTCATTTGTAGCGGGTGTTTCCAGGCTCACTGCCAGTGTCCAGCTGAAACTATCGAGCTCTTCTGATGCGTTATCAATCGGCCCTAGCACCCCCCCTCTCCAATCTCTCTCTTTCAAATCTATTTCTTTCTCTTTCTCTCTCTCTCTCTCTCTCTCTCTCTCTCTCTCTCTCTCCCTCTCTCTCTAAAAGGTGAATGTAATCTACCAAACACACAACGGGCGCTGAGGAAAAGAGATAGCGCAGATATGCCTACAAGAGATTTCCCTGTGCGTCCTGTTTCATCAGAATGGAGTGCGCGCTCGAGTCATCACAGCCCTCGGGCAACGAATGCAAGACTAAACAGACGATTCTTAACATGGACATGGACATAGGCATTCGTATTGTGCCTGCCATTGACAGCTGACTGTATTTCGATGACTTGCTGAAGGCACACTGAAAGGCAGTTGGACCCGGTTGCGCACAGGAGCACGTGGGGACACCAAAGGCCACGTTAAATAATCAAGACAAACATTTGCATCTTCAACGTCTGCATCTTTACTAAAGGCACTTCCACAACTGACTGCGCCAATGTCATGTAGTCAGGAAGAACACCTTTTTTCATGATAATCGACTGACCAGAAAAGACTCGCAAACGAGATATTTAAATGCACATTAGCTTTGAATGCACTGCTGTTCATTATTTGAGCTGTAAATATTTGTATAGTTAAAACTTTACAAGTGCAACTTATGAAGAAATGACAAAAGGCATTTCTTTGTAAATGTACATACTTTAAATGCACTCAAATCGTTATAATATCTATTCTATAATAATTTTATTAATTGTGATGTACAGAGTTTCATGATAATCATATATTTCTTACATTGACGAGAGTAATTTAAGCTGTATAAAAAAAAATGTTGAGGGTGAAAATACCATTATTGATGTCTACCTCATAATTACCTAGGTTCTGAGTTCTGAGGTGCATTCAACTGTGTTAAATTCTTTTTAAATGATATGAAATATACATTTATATAGAAATTATACATTTATATAGGCCAATATATATATATATATATATATATATATATATATATATATATATTAATGGATATTATTCCATTAATGGATATTATTCCACACTATTACTGTACTAATAAAGTGAAGAAAAAAACATCCAACACTCTTGTGCTTCGGATGACTTAACTCCCCCCTATAATTAATTTCCCAGAAATCTGTGAGTTGATCCTCTGTGACAGAGAGAAAACATCGTTTTTAGGTGATTTATAACTCTGCTTGTTTCTAATGAAGTTACAGATATGAATCACACTAATTACAGTACCTAACGTTATTGTACATATCATGCTAAATCAAGTGGTCTACATGGATTTGATTTGAATAATGGGAAAAATTCACACTTCAATCAGGCCTCTGTGCATTTTTTCATGTTGACCAAAATAAGAAGTGAGAAGAATGTCTCCTTTGATCATTGGATTATATTAACTATGGAAAAAGAATCACTTGTTTTACCCTTTCTTTCAAAGCCTGTATATAAGCAGATATGCTGTTTGTTTGTATAGTGTTCTGTTGCTCAACCCTATCTATGCATATTTCATTAATATCAGTCTTATCGGATCACAATGAATCCATGATGTACTTCCAAATTTTAACCATTAAATGTGCTTGAATTACAAAACTAGTTTTTAGCAAAGCATGGTGTTTTATTTCTAGCAGGGGATACAGATCATTCTACCCATGTAGGATTATAGTTAGTGCTGCTGGTTACAGCACCGAAGCGCTTGACATTGAGAGTTATAGTTGTTGTAGAACTCATGCAGTAGAACTCAGTGGTGGTGGCAATGGAGTTCAGCTTCCTTTAAAAATGTATGCAATGTAAACAAAGCATACATCTTTATTGGTAGGAGTTGATATACAGTGCCTTCGGGAAGTATTCAGACCCGTTGACTTTTTACACACTTTGTTACTATACAGTCTTATTCTAAAATTGATAACATTGTTGTTTTCCCTCATCAATCTACACACAATACCCCATAATGACAATGCAAAAACAGGTTTTTAGAAATGTTTGCTAATTTATAAAAAATAAAATATCGCATTTGCATAAGTATTTAGACCCTTTACTCAGAGTACTTTGTTGAAGCACCTTTGGCAGTGATTAGAGCATCGAGTCTTCTTGGGTATGACGCTACAAGCTTGGCACACCTGTATTTGGGTAGTTTCTCCCATTCTTCTCTGCAGATCCTAACAAGCTCTGTCAGGTTGGGTGGGTAGTGTTGCTGCACAGCTTTTTTCTGGTCCCTCCAGAGATGTTTGATCAGGTTCAAGTCCAGGCTCTGGATGGGCCACTCAGGGACATTCATAGACTTGTCCCAAAGCCACTCCAGTGTTGTCTTGGCTGTGTGATTTGGGTCGTTGTCTGGCTGGAAGATGAACCTTCGCCCCATTCAGAGGTCCTGAACACTCTGGAGTAGGTTTTCATCAAGGATCTCTCTGTACTTTTCTCCATTCATCTTTGCCTCGATCCTGACTAGTCTCCCAGTCCCTGCCACTGAAAAACATCCCCACAGCATGATGCTGCCACCACCATGCTTCACCATAGGGATCGTGCCAGGTTTACTTCAGACGTGACGCTTGGCATTCAGGCCAAAGAGTTCAATCTTGGTTTCATCAGACCAGAAAATCTTGTTTCTCATGGTCTGAAAGTCCTTAGGTGCCTTTGCCAAACTCAAAGCAGGCTGTCATGTGCCTTTTACTGAAGAGTGGCTTCCATCTGGCCACTCTACCATAAAGGCATGTTTGGTAGAGTGCTGCAGAGATAGTTGTCCTTCTGCATTTTTCTTCCATCTCCACAGAGGAACTCTGGAGCTCTGTTAGAGTGACCATCGGGTTCTTGGTCACCTCCCTGAAAAAAGGCCCTTCCTCCCCTGATTGCTCAGTTTGGCCTGGCAGCCAACACTGGAAGAGTCTTGGTGGTTCCAAACTTCTTCCATTTAAGAATGATGGAGGCCACTGTGTTCTTGGAGACCTTCGATGCTGGTTCCCTTCCCCAGATCTGTGCCTCGACACAAGCCTGTCTCGGAGCTCTATGGACAATTTATTTTACTTCACAGCTTGTTTTTTTCTCTGACATGCACTGCCAACTGTGGGACCTTATATAGACAGGTGTGTGCTTTCCAAATCATGTCCAATCAATTGAAATCACCACAGGTGGACTCCAATCAGTTGTAGATACATCTGAAGGATGATCAATGGAAACAGGATGCACCTGAGCTCAATTTCGAGTCTCATACAAATAGTCTGAATACATATGTAAATAAGGTATTGCTGTTAGTTTTTTGAATACATTTGCAAACATTTCTAAAAACCTGTTTTCACTTCGTTATTATGGGCTATTGTGTGTAGATTGCTGAGATTTTTTATTTATTTAATCAATTTTAGAATAAGGCTGTAACGTCACAAAATGTGGAAAAAGTCAAGGGGTCTGAATACTTTCTGAAGGCACTTTAAGCTATGATTGATCTAATGGTACTGTGTAGGTCATGAACTTATTGGAAGTCATAGGGCTCTCTGATTCAAGCCACAGGATAATTTAGTGTTTTCACTAACATGTAAACAGACAATGAGTGTCATTGTTCAGTGTTTTGCCGGCTCAGCGCGATGCTAAAACTATGTTAACATGTGGTGGCCATTCAAGTAGAAGGAAATGCATTGACTGTCACTGATATGGTACTGAATGGATGAACCACAGCTATTTCCCAATGAATTAGCCACCCCCCTGGGTCAAGTTTACTTAACACTTTAATGTTTCCCAATCTGAGGATGAAAAAGTTTGAAAGCAGGGATTGCTTCCATATAGGCTATCGACCTTGGCCTGGAAACAATTAGGAAATGACTTTGAAATGTTATACGTTGTCCAGGCTCTTGTACAGTATCATGTCACTCCCCGCATGGTTGCTGGGGGAAAGAGAGGACACTAAGTGCACTCTTTAGTTGCCCCTGCAAATGACTGACACAGCAACCACTTCCCTGAGCAAAAACCAAATGGCCCTTCAGGCTATGTCTGTGTGTCAGCATTGAATAGCATCAGGATGCTATGTGGCTAATGCTAGGTCCACTTGCTAACTCCCCTAAAGTGCAGTCTGTTGGTGATACCCATAGCATGTTGATACCTTACTAGCAGACGTGCAGTACAAATGTAAACACAGACACAGGTCTGAAAGGAAAGACATAATGTGTGTGACAAGTTGACTGCCATTAGTCAAATGTCCTCTATGCTCTTACCTTACCTGTGAGATGGCGTACGCTGCTTCTGTGAAAAATGAGGGCTTGGAATTTCAATTCCCCTTACATTTTAGGTCCCGTTATTTTATTGGACACAGGCATTATATCTCTGGCTTGGACGCTGGGTTGATGGAGGAAGTTTTGAGAATGGTTGCATGCCTATGAAAAGGAAGGAATGCTTTAGTTTAGTCGCATCCATCACTCACTCGTTAGCTTTAATGGTTTCATAAAGAATAACAGGTTCGTCCTCATAGTTGCATAATTGTCTTAGTCACCAGTATGGCGAAGCCATTCCGAGAGAGTGCCTTGTTTAACATTTCTATCTAATATATTTATTTAACCAGTGTTGTATTGGCAAAGGCACAGCTCCTTTTTCATCAGAATATGCGGAGAATGTTTAACACAAATAGCCTTGACACCCCACATCTGTGGACCACCTCTTCATGGTCCATGATGTTGCATGATAACAAAGTCAAGATCTACAATGTGTTTCTCCAAACCGTCCGGGAGTCTCTCCAATGTCTAAAAACACAAGTTGGCTCCAATAGAGATAGACATTTCCCCCATACCTAACCCCACTGTTATCAGTGATGTCCTCATAAACTGTGCAGTGAGGAGATAAATCAAACTTAACATTTGGGCTGCAAGCAACTTTTCAGTGAGTATATAGGGAAATGGGCATAGTGAAATATGATATAATTTTTGTTAAGTATGAGAACTCTCATTGTGATTTGTTGAATGGCTGCATTTGGGATGCAGGGAAAGGGAATGCTTGCACAGTACAAAGGCCTGAACTCAAACTGTTCATGACACTATTGATGACATCAAATTGGAATTTCTTTATCATGGATGTTCAGTGTCTGTTTCTCCTCTCAGAGATTTCTGTTTATCTCTGGAAAGAGATTCCTCCTTATTCCTTTTTAATTCCTTCCATCTAATAGAGCCTGGCTGGGTTGTGGCTCATTCCCTAACCTCCCCTTTACCTCACAGGCCAGTGCAAGGTGGTTTCTTTCCCTATGAAAGAAAATAAATACTCAGAACCCCAGAGTGTGTGCGTGCACACACAAATTGTGTTGGTTTAGAGTGTACAAGTATATTTGAATGTGAGTGAACATGCATGTATATTGTGTAATGTGTGTGTGTGTATGTGTGTGTGTCTGTGTGTGTGTGTGTGTGTGTGTGTGTGTGTGTGTGTGTGTGTGTGTGTGTGTGTGTGTGTGTGTGTGTGTGTGAGCGTGTGTTGGAGGACAGAAGGACAGCAGCATACACAGATGGGCAGATGAGTGCTGCAGAGTAGCGGCAGATGCCTGGACTGACCCCACTGACAACCTGCATTGAACCACTGGCCTGCACACAAAGGCTGGGGCAGATCCAAACATTAAATATACTTGCTTGTGCCTTAATGCCAGAGGTCCCATTTAGTCCACATACTTATTTTCTTCTGAGGCAGACAGTCGAGCGTGTTGAGCGGGGCAACCAAGAGGGAATGAGAGAGAAAAGAAGAAATGATTGAACCCTTTTCTATCTATCATGATTTTAACTTTTATATTTCCTGCGATTGACTCACAAGAGACAGTGATGCTGTAAAGAGAGGTGGTTGCCCTTGGCAGCTGCTCACTAAGTAAGAAAAAAAAAGGAAAGCACAGGAGTAGCATAACAAAGGACTATGGTGTTCCCTCTGATGGGGCATCTGCTGGGCTTCTTTTTTCTCCAGCCCTGCGGAAGGTTAGCCAGGACCCTCTGTGGCCCTATGGTAGCCCACCCTACCCCACCATCAGGGGTACCATCAGGCCATACGGGGGACAGACTGGCGGACACCTCCACTTCCCTGCAGATCACCTGCTAATTGTATTACATCACACCCTTTGAGGCCCTCTTCACTTTACTATCTATCCTATCTCAATATCCCAAATCAAATTGGAGCATGGATAGATTTTTGCGAGGGGTGCTGTAAATTGGGGTGAGGGAGGGGCGTTTGGAAGACTTGATCCCGAGGGAAAGGTTTTAAAATAAAAGCACTGACTGAAGATTCCACCAGAAACAGAATGTCAATTGGGTGATGTTGATTGATCTATATGGGGGCACCTTTCAAGCGCCTGTTTATTTTCTCAAGGAATGTCCCAGAGTGCCCTTTCATCTCTCTTCATCTTGTTGCTACTAACCAGGAGTATGTCTCTGATGGTGAACTGTCTTATTGCCAGGAAAGCAACATTTCCTCAAATTGACAGTGTACCAAAGGCTTAAGCACAGGCGTTACCGTAGACATATAAGCATATGCAAATATAGATGCACCTCACTGAGCGCTTGTCCTGTGTGTGCGTATAGATAGTTTTTTTTGTGAGGGCATGTGTCTGAGTATCTGTGTGTGAGACTGACCAGTGTCGGTGTGTGTTTGTATGTGAATCTGAATGGGCTGAAGACCAGAGTAAATTTTCTCAGTAACTTTGACAATGCTTATGTTTGACAATGCTTATGCAAAGCCAGCACACAACCTCCCTGTCAAATCACATTTGTTGCGGCAACGGGAGTGGTGGTGGCAGGAGGATGATGCTTGGCCTGGGGGCTGGGCATGCCTTTCATTGGTCAAGACCTCAAGCACACACCATAAGGGGAGCTTGTCCAACCCAACAGAGTGATTTGGAAACCATACATCAGGTAGCCATATGAAATCATTTCAACATAGAACATTAACCTGGTTTGATTCGTATTTAGTGAGAACATAGCCCCTGATTAAACCAATGGACCAGATGGGAGAAACAGACAGAGGTCTTTGTTCTGTACTGTAAAACGAGACAGGGAGAAAAACTAACATGGGTCAGGGGCAATGATTCAGGAAGACTAGGATCTCACTGAGTAGGAGATGGAGGGGCAGGGTGGTGGGGTGTTAGGAATACTTGATGGGCAACTCCACAGCTCTGCAAAGGCAAAGCTTTCACTTAAAAATGGTGCCTGGGGTATCTCAAAAGGTCAGAGCCCAGAACACTAACACACTACATTAATCATGAGCCGTTGCGGCTTACCTGTCTAGCGTTTCAGCCACGCCGTACAGTTAACCTCAATTACGCTTGATTACGAGGTGTGGAAGACACAGCGCCCAGGCCCAGCCTCCAGAAAAGATCAGACATCAATAATGCAGCTTCAGATTGGATGAGCCTGTCTGTTACCAAAGCAACAGGGCAGGGGGAACATACACCAGGTCTTTGACAGTTTGCTAAGCCCCCCCCACACACACACACACAGTCTTTCTAGGCAAAGCTCAATAAGCATTTGGATTTGGAGTCTTTGGATTCTCCGATACTGTCTGTTTTATAGCTCTTGTGTCATGTGTTGGGTTGGGTAGCAGGAGAGCACGTACACACACTGCATGGTGTACAAAAGAGAGTAAAAGGCTTCACGCTGTCCCAGCCCCCTCACAGCAATTACCCCATTACGCGTTGGTGGCGGATGGAACTGTTACAGATGTTTTATGACGGGGGCCCTTTTCATTTTGTCTTCCCGATGAGAGACAGATTTATGGTGCAACTCAGTCCTCTATTCAGGAATGCCATCCCCTTCCCACCCCCTTTTCGCTTTTACACACACACACAAGGATGAGAAGTTCCGGAGTTGTTACGTTTTTGTAAGGCTTCTCCCCTAAAGTGGATGAAACATGAAAAAAAAGTGCATATTCAAATTAGGAGTAAGTCAAAATGTTTCAAGAGCAGTTTTCTCCTCCTACCGAGCTGGCCTATATGGTCACCGAGGTTGTTGGCAGCAGTCTAAAAGAAAAATACATGTTTGATGGCCCCTCCAATAGGTAGGCTTCCAGGCTGGCCGACAGCCTCTTTTCACGGGAGGGAGTAAACTGTGGAGACCTCCTCGGAGAGCCCCTGGTCTGTGGACAGATATCAGGCAGAGAATCAAACCAACTATGACACATTCACACCAAATGTTATCCTGCTGAAAGTAACCATTGTAAAAAAGCAAACAGTAAAGACCGGTTAACTTTTTCCAACAGTAATCTCTTTGGGTTCTCAGTGATGTGTTTGATGTGCCGAGGTCTCTTGCTGTGGTTTCTTTTCAGAGGCTGTTTTGGTGCGGTTCCCTAAAGTTGGTCTGTGAATCAAATCTACAGTTCAGTAGCTTTTATGCCTTAGCAAAATATTGGCCATAAATTGATGGATGAGCAGCAGTCTAATTACAGGGCTACATACTAAAATGTCCCCTCCGAGTCATGGCTACAATTATTAAGGTTTACAAAAGAGACTATATGGCAGGCAGTGGGGACCCAAAGAGCTTTAAAGTGCTGAACTTATTTGACAAGTCATACCCAACACAAGGAGACATTTTGAAACAGGAGAAGGCTTGTGCGTGTCACCAACAGTTTCTCTTCAGAGAACAAACTGTGGAAAGTTGTCAGGTACAAGTCTTTTAACAAACAAGGTCAGCAGAGGAACAGTTGATATGAATCATTTACCAGACGGAGACAAAGAGGTCTGGTGAGACTAGATAGCCCAGAGGACCCAGAGGCCTTTGTGACCTAAGCACAGGCTTGTCGTGCTACACACAGAGAGACCACGGCGACATTTTTGATGCGGCTCTCCAATCAACCCTGGGGGGAAAAATGTCAGATTGCTGATTGATTTTTCCATTGTGACATGATATTTGAGATGTCAGGCCTTCGTCGGTCACTGAAAATGTCACCATATGACATTACTTACACAGAAAGACTGTAGCCACTGTTGTTCTCAGATCTTCTTTCTAGACGGCGTAACACCGGCGTAATACCTGAGTAATACCTCAGGACCATTTTTGCTTTATGTTATGACATCCAACATGGTTCAAATTGGGCATTTATTCAAAGTTGAATTATATGATATGGAGTTGCCATAACTTTAGATTTTTATTTGGATTAATTCCTTAAAATACCACTTTCTACTTAGAGCGACATAAATTATTGTGGTCTTTTATTCTCACATCTCTTAGCTTAAGCAAAACAAAAAAAGAGCTCTCACACAATATTTCGGTTTGCTCTAGTCTGACCTCTTTGTGAACTGCGGTTAAGTGAAAGGCACTTTCAGCCGGTGGAATCAAATGGCAGTAACCATATGCCTTTCAACTGATACAAAGGTGGGAGAAATGGGGTGGGGGCCGGGGCTTGCATGCTAGGGTGAAAAGGAAAGTGCCGTGCCGTATCTTTTTGTGCTGGTAAAGTGGTGGTGGTGTTTCTGGAGCGGGGTGAGGGGGGTGGTAAGGGGCAGTGGTAGCTGAACATGCTGCGGAACAGAAGGAGAGAACAGAAGAGAATGTCTAACTGAGATGGACATTTTTTTCATGGACGAGTGCAGTGAGAAAACAGTGAGCAAACAGTGAGCAAACAGTGAGCAAACAGCATTCCTTTCTCTCTCTGTGCAAGTGTGTGTGTCTGTATGTGTGAGTCTGTGTGTATATCTATGTGTGTGTGTGTGTGTGTGTGTGTACATGCGTGCATCAGTGCTTGTGTGTGTGTGTGTGTATTGTGCTTGGTTTCAGTGAAGATGTTCAGAGCTCCAGGTCGGTCTGGATCTGATGTCTGATTTGCTCCACTTGACCCTGTGCTCACTGAGTCCTGACTGACAAATCTCATCCTGCTCTTGAAGACTATGTCCGTGTCAGACTGGGCCAATGACTCACCAACCACCTCGGCATCAAATGGAAGCTAGCTACTCAGTCACAATGCTGCTGTGATACAGAGCAGAGTCTTAAAGTTATCTTTAGAGTTTATTTATGGTAAAACACATTGGTGTATGAAGTGCACCACTTGGTGTAGGCTTCTTGCATGGCAGGATAGCTACTTTTGATGTGTATGTGACAAATACAAGTTCTAAGGTGTAGTTGTATTTAGAATTAACTGGCATGTGTTTCTCTGATACAATATAATATTTGGATGGCAAAGAGCCTCACGAAACCCTAATGTGATTCAAGCTCAAGAGTTGATACACAGGGTTGATAAACGTGCCAAATGAAAAATGATTTGCTACCCCATTACAATTACAGCCCTATAATCTGTCTTTCAGTTCCATTATGAAAGGGGGATCAGACATTCTTTGTAGCAGGGGATGTGGAGGACAGGAAGTATGTTTGTACAGAAGCAACATTAATTCATTCCTCTCTGCACTCTTTGAAGAGCACCAGCAGGAATGACAGGCTAAATGTTTCCAGAGATGTCACATTTCCCCAAAATCTAAAAAGGCTCTCGTGAGCACTCATCCTTTCATGTTTGATCCTGTGTTGGAGATTGTGATAAACAGACTGGGGGTGGTTACAGGATGTTAGTGGGAGGAGGGGGCGGGCGTGGTTGGGAATGTACACCATGGTATGGCCCTGCCTGGTCTGCCACAGGATCCAGATGCCTTCACCAATTAGCTCTTTGTCTATTTCAGAGGGGGCTTGAAATGCAAGTCTGAATTAAGATCTGGAGTTTCTCTTTCAACCTTCTAGGATTGCAAGAATATTGCACTGAATCAGATTAATTTGGGACTACTTCCACATCAACCCACCTTCCCTGCTCTCCCTGGCCTTAAACATGCACGCACACCCCCCACCCCACCCCTAACAGATGGTGCAGAGTTGCTCTACATTAAACCATTAGTTGTGTTAATAAACTGTCACAAGCAGATGTAGAAATTAACATGTTAGTAGCTAGGTTTTTTTTCTATCAATTGGTGGACATTTTTAATGCGAATATTTTAAAATCCGCATGAAGAAAACATGCAAATTCTTCCACAAGGTGTGTGTTTTCACCAAATGGACTTGTTGCAGATAAAAATCAGTGTTTTATGACTTAGTGCACACTAAGTTTTCATATACCGAATTAAAATCTAAAGTTCAATGTGTTTCTATTGCATTTTCAACTATACCTATAGTTTTGTCACAAAACTGTTAAATAGCAAATGTGCCTACTCTGGTTTTGGTACGTGTGCTCTAGTCAACAGCTCACAGAGGAGTAGGCTGTGCGGGTAGGCTAGCCTACATTAGAGATTATTATGATAAGAATGAGAATATTTGTATTTGTCAAATGGCAGTCAAGCCTCGATCATCATGTCACCAGAATAAGACTCTCAACATTTATTGAAAGGAGCATCAAATTCATCACTGTGCACTTTCACCTCTGAAGTTCATAATAACTTATTTGATCTGTAACCTAATAAACTGTATGTTTTCACAAGTCATAGTGGGTGGACCACACACCATTTCATTGTGTGAATCCAAGTTTCGCTTCGATATGATGGTTATTGTATCAGTATTTGCGTATAAAGCGTTTCCAACGCCATTTGTCGCATACTTAATTTAACTGGCACAAAAAGATCCCACCATGGTGAACAAACAGGCATTTATAAATTTGGACCGAAACTTGCGGTTTCCATCACAGCTGTACCATTTAAAAAATATACAGTATGCCTTTACACACGTAAAATTGTGGATGGAAATGTGTTTTCTGATATGAAAACATCCAGTGGCGGTCAGTGCCGTTTAAGATGAGGGGAGGACGATCATTTTTTTCATGAAATGGCCATATTTCTATAACAGCATATTGATGACTGTCATTCATATTCCATTCACCCAGCTCAATTTAACGTTGATAGGGTTAGGCTACTACATGATACACACATTTGCCCTATAATCATCATGACGCTGCTACAACCTAACCTTATGAATGAAAGTCACAATGTAGGTGCAAACAGGTTGAGAGAAAATGTGTCCAACAGTTGCAAACTAGAATTTCTATTTGCCAAATTCTGATATATTTATCCAGGTTTTGTTCCTTTGCTTCCATTTAAGAACAGTTTTTTTCAACAGAATTGAATACAACATTGATCACACGTAAAACAGATCACTTTCATAGCAGCCACATTGTATTCCTTCTCGCATCTACACGCTCTCCTCCTCTCA